>NW_019174422.1:2238650-2565851 GCF_002260705.1 Seriola dumerili | reverse complement strand
TATAGAGAATAGTGACGACGGGGATACAGTGTATTGCTCTAGGACAATCCAGCAGATGCTCGCTGATATGGGTCTTGAAAGGTTAGGAACATCCTGCCGGCTAAATAATTGATTGCAGAGATTTAAAATGAGGATTTGAAAGCAGAGGAGGTTATTTAAGTCTTCAGCTGCCAGCAGTCACACTCTTACTATGTGGATCCTCCGGATTTCACAACAACTCAAGGACTCAAGACTTTTCACTGGTAGCACGTTATAAATGAATAGTTAATTTGTATCATTTTAAAAGAAAGCAGAACACTAATATCATCAAATAAAGCAAAGCAAAAACAACAGCATGTATTATAAAATATATTAGATGCTGTATTTCACTTTGGTTTTTGACCTTGTGCTATTACCGTTTTTACTGCTGCACAACATTGCCTCGCTATATCTTCGTCCACCTCTCTCCCAGAGGTCATCTTGTAAACTGGGCATAGGTTAGATTCACATTCAGTCCGTTCTTCTCTCCTCTTTCACGGGAGGTCGCCTCAGGGTGCTCTTTCTTGCAGCTGATTCTGACCCCTGTCCCTCTGTCCTCGCTGTGGACGGAGAGGGGCATGGAGACAAAGTCCCTACAGGAATCAATACAGAACGAGTGTTTTTCTTCCTTTCTTTCGTAAGATTTTCCTCTCCATTTATTTTTCAGTGTATATATTTGTTGGATATTTCTGAACATCGGGGATGTAACACCATTTATTATTGCTACTTTCCTTCCAGAGTGCCTGAACTACAATTGTTTTCCGTGCACTTAATTAATAGCAATAAATTCAACCTGTATGAAATATTATACCAAAACAAAACTGGTGTTTGTTGTGCAATGCATGTTGTCATTAAGCAAAGGAATGTTAGGAGTGTTGTGCAGGTCCTGCTCAGTCTCTAAATGACTATTACAAACTGTTCCTAGCCAGCCTGAGCTGTACTGTTTAAATCCAATTTGGGACTGTATCTGCAGTATAACAGTCACCTAAAAATAGTCTACGGCTGCATCGTTGAAGGTTTTCTTTTTTTTTTTTTTTTTGGATGATACTGACATTCACTTGGAAACAGTTACTCCAAAATCTTTCATAAAATGCTCACGGAGCGTTTCTGTTCATTACTGTCAAATTTATGCTGTCAGTGTGATAAAAAAGTATCCTCAAATCTCAGGTCTTCAATTAAACTTGGAGGAGAAACGTTTGTGTCTAAATAGACAACATATCCTCTGTTTCATCCTCTCCTTTACTGCAGAGAGGAAGCCATGTTAAGAAGGGAAAGAGCGCATGGTGAATCTATTATTCCAGGAGACTTCAAATCTTTTGCTTGGGGCAAATGTGACTTCGCAAAAGCCTGTTTTGAGAAAGGCTGGCAATTCTGAGCTATTTTTAGCCTCTACCTCCCCTTCTCTCTCCTCCTTCTCCTCCTCTTCCTCTGCTCTTCACCTCTGTCCATACCTTTATTATTCCGAGGAGGGCTCCTCTCACCGCTGAAACACCCCTGTGCACACAGGTATTACTGAGGCCTCACAGTTCACCTCAACACCCCTGAGTGTGTATGTGTGTGTCAGAGAGAGAGCGAGAGAGATGGAGTGATTTAGCTTGACAGACAGGTTTTGTAATACAGTACTTCAAATTATATTCCCTCTATACCAACCTGCCCAAGCCACTTATTCACAACTGCTCCTGCTCTAATGGAGAATACAGCCTTCATTCACTCAGAGAAATGGTCAAAGTGTCCATCAACGGAAACATATTCTTTAAAAATGTATTTGAGCAAGGCGATATTCCACACCTGCTGCATGCAACTAACCCATCTCACATTAAGGATTTTTTTTTTTGTATTTCATTAACATTTCACACTGACTTCTGTTGTAGCTTATTGTGTTTTCAGAAATTATTTCTCTTCCTCAATATAAGAAAACTCCAATGTAAAGAATGAAAGAGATGGTCTAAACACAACAGGTAATGCCTCTAAATCATTTATCTGGCTCGGCTTTTGAAAACATAAAAGTCTGTAGTAGGGCTGGGCAGCAAATCTATATACATTTTCAAAAGACATGTTGCTTGAGACAATACCATTAAATGCATATGGTTTGATGCAATGTTATATAATCTGCTTCTGCACAACCCTGCTTCAATCCTTCTTCTGTGTTTGTGCACAAACCCGGCCCTACTTGCTCACAGGTTCTCCTGCAACATGGAGAGAGACACACAGAAGAAGACCCAGCATTTCCCATGAGGCCACCGACTGTCTGAGTTGCATATGCTGCAGTAACTGAGTGGGGACTAAAGGCCTCTTTGTGTGCAGCCGCCTCGTTAGCGTCTACCAGTAGCCTGTATGTGAAGCGTTTGGGGAACACTGGTAAATTGTAGAGCCTGCTGATAGTCTCCATGTCAGGCGTTTGGGTAACACTGGTAAATTGTAGGGTCTGCCAATAGTCTTTAGGTGATGTGTTTATGGAACATTGGTAAATTGTAGAGTCTGCCTGTGTAGCTTGTAAGTGGGAAGTTTAGGGCACATCTGTAAATTATAGCTACAGAAAATAACCTGGATTACACAACTGCATGAGTCTCTGCCTGCACATCTGTCACACACCATGCTACACACTACCACAAGTAAAATCTCAGCCTGTGGGAAACACCGGAGACCTCGTCTGTAAAACGGTGGTTCAATTATTTGAAGATGGTTCAATTTTAAAAGATCAGATGAGCAACTCTGTTTACATGTTTACTGTTATTTGCACAGCTGTGTGCTTTGTTAAATGGGACAGAAAATCCTGCTATTACTACATTTTAATCCATCTGTCACTGCTTTTGAAAACAGCCTATTTTTCTTTAATATATATTATATTATATATTCAATTTATTTTATATAATTGTTAATTTACATGTTTTACAGCTGTGTATTTTCTAACAGGGATGGAAACACTGTATTTGCATTTTATTTTCACCACAGTTTTAATAAAAGCTTGCAAAATCTGACATGCAGCTTACTACTAAACATTCTGTCCACTCCAGAGATATTATATATTGTGTATCGCCGTTCAGCCCTAGTCTGTAGCATATGACTATATACAACATATAAACTGAGCCCAGTGTACAGAGGAGCCTGAGTCACTGTGATAGTTGTACGGTCCAATAGCACTCCAGTAAGACACATTTTGTTTTCCAGCCTAATAAACTACAGTAGTGTTCAGCAACAGTTGGCTTATACTGGGGGCAGAGAAGGACAACGGTCGTGATTAATTTAGTTAAAATCCCCTCTCATAGTCAACCTTGCCTCATACATCAAAAATGGCTGTCTCACATTGTCGATTCATGATTTAATCATCAAACATATTAAACTTCACTCAGCTCTACTGGGGACACAAGTGTATGACATCACTGGTGGGGGTGTTGGATTAATTCAAGTGAAATATTCATGAATCTGATTTGTTCACTAACTTGGAAAGATCCAGAATGGAACTTATGAGGAGAGCGAGTTCAACGCACGTCATGCAAGGTCAAAGAAAGTCTACGACCGAGCAGCACAAAGTCGCATAAAAAGCCTCCAGACTGTAGTTAACAGCAGATAATCAGGCCAGGTGTTGTTGAGAGGGATGGAGGGGATGGAGAAGGGGAGGAGGTGAGGGGTTACGAGGTGCCTGATGGTATGGAAGAGCAAACAATGGGAGGGAGGGTGGAGATGGAGAGTAACTGTTATTGAGGAGCTGTGTGAGGGAGTGTGATTACTGAATTGGGAGTTGTTTAGAGGAGCGGGAAGGTGGGACGTGGGAGGCAGGGTGCAGGTGTGCCAATGTATTGGTCAGGCCCTGCTGCTTCCTAACCCAGGACCCCTGCCATCAGCGCCAGCTGAGCCAGCCAACACTGGCTCTCTGCAGCACCGCCACTAAATCCCTTTCCCTCTCATTTACTCTGTTTTATTTGCTCAGAGCTAATTTCAGCTCTGTCCGGCGGGGTGAGACACTGGCCTGCTCTGTACCTGAGCACTGTCAAACTTCATTACAGCCCAATAATGAAGGGTTTTATTTAAAACAGGACATCTGAATATATGCTTTTTATTTTCAAGTTATTTTTTGCATGGTTTTTATGCCTTTATTTGATAGGAAAAGTGGAGAGGGAGAGACATGCAGTAAAGAGTCCGGCTGGCCGGGAGTTGAACTGGAGACCTGCTGCTCAAGGCTCAGTATGCCCATATGGTGTGTACTCTTACCCCTTGGCCATCGGGACACCCCATGCTTGTTATTTTCTGAATAGATAATGAATGTGAATGCAAGAAAATGTAAGTGTAACTTTAAAGGGAGCCTATATAACTTAGCCACAAGTGAAAATTATGGTATAATTGTTAATGCTAGAATATAATATAAAAGTGTCACTGGTGGAAAAGACTCTTAAGAGTTGTAAAACTGACATAGTGATATCGTTTAAACGGTATTATTTATCTAAAGTTTGCTAACATTAGCTTATATTAGCCACCATAAGTTACTGATCACACCAGACCAAGTAAGACTGTAGCAGCAAATCCTCTGAGTTAAGATGAGAAATGCATTTTATTGCTTAAGAATTCACTTTTCCTTTTGTACAGGGAGGAATGTGGTATTTATGCTTTTAGAAGTTTCATAATCTTTAAACTTTAAATATGAATTTTCACATTACAGCACAAATCTAGCTAAATCAATCTCTTCTCATTAGAGCTGAAATGATTAGTCGATTCATTTACAAATCTGATAATGATAATTGTTAGCTGCAGCCCTATTCCAATATGAAGGAAACATCAAGGAAACATGCTTCTCCCTTAATCACCAATTTGTTGTAATATACTGTATAGCTGTTGTTTATGTGCTTTGCTAAAGGGTCAGTACCTAATTAGTGAAATAAATAAGATGAAGACATCTGATCAGATGAGATCTGATACAAGTCAATATCTTTATTGCACCAGGAGTCGTGCAGTGTTTGTCCTTGTTCAGCCCAGCAATCCATCCCTCCCTCCCCAACACTCATTTACAGCCTCTGAGTCGATCCGTCTCCTTCTGTTTGCTGTCCTTGGTCTCTTTCTCTGACTCACTTTCCACTCATCTTTCTCTCTCTTCTCTCTCTTTTTTATCTAATCCCTCTCCACATGCACTGCTGCATTGGCTCCAGCCTTCTTAGCAGCAGAGCAGAAAAGGGAAAACAGAGGGAGAGCATGTGGGGAGAGGGGAGAGGCAGCACAAAGAGCAGGGGGATAAAGAAAAAAAAAAAAAACAGAACGAGGGGTAAAACTAAAAGGACAAAATGATTGCAGTCGGTCAGAAAAAGGAGCGAGATAAAGCGGGCTAAGACAGAGGCTGGATGAGAGAGGCAGGTTGCGTCACAGCTCCGATCAGATATGACAGAGAGAGAGAGAGAAAGAGAGAGAGAGAGAGAGAGAGAGAGAGAGAGAGAGAGGAGGAGAGGAGAGGATTGATGGGTTTAGGAGGCGGAAAGCCATAAAGAGGCAGAGGTCTATTAAAAGTGGAGTGTTGGGACGTACGCGGGTGCAGTGATGATTTAAATTAAACGTGTGTATGTGTAAGTGTGTGTGTGTGTGAGTGTGTGTGTGTGTGTGTGTGTTTGGCTCTGTGTGTGTGTGTGAGACAGTGGTCTTTGTGTATTTTTTTCTATGTCTTTGTGTCACCATAGTGTGTGTGTGTCTGTTACAGCTCTGTGTATATCTGTCTGTTTGTACTTCGACATGTGTGTGTGTGGTTGTGTGTGTCTATTTGATGTGTGCACATCTGTGAGTCAGTCTGTCTATTTATCTTTGTGGTGTGTGTGTGTGTGTATATGTGTGTGTGTGTGTGTGTGTGTGTGTGTGTGTGTGTGTGTGTGTGTGTGTGTGTGTGTGTCTGGGTGTCTGCTGATGAGTCAATAGTCTTATTGGAATAATCAGCCTCTCCACTTGAGAATT
Organism: Seriola dumerili; assembly: GCF_002260705.1. NCBI lineage: Eukaryota > Metazoa > Chordata > Actinopteri > Carangiformes > Carangidae > Seriola > Seriola dumerili. The sequence goes on along the minus strand of NW_019174422.1, from coordinate 2,559,908 downwards.
TTTGGTTTGAACATACCACTCTCAAAACACAGAGGGGGGAGAGAGCGTGCGGTGGGTGAGGCAGAGAGGTGATTGAGGACAGGCAGAGATGGAGGGATAGAGTGGTGAAGGAACTGCAGAGCAACATGGTGCCACTCAGAGTGGCTCCCTGCCAGCTGACCACAGCTCTGAGTCTATTTCATCCACCAGTGCCGACTTCAGGAAGAGTAATGAGTGTGTTTACATGCATACCGCACTACAGCAAGTAGTTCTTATTCAGATTAAGTCCTTATTTTGAATTAATAGTTTCTATGGGCTTCAAAAGTCAATATAAAACATCCTATCCATCAATAAACATGAATAAACATGTTTTAGAACCTGTTTGATGAGTCTGCATGTTATTATTGTCTTATATTAACTTATGGTAGATAAATCAGTATCAGCATTGAAGGTGGTCGATTAGTCACAAGAAATTGCAGGACAGACATTCTAAAGACATATTTGAATTTAGAAACACAGCAAACTACTATTTTGAATATTTTTAAGTTACCAGTTAATTGTTTAATCTAGACAACGTTATGAAATTTAGCTGTTATTTTGCAGTCATGCTCAGAAAAGGTTCATTAAAGAACAACAGTCTGTACCCATGGTCTCAAAACAACTTTCTTTTCATAACCAAGGGGAAACCACAGAGTCCTGTGCTTTCTTTTAATATGCTCAATCTACATAATATCATTTCCTCAAACACTGAACTATAATATCTGTTTTTATGCAGATGATGATATCTTGTATGCAAATCATTTTTCTCCAACTTCGACAAGTTCGACAACCTATTTCAACAACCGATGAAACATCTGTTATTCTTATGTAAATTTCTTAACCTCACCCTGACAGGATTGTTGTAAATTTGGGGCCTTCCCTGATCACTACGACCCAATTATGATTGTAAATCAAGCGTTATTTGCTTCAAAGATAATCACAAAAGCCGTGCAGAACAAAACCTTTACTTGTTGGTTAATATTTTCTTTATAGTCTGATTACTTTTGTATACGTGTGATTACAGAAACTAGTTTTCTGAAAATCTGATTATTGTAGCCCCAGTATGACATGTAATCAATTTCCTCCCCAACCTTTTTTTTGGCAGAAGCAGGTCTCAGCTGTCCTCGCCAGTGTCTGCCCTTCAATGCCTAATGATGCCCAGCCAAGCCTCGCACCGGCCCGTCCCCCCCGGGTCCCTTCTGCTGATGGCAAGGCCGGCTAATATCTGCTTATCTCGCTCCCACACTGCGCTCTGACACAGGGACCATTGGTAATATCTGGCTGGGAGATGCCGAGTCAGGAGAAATGGAAGCCATGGGGGAGAAAGAGGGCTCGCAATTTAAGAGAGTCATCCAGAGAGGAGGAGGAGGAGAACGCTGCCTCTCACAAGAGAGACATGAAGGAGTGGTGTGTCATCTTGTTCTGAGCTCCTAGTCGATATTAAGTCTTATTTCAAAACAAGATGTCTATTTTTTTTTTAGGGAAAAGTAGAGGCACCCATATGGAGTCAAAGGAGTGCCATAGAAAAGAATAAATAAATGTGGAAATATTTACACAAATAACCAAATATAAATGAATATTTATAAGGATTTGGATGGATGTATATATTTATCCATATATCATATATTTCAGATGAAAAAATGTATTCATTTATTTTTATACAATAATAATCTATTTATTTTTATGCCATTATTCTCCATTTTGCTTTTCCCTATGGCTTTTGCTATTCCTTGAAGGACCAGGCTTTAATTAACTGGCTTAATTATCTGGCTTTGGGCTTTGGGCGGGCCTTCCTGCCCAGAATGAGTTGTCAAGCCAAGAAGTAGACGCGACGCGGACTTGCACAGGTGTAGTGCAAACGTGGTAGCAGTTTGCATTGGGGAAGGAAGAGTGTTCAAGTTCATGTAACACTTGGTCAGTATGTGGAAGAAAATTTTGATCTGGACGATGTTTTGAGGATGGTGGAAGATGTCATGAGGAGTCTTGGGCAAATATCCTATACAGACATTGATGAGATTGAAAAGCAAAGTGCAGTATGTGTGGATGAGACTGAGCTATAATGGTCATTCTAAGTCAACTTACAGAAATAACATCTTGATCAAAGTGACACGTTAAGTTAACTTCTCCAAGCAACCACTACCGAAGCTTTTGTGTCAACTGAAAATGATATTACCAACAGAAAATGACTAAAATGACAGAAATATGAGGCTGAATAATGAACAAAATGAAATGTTAGTTTGCTCTGATTATCAGGATACAATCAAATATAATTTTCAAAATGCAGTCATTTATCACAGACATGAAAGTCATGTGCGAGAGTGAGCTGCCAACTTGACTTGAAGGTGTTTGCTTAAAGGGGTTCACCAGCAACACTACAGTATTGCTGGCTGCACTTTAGGGGCCTTGCAAGAAGAAAAGCAAAGATTAATGCAGACGGGACATTGACCTTGTAGTAATATTTTTTTTCAGACTTCCAGAGCTCCACCAGAGCCACAGAAAGCATTATACAACTCATTTCACAGGCTGAGTAGTATTGTAAATTAAACTTGAGTGGAGTGCTCCTTTAAACTACTCACGGTTACGCACAAGCTTTCATTGACAACTACATGATATAGCATGGAGCATACAGTCAACCACAATCCACTCAGCCGCAGAAGTACTGTTGTAAATACACTGCAGTTTAACCATCCTCATCAGATTTTAATCAGACTTTCATCACCTGACTTCCTCCATCCTTCACTACTCCCAGGACAGTCCCAAAAAACCTCGAGCTCGTGTAACAATAAGTTCACCGGTGGTATCGCTGAGCGCCCTTCAACCTGAAGAGCCGAACCTCCACCCACCAGCCACTCCGGCTCCTCTCCACAGGTCCTCAGCACCAGTCCGCTGTGGCCGAGGGGCTGCTAGAGTTGTCATTATCATCTTTACACAAGGAGGTAAACGCCTGCTACTTCCTAATCAACTGGGGCCATCTTGACTCCATGCCTCTCTAACTCTTTTCCCAGCCACTTGTGGGGCTGACAGGTTTGGCATGAAGAGCAGGGTAAGAGAAAGAGTGTGTGTTTTTGGTAGGTGTAGTATCTGTGCCGTTCTTTCTCCAGATATGTCTTTAACCATAAATGTCTCTGTTGATACATATACATCCCTTCCCCCATGCACAAAAGGTTCAGGTATACGTGTGTCTTGTATGCGTGTGTTCATGCGTCCTCCAGGAGTTCCCAAGCACCTCTGTAAGTGTGTGTTTGTTGCCAGAGCTGAGCACCACAGAGCTTCGGTTAATGAAGAGACTGGCAGAGCTGGTTCCATTCTACCACGAGAGCACTCCATTTACCGCACCACAATCTGGAGACATCTGTTTTATCTGGCCTGATTTTAATTGGACACCAAAAATCTTTCAACGTCAAACGTGTTACTGCTAAGAAGAAGCCAAGAAGACGTTACAAGTGTGGCTTGGCTTTTTTTGTGTGTGCCTGTACTCTGTTCAAATTTGTGTGCTTTTTTTTCGTCCTTATATAACCACCTCCTCCTGAGTTGTCTCTATGCCGGAGCTCTGTGATCGATTGTGAGGTTATTGTTGGAGCGACCAGCATTTGGTCTCCCAGGCGCCGCACTGACAACGACCCGGTGGAGTCGGCTCATCCAAAACTCATAAACAAAGCCCGCTGCCCAATTACTTTAATAGAGCAGAGCCACAAAGAGCCTCGCAACTCGTAAAAAAAACAGAACAATTAATATCAGTGATAATAAAAGTGTAATGAGGAAGCATGCCCACCTGATGAAGTGAACCATAATATTCATTTTTTCTTTTTGAGACAAAGTCACAGTTCCTTATTCCCTCACTTATTTACATTACAGCAACGTGCTGCAGTAATTTCAAAGCTCACAGCACATGACAATCACCCCGCTCAAGTAACACCTACACTGTGCTTATAGACCCGACTTTCACAAACTGCAGTATGTGTACAACCTGCTGTTTCTCTGCACTGACATAAAAAAAAACCTCCTCCCTGCAGTTTTCTACAACATCAGTATAATAAACACGAGTGCTCCGTGGTATCAGAAATTTGTTCCACGTTCAATGTGTTCCACTTTAGCATAAGGAGAAGCACTTCCTTTAATACATTCAACGTAGCCTTTCACATTCTGTACATGCACTCCACTTGATGTCTCTATTTATTTTTTGATAACATTTACATTACCTACTCATTTTGCAACATTTGCTGTTGTGCTGCAATCTCGCTATAGTTTGTCTCTCCATTAAAACGTGTTGATATAACAAAAAAAAAAGAACCTATTCAAAAAGCAATTTAACTCCCCTATATCACAGTCTCTCTTCTCCTCTCGTCTCTTTTCTTCTCTTAAAATGTTTGGATGTTAAATTGTCTTCAGGGAAATTAGTAGGTTAAAAAACACACCCAATACTTTGGCACAAGTGAGACTGTAGAGCTGACATAATATTACTCCAGTTAGAAAATTGGACAGAATTTGTGTTGAGTATTAGGTGGTGAAATGGCCATGTGCCTCCTGACATTTCATAAACAGCTGCTGCTAGTAGGGGAAGTGTGTTTTGTTCAGACTGTGTGCGACACTCATCTCTCTCTCTCACACTCACACTCACACACATCCCTCCTTTTACTCTCCATTCAATTTCATCTTGGCACTATCTGATTGTTTTGTACCCTGCACCCCCCCTGGAGACAGCCCACTATGTGGTCCCTTAGATGGCTTAATTGATCCACTGATTGGCACAAGTGATGACGCTAATTGCATGAACCCCATTGGTCGATGGCTTCTCAGCATCATCAGCTCTGTATCGACTGGCCCGGACCTTCCCTCTCACTGCCTCTGTGGGCAAAAACATGACAAATTCTCAACTGGCTGACGTTCGCTGGCTGGGAGGGATCATTTAGAGACAAATTAAGCTCTGTCATTTTTCCAGAGAGTCGAGAGAGGCGGATGGGGGGGCAAATAACAGCATCCAGCTTGGCAGCCACTGGACTGACAAACAGATGACACACGGGTGTGTCTCCTTACACATGTACATGTGTGTGCCTGACATCTGCCTCATGTTCCCTTTGTCTCTCTGTCATCAGCACCCTCTGACCTGACAGCACAGATCACATGCTGGCACAGCAGACCTGCATGTTACAGTTGTCTGTACATTTAGATATTAGGTTCAATTTTTGACCATCAATCTACACTCAATAACCCACAATGACAAAGTGAAAAGATTTTGTGGTCAGGTGTTTCCCGTTTGCTTTAACTATCCTTGAAAAGAGTCCACGTGTTAAACTGAACTGATTAGACAAAGTTCAGAAAGGCACACACCTATATGTCTAAGGTCCCATAAGTCACACTGCATGTCAGAAAAAAAACCTAGCCATGAAGTCCAAGGGACTCTCTGTAGACCTCTAAAATTGTGGCGAGCCATAGATCAGAGCAAAGGTATAAAACCATTTTCTAAAGCTTTAAGTGTTCCCATGAACACAGTGGCCTCAATCTTTGTGAAATGGAAGAAGTTTGGAACCAGGACTCTACCTAGAGTAATGGAGGTCACCAAGAACCCAACGGTCACTCTAACAGCTTCAGGAGTCCTCTGCAGAGATGGAGAACCTGCTGGAAGAACGAACATCTCAGCAGCGCTCGAACAATCAGGCCTTTAGGGTTGAGCGGCAGGACAAACGCCACCCTAACCCTAACCCTGTGAGTAAAAGGCATATGACCACTCGCTTGGAGTCTGCCAAACAGCTTTTAAAGGTCTCTGAGACCATGAGGAAATTCTCTGGTCTGAAGAGACAAAAATGTAACCCTGTGGTCAGAACTCCAAACACTATAACTGGGGACCACTAGGTCATCTGGTGGCCCAGACTTCAACCCCACAGAACATCTGCAGAGAGACCTGAAGACTGTTCACACATTTCCATCCAGTCTGATGGAGCTTGAGAAGATCTGCCAGGTAGAATGAAATAAACTTCCAAAATCCAGCTGTGAAAATTCATACATGTGCAAAAATGAATAAAAACACGTTTCACTGTGGCATTATGGACTATTGGGTGTAGATTGATGAGCAAAACTGTCAAAGTTATACATTTACAATTAAATCTACAACAAAATAAAGTCTGCAAAAAGAGAAGGGGTCCAAAAACTTTCTCAAGCCGCAGTATATCTTGTTCTGTTGATATAACTACAAAAATCATATTCATTTACATTTCAAACATTGTCCAATATTGGTAATGTGTTTTTGCTGGTGTTTTTCTGCAAGTCAGGAGCTCCCAATCTAAAATCCTGTAGCAGAGTCACCAGATTAAAAGTTAAACATCAATTAAATTTTGGTCAAGTTCAGACTCAACATGTATTAACATTTTTGACTACTGATCACCAGAGACAGATGTGAGGTGTAATACTGCATGACTCAGAGTTAAAAACCCACTGGCTTTTATGGTAGCTTTGCCAACTCAGAGCGTCCTCAGAAAAAAAGAACAGTATATGTAAATTCTTTCACTGTACCTTTAGGGAAAATAACCAGTGATATTTAACAATTTAGCTCGTTACCGAACCTTAATGCATCATCTGGATCTCAATCTCTCGATCTAAAGGTGTTGCAAAGTAACATGTTGAAAGAGTGTTCTCAGAAAAGGCACGATGATCAAAGTCACAGACAGGAAGTATAATTAAAATCAATTTGACAGCGTCTTTGATGTTTATAGCCTCTTCCTTTAAGTACAATGTAATCTCTCACTGACATTTAGTATTCTGTGCTCTCCGACTGTTCGGCTCACCTAGCTCCCACTCATGTTCGGGTGGCAGCTTCCGTTACTTTCATTTCTAGAGAAATAGATGTTATTTTATCGTCTCTTTCACTTTTGCTACATTCACTTACTGTTGCTAAAAAGCAGTGGCAGCAAGCTGTGCAGTTTACCTGCTGGCTGTCTCCCACTCAAATCCAAGTCAACACAACAAACTTAGCTTCAGTTTGCATTTCTAACCTCCAGCACTTCCTGTCCTACTCCTCTTTTGCTACCACTTATGGAGATGTTCTCAAATAAAACAATCCAAGGAGCTTATACAAGAGGAGATATTCTAAAAAGAAGTCCTGACCGATGACATCTCCAATGCCACCCATCGTTTCATATTCAGTAAGACTGGGCTGCAGGCCCTGAACAACCATGAATTCTTAATGGTTGTTCTGGGTGATTGTTATTATACTAACAGAACCTGACCATCGACTGCTGCCTGTCCCATGACCGCGACTACGGCTTCACATCCATCACAATAATTTTATGTAGCTGCTGTATATGTTTAACAAATACTTTTAGTTAGTTCAGTGACAAGGCCATGCTTGTGCAAGTGACCTCCATAAAACATATCCATAATCTTATGTTTGTTTGGCCACTGGTTTATAGCTCCTCCTAAGGTCTGCTACCTGTCAGTGCTACAAAATAAGAGCCCTAAATTTATAGATACAGTATGGCTGATAGAAGGTTGTGTTTGCAATGTGGACACGCCGAAGGGCAACGCTGGAGTCAAGCTGTAAACCGCCGTGTGCTGTGTGTGTGTGTGTGTGTGTATGTGTGTGTGTTTTCGTGTGTGTGAGCGCTGATGTGCTGTACACAGAACTCGTAAACAACAAGGCAACATAGGACCAGACAGGACCCCAATCAAATCAATGCAGGTTCAACGTCTATTGCCCCCATGTGTGTGTGTGTGTGCGTGTGTGTGTGTGCGTGTGTGTGTGTGCGTGTGTGTGTGTGTGTGTGTGTGTGTGTGTGTGTGTGTGTGTGTGTGTGTGTGTGTGTGTGTGTGTGTGTGTGTGTGCCTGCGTGCGCGTGTGTAGCAAGTCAGATCACTGGATCAATCCACAGGGGAAAGAGGTTGACAGAATAATGACCTGTCCTCTGTTCTCATCAGCCTTCGTCTCTCTTTCCCTCTGCAGCCGTATTCTCTAGTTTCTCGCATTTCTTCCTCTGGCTCTCCTTTTCTCCTCATACACACATCACCTTCTTCATCCATTCCTCCCTTATTCATCTTTTCCTTTTCTTTCTCTTCCCGTCACACTGGTCCAGGAATAACTCCTCTCTGCTGCCTCTAATCTCACATTTCCCCCCTCGTTCCATCTTTTCTTCGTCTTATTGCCGTCCACACTGATCCTCCATTTCTCTTTTGTTGCCTGCTGCCTTTTCTTTTTCCCTTTTTATGAAATTCTCTTTTCAAGCGACCCCAGCCCTAGCCCCAATAATTCAAACAGTCCTTTCTTTGATGCATCATTCATGGTTTTGTTCCCTAATGCACTCTCTATCTCTTTCACAGCCACACTATCAAATCTTCATCATCAGCTTTTATCTAGTGTTCCAGCTTTCCCCTTCTTCCCCCCTCTTGTAATGCCTTGTCTTGGTTTCTCTTGCTGCTGCTGCAGCTTCTTGCCCCTTTCTATTTCTATCCATGCAGCAAAGCTCAGCCTCTCACTTCATCCCTGCTCTTTCAACCCTTTCTTTTATGCCCCCCCCTCTCCTATCTCCCTCTGATTCCCTTTTCCATCACTTTCACTTCTCTCTTCCATTTCTTCCTCATTCAGCCTCCCCTCCTCATCTTTTTCATCTTCCCTCCCTATCTCACATGTCCCTCCTTTTCTCCCCTTCTCTCCCTTTTCTGTCCGCCTGTCATTCCCTGAGGTGAGTGGCTGAGTGCTAATGCCCAGGTCTCAGTAATGGGATAATCCTTTACATCAGACCGGGAGCATCAGTCAGGCTACACGTCACTCTCTAAAAGCCATCCTTATCATTGGAATAGGCCTCTAATCTCCGCATCACACGCCATTCATGCGCCAAAAATGTACTATACACACATATGTATACTGACCGAATGTCTCATTGTCAAGGCCCAGCCTTGCTCCAGATCCCATTTTGTTTCTTATCGCCTGAGTGCCACTATCACCGAGTGTTCCTGCACTGCATTTACCTGCAGATAAACATGTAGCCTATAGGATGTTTATCTTTCCCACACAGCCGTTAAGAAGCATGTATGTTGTGTGGCATGATGGCCCAAAATTTATATACTGCAAAAGGCAGATATCCAGCCAGAGGCTATTAAACAACAGTCACAACAGTGTTTAAGTGCAAGATGAATGTATTTGTGACAGCATGTGTGCAGATACAATCACATTATACTTTGCCATTCGGTTTTTCTGCAATGTCAATGCGAGGTGTTTGGAACACTAATGCACCCATATATGCTAGTACACAGACATACACACACATAAACACACATTCAGGTCTATTCCTGCCAGAGCTGAAACATCTGGGCGCCCGAATGGCAGGATCATCTGGGGAGCGTTGATGTGTTGCTTTGACTGTGCATGTCCACCTGTGCCCAGAAATAGCTTGAAAAACACAATCTCTCAGCAACACCTGCTTTGGGCCTTACATAACTGGAGGCACAGACCACACAGAGAGGAGCAACAAGAATGGAGGAAGAAGAGGAGAAATGGATCGGGTAGTTAGCCTGAGTCTGTGTGTGTGTGTGTGTGTGTTTATAAGATTATATACGTGTGCGTGCGACCCGATAGGCGGTTTTCTGTGCTCCAATAAGCCGTACAAACATGAAACAAAGAAATTTATTGAACTTTTTAGTTGTTTAATAATAGATTTGTTTGACTTACTAATCAAAAACACATATTAATGTGTCACTTTTTGTTTTCTGATAAGACATCTCCATGGACTTAGTTTAGGTGACAAAAACTGCTTGGGATGCAAACAGCAGTCTCCAAGTCAGACCAGAGAGACTCATATGACCTTTATAAAAAATGATCCATATGAGCGCCGCCTGCACTGCCACCAAGATTTGGTGAAATATCAGGCAAATAAAAGACGGTGGTTATGGAAAGACTGAGGTCGACATTGAAAGAAACCAACATCACCTGTAGGTGAAGGAGAAGCTGTGGTCCAACACTTTGCAACAGTCGGGCCCCACCTTCTACTTAAGAGGTTTTATGACAAATACTTGACACCACTGCTTCCTTTGCTCCTGAGCGAAAACATTATGGTCATTACCACAAATAGTCACTTCGGTAATTTAAAATGTTTGAAACAAGGAGTGATGCTTTCATTCTTCTGGTGAGGACAGCCTTGCAATACTAAGTGATAATATTCTCCTGAGACCGTCAAAGTGTTTAAACTTTCATAACATTCAATAAAATTTCAGCATGAGTGACTGTATTTCTTTGCAGATGGTTTCCAGTAGTGTTTTTGTCTGAATTATATGCAAAAAAAATCATATTGATGGATAGTTCAATTGCGATGAGTCACGATTATAGTGGGAATAGTAATTTATCCCCTGAAAAAAAATGTAAAAAATATGATAATGTGATTTTTGCTGGGGTCTTGTACCAAACAGGCCTGTTCCTTTACATCTGGAGGATATGATTTATAAGCCGGGCGTCTCTGTAGCACCACAATGCTTCATCAATGGTATGTTGTGAAACATTTTACCTTTATCAAAAAAAAAAAATTGCAGCTCCTGTGATTTGGCTATTGCACATAGCCATATGGCGATTTCTATGATATTTCGATCAACTGTTCAGGCCTAATGAAGAATGATCATATCAAACACAGACGGACAAAGAGGGGTGGACAGTAGCAAAGACGACAAATCTGAGCGCAGGCAGACAACCAGAGTTAATGTGTGTGTAAAGTGTATCATCACAACTCGTCTCACATCAGGTAGAAGCCCTGACTGATGTGTTTTGATAGAGCGGGGTACTTAGGGCGACCTTTTAGAAGAAAACCTAATATTCTCCTTGATGACAAAAGGTGCCGAGGCGTGATACCTGTGAACTTGTCAGTGCGACTCATGCGGGAGATCAGCAAACCAGCCGGCGATGTGACATTTACGCCGCAGAGCGATAAATAGATGCAACATTTAACTGTATCACTTATGAGCCATTTAGAAGAGGATTGCGGTGTGTGATACATGTGTATGTGAAGGTGCATGTGGTTAAGTGTGTGACATGTGTTGCAGTGTGTGAATATGCGCTATTGAGTGCATCCATGTGCTCATGTGTGTGTGTGTGTATATTGTAATTTCAACATACACTTGCGGAAAGTATCGTTCATGCTTGAGTGACTTTAATGTGTGCAGACTATGTGCGAGCATGCTTGGTGCGTCTGCACACATTTACTGTACGATGATTTACAGGATGCAATTTTTGCGTGCCACGCCATGTGCGCCCATTTCTGAGTGTGTATACTGTGCATGCTCCAAACAGGCAGCCTAGAGGAAGTGGTGAGACTGTGCAAACACTTTGGAAGATCTTGGTGTTCGAACGTGTTTGAGCATTTGTGCAGAGAGCAGTGTGTGGTGTACTTGTAAGCCATGGCATTTGTAGTAAGAGTAATTGCTGAGCGCGTGTGTATGGTATGGAATTTAGAGAGCGTGCAAGTTTCACACAAACACATACACAAACACATACCCATGCAAATTCAAAGCTCAGAGCTCAAACCTCATTACTCTCACTTTCTCTATACGTCTGTCTTTTTCTGCTTCGGTCTCACCAGGTTGCTTTCATACATTTCTGAGTCAGTAAGTAGAGAGCCTGTTTATATGTTGATGGGGCTTCGCTTGTCGTCCATAATGGGGTGCAAAGAGCCGACAACAGCCCCGCACCAGCTACTCCATCAAGTGAATGATGATTCCTGGCTTGTGCCAGGATCTGTTCCCATCACGCATCAGTTCGAGATAACATGGTAGACTGCATGTTGGTTCCAATTTAGCGTGTCACTGTTTAAGACAGCAGTGTGGCAGCAAGGAGGCTAAATCTACCTAAATGACCACACAGTTTATTCAACTCTAAAATTATGAAGGTGATTTAGGTTGAAAAAGTTGAACGAAAAATAGGAAAAGAAATATCAAATGCTACTGAAACAGGACAGGAGTTTTGAGAGTGGATATCATCAGATATGTTGGGGGGAAAAAAAAAACAGAGGGATAAGTCTGCAGTGAAAAAAAGCCCTTCCCCCTGGTCTGATGCTGGGCACTTACAGCTGGGGTTGTGAGGCTGGCGTCAGCTGAGCAGAGCTTTACGATGATGACTAACTCTAAGTCATAATTTACCACCACTTCGCTGCTTCCAGATTGAGGATAATGGTGGGGATTAAGGTACACTAGTCGGAGGGGCAGGGTTTTCAAAGAATTCATGCGTCTTGAAGCCTGATTTTACAAGGTATTCCATTGCTCACATGTTAAATACAGTCTTATTTCAGATAAGCTCTTTATATGCATCTTCCAGCAGTGTGACAGTACAAAGGTTCATTATGTGTGGTCTTTGGTCTTTAAAAAGGTCAGTTTGCTTTCTGTAATGTTCTTTACAGAGAACACTGCTTTCCATTAATTCAGATTTTCCAGGCGTGCATAAATAATCCCAATTTAATGCACCATCCGTTAACATATTCTTAATCAATGAAAATCTTCAACAGTGATTATTAACATCACTATTCAACACAATTTTCATCTGATCATGCTGCTCCTTGTCTGGTTGTGTCTTGTGCTCATCATGCTGCTAAATTAACAGGCTGACGAGAAGTGCAACAACCTGCCATGCTTTTCAAGGTGGATCTCACATTACTATTAATATTCTTATAACACTTGTAAACTGTAATGAAACTAATAAAAATATACTTTTTTTAATGGGGTCTGGAAATGAAACAAGCTCTTTAATAAGCTAAAGGTTGTGTACTGAATGGTTTAGGAGTACATGTATCATTAAAGCCCTAGCATTTCTAAGTCTGCAGAGCTGTGCACTGGTGAATATGTAGAATATTGTTTCTACGGAAACCCAAATTATGCAGGTGATGAAAACATTAGGCTAAAGCTTATTCACAACGCCCTGGTAAACAATAAGATTCTTTGTACAGTATAATGCATAAAAATGCTGACTGCAGGGCTGACAGGTGTGCTGATCTCTAGACTTTGTCACTCCAGGGATAAAGTTTGGGTGGTGTTTAATACTGCAACCCCCACCACCCCCTGCCTCCCCAACCAGCCCTGTGTGATACTGTTATCACTGACCTTGACTTGAAGAACCCTTGGGAACCATTTTACTCTAATACCTAAAACCACAATGTTTAACTTGTTCTCTGCTCTGCTCTGACTCTAAATCCCTGTCTGTCGTGACTGACCTTGAAGGCTTTGACAAGAGTGAATGTAATAGCATTATAACTGTTGTACAGGGAAGACTCGTGAGCTAGAGAGGGCACTTGGGAGATCAGATTATTCCCTAAAACATATTTACTCTTATGTAAAGTGAAGTGACAGCCATAGTGAAATATGCCCGAGGCTAGTAAACCTGCATGTGTGTGTCCTTGCATGTGTGTGCATGTGCATGTGCATGTGCATGACAGGCTGAGCAATCAGCACAGAGAGGCTTACAGCAGTCAGCAGCCCTGCAATGTACAGCACAGTGTGGTAAGACAGCAAAAACAACGACTCTCTGCCACTGCCACTCCTTATTCTTTTCACCTGCAAGTGCAGAGTTTTACCAAAACCGGCATCATGTGCCCCAAGGTTGACACTATAAGGTCCGCACAGGCCCTTGTGGAGCCACTACCACTGTGCAGCAAAGATGTGATCCCTGACTGGCTTCTCTCCCAGCGGGTACCTGCCAAAGGTGTTGATGAAGCACCCAGCGTTGCTCCTCAGCTGCACCACAGCCGAGGAGCAAACCCAGCTCTCTGTCGTGGAGGGTAAGTATATTTCCTCTGTGCCACCCAGGCCCTACCTCATTATGAGCTTCACTGTGACAAAGTTCTTGTCGCTACACTCTGAACAGGAAATATTTCTCTCCTATATGCATTGCCCTCTGCAGTTTGCGAAGGCATTCTGTCTTTAACTGACCTCCACGAAGCACACACACAGCTTTTGGCTCGGTGAAAATCCACGTCCCCGGCTGAGGTCCTAGCAGGACACCTTGGGATATGAATGAATCATGTCCCAGTGAGCCAGGCCTTTAAATAAAACCATCCAACCACTATGAATCGGACCTAGCTAGCATATGTTCCTGGTTCTGATCCATTTCATTCTGCTAAACACTCCGTTAGGCAAAGAAAAAACAAGATAGAGGGCAAAGGGTGTGACGTACTGTAGAGCAAGGCTCGGATAAAACATAGCAGACATAAGCGAGGGTAAGGGTGAAGAGGATTTAAGTGCAGTGGGAGTACAGCAAGGGCTGCCAAAAAGATGACAACCCGCAGATTCAGGGAGAAACATGGTAGAAAGGAAGTCGGGTAATAATAAAAGGAGTGAGGGGGCTAAATGAAAAGGAAGGACAATGAAAGTAGTTGTGGTAAAGGGTGAAGACAGGGCGGAACTTGTTAAGAGGGTTCAAGGGATGTAAACAGGAAGAAGAGGAAGGACGGAAACGGAAGAAATAGGCAAGAGGATGCTGAGGGGGTGGGGGTGTTGGAGGCCTCCCTCCATAATGATCTCTGAGCTCCTCCTAATTGGGCAAATCTCTGAGCAGGCACCCAGCACCCTGCTCTAGAGAACAGGTCAGACAGAGAGCAAGAGAAAGAGAGAGAGGGAGAGACGGAAGGAAGGGGGAAACATTTACAGACACAAGGGGGGTGCCATGAAAAGGTTGAGTTATGTGAGTCTAATGAATTGAGGGGTTGTACAAGAGCAGCATTGACCTCCACCCAACTCCCTGCTCCCTGCTTGCCTTAATTCTCTCTTTCCACGCTCTCCGGCTTTCGCCAGCCCGCTGTAAATCTACGAGCGGCTGAATCAACTAGAATTTTTTGAAAAATACATTTGGCTTCAGAGGATGACACAACTGAGGCTTATGCTGGCCCAGGGACCTTGTTTGTAACGGCGCGGCCAATGAAAGAACGGCTGGCGGCGAGGGGTGTGAGAAAAGGGGACGAGTGCTCGATGAGGGCCTCTCCAGAGGACTAATTTATGAGCGTCCTGATCAATGGGTTAATTAAGTGGAGAGAGGAGAAAATGGAGAGGGCAGGGGCTGGTCTGGGTAGCCATTGGCAAAAAAGAAAGGGGGAGGGATGAAAGGGCAAACGGGTGGAGGTTAAGAGGGTGACAATGGGAGAGGTAGATAGATTTTGGCGACTGAATATTTGAAGGATGTGG
This sequence comes from Seriola dumerili, assembly GCF_002260705.1. Lineage (NCBI taxonomy): Eukaryota > Metazoa > Chordata > Actinopteri > Carangiformes > Carangidae > Seriola > Seriola dumerili. The sequence continues at coordinate 2,544,758 of NW_019174422.1, read as the reverse complement.
AGCCCACGGTGGGACTCAAATTCCCTTGTGTGCCTAGCTAAATTGACCTGTTTGGCCATCCAGTAATTCTCTAATGAAAATTTCTTCATGTTAGTGATGATTATGAACTATTGGCTCACCTCTTGGAATCAATACAACCCCACCTCTTCAGATTTGTCAAAGTCTTGCAAAATAAGATGTCAAGAACACCATCTATGGGTCAGTCTTTCAGAGACCTTTGGAAAATCAATCCAGATATTTACTTGTCAAGAAAATCTCGATAGGAGGAATACACAGGTCAAGCACACACACATACCCATCAACCATACTTACACAACAACACACCCCTTGCAGCTGTTCTGTCTTCCAGTATGTGAAGCACACTCTCCAGTGAGAGGGATAGAGCTCATCCTTTGAAATGTGTTTATTCCCACAAAAAGAGAGAGAGAGAAAGAGGCAGTTAAAAAAAAAATAGCAGGGTGTGGAAATCCTGCTGACTTGCAGCCTTCTAAATCGACACCCCCTTCCTCCTATTCCCCATCTTCTTGCCAAGTCCCTGGAGTTTAGACCCAAATGGAAAGAGATCGTTTCAAGTGCATACCAGGGGAGTTCTGGTTGCTTTCTTCCCAGGTCTTCGCCTTTGCAGAAACAACTGCACCCCACCCCGTTCCACCATCTAAAAGTGATACATACTAACATATACCCCTGCAAAGCAATCTCACCACTCATTAGCTGTTGGCGGTAGCGTGGGATCAAGGTTACACTCCCTTACCCTGGCTAATTAAGGTGACAAGACCCTATCTTTCTTCCTCTAATGGTGAACTGTTCCCCTCTTTATATGCCACCTATACATCCCTGCACCATTTACAGTTATATTCCATGCTCCCTATACTTGTATTTCTAATCTCCTATATTCCTATTGTGATAGCGCTTGCCTCTCTCTTTGCACTTTTACTCCATCTTTTTTACACCTCAGGTAAATTCAAGACAGTCAGAAAGGACACATGAAGGGCACTGCAAAGGGAAGGCGAGTCATTTTCGCCAAGATACTCTAGCCTGAGGATAGCAGATAAGTGCACTCAATAAAGTTCGGTACGAGTCAGAACACTGACATTTATGTTCCTGGTGCTGTGAGCTGCTACCTGTGAAAGTATAACCTGCGAAAATCTGCTCAAGTGGGGTGTTTGGCCCAGGAGTGATCCACACAGATTGGAATTTAGCCCTTCTTTCCTGCTACCATTTGTCAGCAGAAGAATTGCCTCAGCCTTGAGAGACAGTGTGAAGAGCCACAGATGAATGATTCAACCAGCATGCATTGTTTTCTATGAAGGATGGAGAATACACACGCCGCATCCTTAAATATTAAGCGGAGACAGAAAGAAAGTGCCTTTAGTTAAGATAAATCAAAGGAGAAAGGCATGCCAAAGGTTCTGAGGCATTTGCTCTTTAGCGTTTGCACAAAGGCAGAGCCTTCTTCCTGTGGTGTGTGTGCATGTGCACATGTGAGCGCGTGTTCCTCTTCATCCTGAGGGTTAGTGTTTTCTTTGTTGATTGCGACAATAACAGGGACAATCATTGCCTGCTTGGCATCATTGAGCGCAAAAGCGTAACACTGCCATTCTGGTGCTCATTCATCACTGTCGTGCCTCTGCTTTGGTTCCTAACCAACACACACACACACACACATACAGGCAAACACAACTACAATCTAACAAGGGCCTGTCAAGTAAGAGACATCCTAATTCACTACATAAGAACAGGCGTATTCTTTTCATTAGTGTCCACCATCACGACAGCAAAAGCCCAGCAGCCTAACAATGCATCAACTGGAGCTAGACGGCGTAGGGAAGTACTTGAAATGCTCCACTTGTTTAGAGGAGGAGGAGGGGCTGAGGCTCAGTTCTTAAGCTAAGGTTGAAGAGGTGATGTGCAGCTGTACATGCACGCCTTAATGATAAATGTCTTAGCAGTGGAGAAAATAGAGATAAGTATGTTGCTGCGAGCGGCTCATCCATAGCTCCTCCAGGCAGCAGTCTTAACAGCAGCACTAACCCCTGGGAGATCGGCAGCAGTGACCAGTATCTCAGCATCCTCAAGTGTTGCCATTAGCTGCCAGCTCTGGCCATGCTTCAAACCCAACCACTGCGACCCACCGTCACTTATGTCAACAGATGGACATCAAATGGATAACAGCCTAGACTGGACTACGGGACAGCCATTGGCTATGCCGCCACGGAGGCTCATTATGTTTGACTGACTGAGACCAGTGCTCAGTGTGTGTGTGTGTGTGTGTGTGTGTGTGTGTGTGTGTGTGTGTGTGTGCCAGCACAAGAGGAAAATATGTGTGCTTTATAACAACCCTTATCATTATACAGTGCAGCGACAGTGATAACACTTCAGCGTGTTGGCCAGCACAGCCACTACTGTTGCTGCTTCCTTTGCCATCATTACCATTCAACTGGTCCTTCTCTAGCTAGTTGTTAGGGCTTCCGCTGACAGCTCATACTAATATGTGTGGTGGTGTGTCAGCCCATACTAATGTGTGTGCAAAAGCAGGGAAGAGGTAGCATATAGCAGATGTTAGGAGTGTAAAATAGAGATGATGGTGTAATGCTATGGCATCCCTCTCCCTTCCTCTCTGTGTTACAGTGTGCTCCTTCACAGCTTGTTTTTTTTTTTTTTGTTGTTTTTTTTTTTGTTTTTTTTTAAACACCCTCCTATTTGCTCTTCAGCTCGCTTCCTTCTTTTCGATTTCTAGAGACATCCATGGTCACTTGACTTTCAGAGCACATTCTCTGCCTCCTCTCTGTGTATGTGTCTGGGGTAAGAGTGCAGGAACAGCGGCTTGCCAACCTGCCTGTCTCCGGCCCCATTGACCTGGAGCTTGTTTGCCATGCTGAGGGTTTACTGTCGGGTACACGCAAGGATGTGGCTACTCCTGACCTTGAGATGCTGTCAATACTATAACTCATTCAATTTCTCCGCGTCCATGGTGATGGCGAAATGTAGCACGCGGTGTGTGCTTGTAAGTCAAAGATGCACTGCAGTGCTGTGTGTGTGTGTGTGTGTGTGTGTGTGTGTGTGTGTGTGTGTGTGCGCGCGAGACAGAGTGTAATGGATAACAAAGGGGAACAAGAATGATTTTTTCATAAACACATTAATCCGCAAAGTTATGTTGCTGTGAGATTTGTGTATAAAATCCCTGGACTAGGAAAAGGATTGCAGGGCGGTATTAAGGGCAAAAACGAAGCGCACAGGTAGAATTCCCATGGATGCACCAGAGAAATAAAGGAAAGTCACGCAGTATGCCAGAGGGATGAGCTGCACCACTCAGAGCAACATGGATTCTGACTGTCAGTCAATCTGACTGGCCAGAAAGCAGGATGTATTTAATCCCGGCTGTTGCTGACTCCAGTGCTGTTGATTCCATCAAATCTGTATCATGCTTTCTATTCAGGGCCCGGCGCTGCAACACAGAGGCATGAAATCCCATTGTAGCCTTGCACCTCCATTATGAATGGAATTATTTTTTTCAGAAATCACTCAACAGTGGTTTTAATCTTTGTAGGTTTCCCGTTGTTGAGAGAATGTGGGGCTGTATCCAACCTCGTGAGATGTCAAACTTAAGAAGGGAGCTAGCAGTTCTGAGCCAGCCCATGGATGTTCTGGGTGGTTTCTCACTGTCTGTGTCTCTTCCTTTGGCTTTTATCTCTTTGAAGAAAAGAGGAGTAAATGTTCATTGATCTTGGCTGGTGGTCAGCCTGGTTCTAGTAGGGGGCGGGAGGAGCGGTGATGTGAAGGTTGCTGCTGCAGTGGGCCGGAGACTCGGGAAGCAAACATCAGGTTTTTTTCGATCAAAATTTGTCAGAGAGTGTTCGACCTTGATCTAACCTTAATGAGCACAATGGGGACAGCACAGCACTGTTCACCTCTGGATGACGGACAGCACGGGGGGGTTTGAAGACAAAAGGAGGAGAGAGATGAAGAACTGCTTGGAGACGGCGTGTAAGGGAAAACATCAGAGACGGATAAAGTAAGAAGAGACAAACAGAACCACAGAAAATACCACAATATAGAGAAAAAGAGGAAGACTGAGGCAGGCAGGAAGAGAGAGGAAGGATGAAGCTGAGAAAAGTAATGGCTCTAACCCCTCGTCTCCATCTTGCACCCTAGAGGGCAAAGATCTATTCAACAGGCGCAGACAAAGAAGAGAGATGGGCCGCTGTGGAGGGACTGTGGGAGACCAGCCCTCTAAGAGAATTGCAACAAAACAGACACACTGACAGGCCGAGGAGAGAAGATTGAGGAACTGGTCTCAGAGAACAATCCTCAAGAACATAATATAATCTTTTACCTTCCTTCTTTCAGTGACTCTAAAAGCAAACTGCCAGATCAATATTCACCACCATATAGTCGGGGACTGCATAGTATTAGCAAAAAAAATGGACGTCCAACTTTTGAAGACGCTTTTTCCCCCCACTGCAAAACAATTGAGTAAATGAAACTAAATGTTAATGCTGAGGATTGCACATTGTGAATGCAATAAAATATTTGGTCATAACGATTTCATGTCGGGATTCTGCACAGCATAGAGGGAACATTGTTTACTGGGCTTTATCATACAGAAAAAAATCCTCCATCCTCCAACAATTTGGACATTGCCAGTAGTCGATGTGGTGATGTCAGTCGTTTTTTTGGGTTTTTTTTTTTTATCAATTCTGCAGCTTTAATACACAGACACATGCTGGACCTCAAAATACGAACCAGTCAAAACAAAACACGAGCTTGAGATTTTAAAATCTTTGTGGGGCCTATCCGTTCAAAAAGATGCTGCCATAGCAACGACACACACTACTTGCAGAAAAGCAAGGAAGCCAGGCTTCCTTTGAACCAAAATGAGTGACTCTGCCACAAATGGATTGAGAAGAAGAACAAATGAATACATGAATGAGGAATAAAGGCGATAAAGGCGCCATGCGGGGTATATATGGTTTTACAAGAGCATGCGGAGGAGGGAAGTAGTCCAAAAGTCAATTTCATTTAATGGAGAGGGAGCGATGGCCTGCACATGACAACAAACACATGTAAAACACTGGGTGATTGTATGAGGAGACTGGCGCAACGGGGAGAAGGAGAAGCATGTTCCCATTGTGAACAGCATGTTGTCAATGACCTAACCCTGCTATATAAAAAAAGAGCATCTATTATAGAGCTGTTCCATTTAATCAGCTTTATTTTCTACTGGAGAAGCAGAGAAAAACATGCTTTCATAGTAGTGACACAAATGAGGCCACAGCAACAAGTATATGTCATAGCAACTGCCAAAATACAGAAGCTTCACTCAGAGCTCCGCTGAGATATATTTGTCTGTTACTTCCCTAAGTTAGGTGTTCATTAAGTGTGTGTCTGCCAAACACACCTTTCCTAAACAGATCCTTCAAATGTGCAAACTGTTTCCCACAATTATTCAATATTCTGTCAATTACACAGCTGCTAACTGCACAGTTTGTCACACTGGAAACTTCAAGTTTGCTGAAAAGCAGAAGACAAATTTAGGGCTATTGAGGGAAAATACAATTCTGCCAGCAGTTCTGGAAATATACTTCTGCGCCTTCAAAGCAATGACTGACACACATAGTTTTCTTGTAACAGAAGGAAGATGTGAACAACAGCGCCTCCCCGAGGACCTGTATGTTCAGCCAGCCTTGGCTTTACTAATTTATTTCGACTTTGCTCAACAAACATTTAATTTCACCGGCGTTCATCACACAAGTCTCCAGTTCTCTAGTCAACATGTCAGCTGCCATTATCCTGAAGATTTTTTTTTTTTTTTTTACACAGATGACATCTCTCACCAAAATTAGCAGCAAACGCTGTCATCTCCAGTCAGAAAACATCCTAACCCACTGGGGGACCTGCTGTCACTGATTTATCTACAGTGAAAATAAATAGTAAGGGATAAAATTAGCAGCAGGAAGCCGAGATGGTGGGGCTTTTAAGGACTGTGAAAGTGTGAGTGTGTGGGAATGTGATGGCCGTTTCAACCCATCCTGTCACAACACTGGCCAGCATCTGTTGACTGCTTAGCGACCCGCACTAGGAGCCATCAATCTACCCAACGACATGCACTGAACACTTTCGTCCCATCTGCCTGCAGCTTTGCTGCACCTTGTCCAGGATGGATGGCACTGAGCAATGGTTTCAGGGGGCTTTGCATGCATTTGGTTAGGACTCACACAGAGACAGAGAAATTGAAGAATTTCTCCCACACATAAACACACATATAAAGTGGTGCGTACAGGCCTCCTCCACAAGGCTACATGTTCTTTGTGTCTTTGTAAGCAGCGTATTGGATTTCTGCAGAAATGCTCTACAATGTCTCCCTCTGTTTTTACATTTTTTTTCTCTCTCTGTATTTGTGCATTTTTCTCTCTGAAACACAAATGCCAGCAATCACTCCACACACTGCATTAGCGTGCCACCTTTATCCCCCCTTAAACATCTCCACTGGTCTTCAAAGTTTCCAGGAAATTAGATAAATAACAACTCCTTTGTGACAACATCTATTTAGTACAAGGACAGTTACGCAGTTTTCCCCCCGCCTCCATTAAAATGCTTTCTCCTCACAGAAGAGATGTCCCTATCTGTCTATATAGGGCAGGCTAGCTGCCTAAACCAAGGAGAGAAGCTGAGCTGAGTGGAGCTGCCTTCCCCTTCTCGTCGCCGCAGATAAGAACAGAGGTCTTCTTGTCCCTGCTGAATTCTATCATCTAGCAGGCCCTGCCGATCCGAATGCCCCACAACACCAGCCACAGCATATAAATGCGCCCCATTCTTTGTGCTGTGTGTGTGCAATGATTTGTGTGTGTGTGTGTGTGTGTGGAGGGAGGCATTTAGGGGAATATGTTCTCATGGCCATGGCGTTTCCTGGGATCTTTTGAGTATAAAGACCCCATGAAAAGATGCTCATATTAAGCTGAGGGATGGTTTAACTGCTGAAGGGAGACTTTTGTGAGCGTGCATCATTCCAAACATCTGTCTGCATCACAGGCTGGTTTGCTTGCAAAATTTCCCCCTCTCACTCTTTGTTTCCCAAACAATACACACAATGAAAGAAATGCACGATAATCACCGTATGCACAATGAGTGATCCAGAAGCTCAGCAAAGCACTTAGATTAATAAAATATAAATTTTGCATATTAGGAGGACAGAGAAATGAGCTTGGTCTAACTGAATAGCAGCCTCTGTTTCTCTCGTTTCACCAGAGCAGCTCTGAGTCCAGGTCCTCATTAACGGCTACAGGGGGATGCATCTTCTCTGATATGAAGAGGAAGCTTGCCTGCATGAGGCAATAACCACTCACAACAGCAACAAATCCACATACATACAGCACACAGATACATGCTGCTAAATCCAACAGATTGGCCAAATCACTGTGCAAGTAGCATACAACAGAATGACATTCGGGGGTGTGCTGTTGACAACATGTATCTCCATTAATTTACCAAAAATATTCTTTAGAATTAAATGCAGGAAATAAAAGTAATGAACATTTGTAAAGAAAAATATGCTAATTTTAGTTGCAATTTGCTGATTGTCATCCTCATTTCTTAACACACACACACACAATTAAAATGCTAATTTAATGCAAACTGGGAGAAACAATCAATTGAAACAATATATTTTAGTGTGCAACTCGGATTCTTTCAGTTAGAATCATTTCCTCAGTTTAAAAAAATAATACTGTTAAAATAAAATAAATCAGAATTGAACATGTAAACCTCAGCCTACCTGTTAATTTGTGATCCACGGGTGCGGGTATGGTGCCAGATTCCCACTGATGTTTCCTTCTCTTTTTTTTCCTGAGATTTTGTCCTTCTCCTCCTTGTCCTCTTCACTAAACCTTCCTCCAGTTGCGGTAAATGTCAAACGAGCAAAAAGTGTGCCTACAAAAACATTTGAAAAACTAAAAGACAAAAATAAAAAGACAAAAAAAATAACACCAAAAATGCAACCCCCGGCAGCACTACCTCGTTCAATCCAACCGGGCCGGCAGGTGGGACTTCATTACTGGAGACAATGACAGGGGGAGACTGAATACCAAAAATAAAGCAACTCTACTGCATTACACACCACATACAGCAGGATATAGTATGATTCCCCATTCGAGCAGACAGGCTCGGTTCGGTCACCGTCTTCTCGAGCACGGCGATATATTAATTAATTTCTCTGCTGACAGTCCGGTTTGCCTCAAGAAGAAAGTCTGTTTTTTATCGAGGCCCTTTAATGACAAAATAACCCCCAAATAACCCGGACGTGTCTGCAGGGACTCGGCGGATTTGACAGCTGGGGAAGTGTCACCTGTGTTGACCAATGGTCGCGGGTACTCGGCTTTTGAGCGTTTTTCTGGGATGTCGTCGATAAATCCTCAATAAATCCCCTCGAGGAAAGCTCCGACACCGCCGAGCAGCGCTTCAAGCCAGGGTGCAAGCCTCGTTAACGGTGGACGTACACGGCGCGGTCCTCCGGTAGTCTTGTGAGAAAGACGCTGCCTCTGCTGCTGCCGCCGCCGCCGCCGCTGCTGCTGCTGTGGACGCCGCGACCGCCTCGGCTCGCTGTGGCACGCGCGCGCACAAGCACGCTCGCTTGCTCGCTCGTCCCCGGCGTGTGACGCGCGCCGCAGTGTCCTCCCTAGCAAGCTGGTCGTCTTGGCAACGCTTTCTTCTGACCTCAATATGGTCGCTTTCTCTTTTAAAAATGCGTCGCGTTTACCTCAGTTTCTGTCGCGCAGACAGCATTCTCACGTTCACTCAGCGGCGAAAATAGATGAGGTATTAATCCGCTCCTTTGTACTGAGGGTGTCGTGAGGTTGGTCTCCATCCTCTCCTGCAGAGGGATGTGAAAAATTAGTGCTGAGGAGTTTCATTTTTTCGGCATCCCTCTCCTCCGCTCGCATCCAGCCGGGCAGATCCGCATCAGCATGACGTCAGAGGACGTTAAAGTGATACTAGCCCTTATTTTTTGTTCACCCCTCTCCTCTTGTGCATCCCCCCGTCCTGTATCTCCTTTTCTGCTATCATTTCACTAATCACCCAACCACCTTTCATTCATCCATCCATCCATCCATACCTCAGTGGCTCCCCTCCATCCATCATATAGTTTACTGTTGCAACACAGAGAGCATGTAATTCTCTGTTTCTGCCTGGGTAATCCCTACAGTAGGCTAACCATGTTAATCACTGGGGGATAAGCATCACAACAGTATTTTGAGCACCAAATGGGGTATTAAAAGAATTTTATAGTGATATCACTAAAGGATAAAAATGATATAATATCCACTTACATTCATTAATCAGCACCACAATCCCCTTTTGGAAATTATACAGATTTTTGGGGTGGGTTGTTGACTTCACCAGCTTGCACATTTATTTATTTTATGTTTTTACTTTAAGGGATACTAACCATCTAAAACCCAGCATGGCTGAGTCCCTCATCTCATCAATGCAGATGGTAATGGCTGTGTGGTGGCAGCACCTGCTCCTCTTGATGCGGCACAGCCACACGTCTGTCTTATTACCAGGGTCGTAACACAGCCAAACATCTGCCACAGTCACTCTCCTACTGCAGAGCCATGTATCTACAGTTGGTGGGATGGCACCTGCCAGGAATTCCCAGCTCACAGGATAAAAGTCTGCCCCCCCCCCAAAAAAAAACCTGCTCCATCTCTGCTTGTTTTCATACCACTATCTGCAGTCACAGTCAAAGTGAAGTATAATGAGCGCCACCCCCAGACATATCCAGATAACACCCATGTGCTTCCAGGCAGCATCCAGATCTCATTGTAGAGAAGATTTACTGCATAACATCCATGTGCCAGTGTTATACTCCCTCATATAAACCCCGGGCAGGGAAACAGGCTGCTTCTTCACTCATGTGGGGAGCCAGGCTGTCATCGATCAACCAAAACATCATGTCCACCCATCCCGCCTTTTACCTTCAGACACCTCAAACTACCTGAGGGACACAGATGAGGCAAAGAGAGACCGCCATGGGGCCACGATCTCAGCTATAAAGACAAATTGTCTTTGGTGGTGTGGATGTACATTCCCCCAGTGATATCCCATCAGGCCAAGGTGAGTTGGTAGAGAACCTGTGTGTGTATGTGTGTGTGTGTGTGTGTGTGTGTGTGTGTGTGTGTGTGTGTGTGTGTGTGTGTGTGTGTGTGTGTGTGTGTGTGTGTGTGTGTGTGTGTGTGTGTGTATCTGTCTGCATGTACAGGGGTGATGTTGATGTCCTACACTTGATAGACCCTAGCCAAGCATCAGAGGTAATGGCCCACAAGGGAGACCTGACAGCTGAGCCCACACCAAGATACACACACACACACACACACACACACACACACACACACACACACACACACACACACACACACACACACACATACACACACACACACACACACACACACACACACACACACACAAACCTCACTGCCTGTTTCACACGACTCCTTGTGGTTTGTCACTGATGTACAACGTTGATACAAGGTAGCAAACACATGTATCATGACACATACGATCCCATTTGCTCTCCCTTTGCACAAAAAAGCACACGCTACCCCCCCTTACACACACAAACACACGCACACACACACACACATATACACACGGACATGATGTATGCTGTGTTAGAGGTCAGTGTGGAGCCCTGGAGGGAGCTGCTGCTCTGTGGAGATCGCCTCTGATGTGTTTATGTACATTCTTATGCCTCCAGAACACCATTATAGTGCATTGTGCTTGATGAGTGCTGTTCTACACCTAAGTGACCAGTCAAAAGGCCCTTTTATGTGGCCCCAGGGTCCAGGGCCCCTACAGACACCCGCCTCAGGCTCTCTTCTTCCAGCTCTCTGCTTTTAAAGGAGAACATCTATGAAATGATAGAGCTGGAACAGAGCAGCCACAAGGGAATGCAATGTGTTAAGACCTACATATGTTCACACACATATGCACATGAATGAGTATAATACGACATATGTAAATGCAAACACAAGCATGCACGTGTACATGCTGTTGTAAGCTACTATCACACGTATACACAGGCCTGTGGATTTAATATTCCATTAACAACAGGCTGCAACAACTGTTACATTCTGCGATATTACAATCAAATAATTTGTTTGCTTGGAGGTGTTTGCAATAATATGTCATTGCAATCTCATAAAGCCATTAACCTTTCTGTCTGAGGCACCCACAGTATGCAGAAAGCCCATTTTCTCTCCACCTAATTTACTTTCCTGCAAGCTGACCCATTGAGCATGCCCACAAATCCCCTCTGTGTTTGCAGACTGTGAGAGCCCGCACTGTTACAGAGATTAAAGCAGAATATCAAAGAGAAACAATTATTTGTTGGTTTTATGACTAATTCTAAGGACGGTGGTAATGCATATACACTCACCTGTGCACACGTATACTCATTATACGCGTAATTACAGACTATTATTCCTCGGTGAGAGAAGAGGGGGGCCTGCAAAGATGTCATTCCAAATGGCCGAGGACAAACTCCAGCCAGCGGATGCCAGGAGCTTTTAATTCACAAAGCTGTTTTGGGGAAAAGAGTCTGGGCTTTAGCACAGTCGGGCGGTAGCTTGCCAGGAGAGGAAGAGGAACTGCGTGGCACAAATAGATGTTAAATGAAATGTGCTCACTCACCTACTGTTCCTGCAGGGGTGATTATCCTTTAACTGCTTCACACTCATTCAGCGCGACACTGGAAGTTCAAAATCTCTCCGTTCCCTTCTCTTGTCCTCCGTGTTCTCGCCCTTACACCTTTAAACCTCTTACCCATCGCTCCCTGTCTGAATTCCTCACACTGATCCCACCCCCCCACCCACCTTCACTTGCAACTTCTTCATTGGTAATCTTCCCTGACTTCCTTGTAGCTTCACATTTATTCTCCCTTCCTCCCCCCCCCCCCCCCCCCCCTCTGCCCGCCCGCCCCCCCCCCCCCCCCCCATCTCTCTTTCTACCTCTCTGCCCCACCACGAGGCATCTGCCCTCCGGGTGAGTAACTGGTGCTCTCCCAACCTTACTCCCTCCTCCTGTCCCGCTCTTTACCTCCTGGCGTCGTGTTCCATTTCTCACATTTATGGATTCATGTTCGGGGACAGCGCAATTTATCCTAACATTGTCTTGTTTTTTTTTTTTTTTGGGTGAATTCACAGCGACTGCAGAGAGTGTGCTGTGTGAGTCCGCCATGAATGATAGCTGAAGCATTAGGCAGTTCAGTAGGGAGCTAATGGCATGTAGCAGTAAGCATGTGTGACCCTTGTCGTACTGTGACCTTTTTCGTTTTTATGATTTTGAGAGAAAAGATGTAACAATTGTCATTCCTCGGCGTATCCTCGTTCATATCTTTTCCACAGTTGGACACCGCGTGATTACTCGTCAAGGGTCCATTCACGCAAGCAAGACCAAGTTCATGCTTTTTTTCTAAAGATACTGATTTTTACCAGACTAGACCTATCCACACTAAATGGTAACAATATTGAAAGAGTCATAGTGTATAGCTATTCGGCCTGATGAATCATTTATACTTAAACATCACAGTAAAAATCTCACCACAAGGCTGCAGCAAAAAAATGTTTTGGGATTTTTTATACAGAAACAGATCCAGCTTCCCCATGTATTGTAAGAAAAGTATAGTTGAGTTGTAGATTATGGTGATATTATCTAGAGACAAGCTGCAGCTTCCACACAAAGTTGGCTGGTCCTCTCTGGTGCGGAAGCGTGATACACTTGTGCCGTTTCATCCATGAAGCCCTTATTGGACATTCGCCACCCTATATTACATCTATGCTGGACTGGACCACAGGAACCTACCAAACTCGCTCTACTAATTAAAGACGTGGAATTATCAATGCACACTCTCAACATCGACGTGCTCATCATCCCTGGATAATTCAAGACGATGATCTCAAACCTCAGCTCAGTGTGGAAATACTTTCCCCTGAAGATTGTCCTCTTGAATTTTAACTCTGTGTATTTCTATGTATCTCGACATAATTGCAAATGAGGGAAAACATCAATGATCTTCCAGGCTTGAATAAATACATGTGAAAAAAACATAAATAAATTAGACTAATTCCACTTAATAATGCTAACCAAGGCTAGCATTATCCTCCGCTATAAGCATCAAAAGAGGAAGTTAGATGTGATAGAAAGTCAGTCTGAACGCTGCTGATGAGCAGACATACACTGGTCATGTTCTGGTCAAGTCAAGTTCTGCGAGATGAAAATCGATCCATTTGTTTTAAGCTATTTTTTGGGCGTTATGCCTTTATAGTCACAGCGAGAGAGAGAGAGAGAGAGAGAGAGAGAGTGACAGGAAAGTTCGGGACTCAAACCCCAGCCCCTGCGGTAAGGACTAAGCCGAAATGGTAAGCGCTCCACTACATTGATTTTATAATTTTTTTTATTTTATTTTGAATGGCTCCACTTTACACAGCAGGAGCAGTATTTTCAAATGCATCCACTGCTAAGCTGTATATGTAATTATTCTTACAATAAAAATAAGTCAAACTAGAAGAGCACTGGGAGAGCGGTAATTCATGGTAATTGATCCAGATCCGCCCCAAAATTTAATGGGTTCTTCCCTGGCCCATGACCCCTCCCTCCACCAAGTGCAGTGTCAATCGGTTCAGTACTTTTTGGGTAATCCTGCTGACAAATAAACAGACACAGGGGAATAACTGTGCTATGAAAGGTGTCATGTGTAGTGATGCACGCACAAAGAATTTTCACCTAACTCTACAGGCTGTACTTCTACCTTCTACTTCTACCAAGAATTTTAGCATCTTTTAGCTCATTGTTGATTATTTTCCAAATGAAACTTTACTCTTTTGGTTCAGTTTCACTACTCTAATCAATCCCGTTTTCAGCAGCAGTCAGCTGTTTTCAGTTATGCTGCTTGCCCAGCACCACACAGCAGACAGACAACGTTAGCAGCCAGCTCGTGACCACAGTGAGGCATTTGGCAGCTGAAGAGCCAGATATTTCACTCAGGAGTTGCTGGAGAGAAAAACAGAGCTAAAGGGAGAGTGAATATTGGACTTGCATTGATCAGCTGGCCAGAAACACAACTCCAAATAAACGATAATGTAGCTTCATGTCTGCTGGATGTGTACATTGGCAACTGTTTGTCAACACATTTGGCATCTCAACTATATATCAGTGTTGTGTTCTCAGCTTGTTCCACTGCCCACAAGTGGCCAAATAATCAATCCCTGCTGATTAAAAAAATTTAATTAACAATTCTTTTTTTTTTTCTGAAAGAACATCTTTCATCTTTACAAGGCAAGATAAGCTTTTTCAAACTTATCCAGAGATAATTAAACCTGCAGTAACAGATGTTTTTTAGCCAACATTAACATATCATCACTTTGTAACTTGATATAGTATGTTATCCCTTTCACATTGCTGCATTCTTTACCCATTTGATGCATTATTATTATAGAAATATGAATTATTGTCACTTTAAAGCTGGGGTAGGAAGTAAAGTTTTGGCGTCAATGGGCAAAATTTGCAAAATCACCTTTCAGCGTATTGTAATTTATGTGCTCGAGAGCAAACTAGATGTTTGCACCTTCTCTTGGCTCTGTTTTCAGACTTTAAAAAATGTAACTCATGGAGACTTTGGTCCATCACAGGTCTTTTCAGAGAGAGAGAGAGAGAGAGAGAGAGAGAGAGCACGTTTCTTTTGGTTGTTCTACTAATGCAGATGCATGTGCACATCCCTTCAGATGGACGCGTGTTTCAAAGAAAAAAACTTGTCTTATCTAAATGTGTTGTAGTGGTTAGTTGTGTAGATTTACCATGAAAGCAGGTGACGAGTGGCTGTGTTGAATGTTGCTTATACTTTAGCCTTCTGCTAACCGTAGCCAAAGCCTCACGTCTGCGGCCCAGAGCCAGGAGGGCGGCTGTATTTTCTTAGCTGCTCAAATATTAATAAAATTAGATGTAAAGGTAAATTTAATCACTAATAAATCCTAAACACAAACTTATGTACAGGGTTAATCTAAAAACAAAAAAAGAAGTAATAATTGTCAAGGTGATCAACATCTCCTCAGAGGAACCAATACTTCTACAACCACAACACGCCTCCTCCATCTGCTTATCTCTCAGCAAATCTCTCCCAGTGGACTCTTTCCCACCTTCTCAACTTATTTTACCTCCACTCCCTTGTTGCAGTAAATCTGCTCTTTCACCTCCACCCTCTTCACTTTCACCTCAGCCAGTATGCAACCTGGTGAGGGGTTGTAGTGATTTCTTTCCCTGCTCCCCACCTGCCCTCCATTTCCCAGGCTCGCTCAGCACTACTCTACCTCGCACAGTTGCCACTGTTAAGTCTGTTCTCCTCCATCCCTCCCTCCCATCCTGTTTTCCTATATCTCTGTTCCTCAGCAAGCCTCCAGCCCCTTGGGGTCGGGGATCGTATCCCTCTTCTCTGATCTGTAGCAGCGGGGAGCCTGCCAGATTAGTGCTAAAGTAGCTCCACTGGCATTGGTTCCCAAGGTATGCCACCTCCTCTCTAACTGTCTATATAACTCAGCATCTCCCCACCACACACTCACACACGCGCGCACGCACACACACACACACACACACACACACACACACACATACACACATACAGACACCCCATTAGCTGGAGTGGCATCTGCTTTTAAGTGTACCCATCTGAGCACTGCCGTAGCCTCCACATCCATGAATCAGCCAGTGCTAATTGCAGCGCCACGCGTCCCTTCGATGCAAGCTGCCACACTGACGTATAAAGAAAGAGAGAGAGAGAGAGAGAGAGAGCTGCACTGTGTGACTTTGCATTTTTTATTACTTCCTCTGCCCTGGAAACTTTGGCTTCATGGCCTTGTGATCATATATGCACATGTAGTCATTATTAACATTAATAGCTTCATATGCTGTACTCGAGCTTGTGCTGTGTGTGTGTGTGTGTGTGTGTGTGTGTGTGTGTGTGTGTGTGTGTGTGTGTGTTTGTTTCTGTCATAGGCTACTTTTGGGGACAATTCCACACTAAGGACCAGATAGATAGATAGATAGATAGATAGATAGATAGATAGATAGATAGATAGATAGATAGATAGATAGCAGCTCATTATAGTAATAATAATAGGTAATAGGTAATAATTGTAAACAAAGGATCTCCTGAACCTCTCTGTTCTGCAGCGCAGCGAGATGAGACGTTTGCTGCACCTGTAGCTGCTTCTCTGTGCTGCCAGAATGTTGTGGAGAGGACGTTTGGTATTGTCCAAGATGGCCTCCATCTTACATTGCATGCATCTCTCCTCAACAGTCCTGAGTGAGTCCAGACTCCTGCCAAGCACAGACCCAGCCTCTTTGACCAGCTTGTCCAGTCTCCTTGTGTTCGTGTCGGACATGCTGCTGCCCCAGCAGACTGCAGCATAAAAGAGTACACTGGCCACCGCTGACTGATAAAACATGTGCAGCATTTCACTGCAGATGTCAAAGGACCTGAGCTTCCTAAGGGAAAAAGAGCCGGCTCTGCCCCTTCAGGCAGATGGCATCCGTGTTCAGGGACCAGTCCAGTTTACTGTCCAGGTGCACACCTAGTTATTTATAAGTGTGCACCATCCATGTCATGCTCTCAAATGTTGACTGGCTGAAGGGTGGGCCTACACCTCCTAAAGTCCACGACCATCTCCTTGGTCTTGGAGGTGTTCAGAAGGAGGCAGTTCTTGTCGCTCCATTCACTGAAGGCCATTGTCAGATCCCTGTACTCCACTTCCTGCCCGTTCCTGATACGCACCACAACAGCTGTGTCATCCGAGTGTTTCTGGATGTGGCAGGACTCAGAGTTGTATTTAAAGAATGTGAGCATAAGTGATCTATGACATCGCCTGTGTGTGTGTGTGTGTGTGTGTGTGTGTGTGTGTGTGTGTACGTAAAGGTGAACGATGATGACAAATGTTATCAGACAAACACACACACACATCCTGTCTTGTGGGTAGATATTGTTGATCTTTCACACTCACAGCCTCGACTTGATTCCATTGTCATTTTCTAGAAATGTAGCAAATTAGTTTTGTTGTTGAATAATTAGTAATACGGTTACTTTAATGGGTGATGTGTAATAATAAAAGAGTAATTGATTACATTGTTAATAGAAATGATAACCGAAACTACAAAAATAAAGTTGTAATAAGGCAGATTTATATGTAAACTCAGCACATTGCATTACTTTATCATTATCTAACACCTACAAACAAAGAGTGTGCATGAAAGTCTATGTTTCCGGCTCCATTATGAATAATAAGCAGGAGACATCATTTTACAGGTTATTAAACAGACTTATCCTGGCCTGACATTTTGCTGACTGTAATTGTTTTGTTTTTTTTAATATATATTTAATTCATCCACTGTTCACATTACTTTTGTTTTTGTTGCAGCTTGCCGCCTTGTGAGCAAAGCCGTCCAAAGTGGAGAGGGAGCATAAGGAGTGGAGCTAAATCAACCTAATGAACACAGAAAGTGGCTCCTCTGGGAAGAATATCCAAATGACAGACATCTGAATGACTCTATCACGAACATCATTGTTCCAGATGGATGGCGTTCAGCTTAAAGCAACAGTTTAGCTTGCAATGTGTAGAACACTTTCAACATTTCAGCATTATTAGATTAGGCGATTAGATGAAACCTTAATGGTCCCCATGGGGAAGCCGGGCTTGTTGCAGCAGCAGAGAGGATGATCTAGATAAGAATTAAACAAATAGAAGGTGCTGAAGATAAAACGACATGCAATTTGTACAAGAGAGCATAATGGCTGACAGATGACTAAGTGGATCTGCAGTGGACATAGAGGGATGGAGCAGGAGCTCGTTCATTAAAAAGGGTGTTGATGTAAGGAAATATGTACAGAACTGTGTTTAGAATGGTGGTTTCTCAATTGACAAACCTCCCCAGGGCTTTTTTTCCTCTTTAATCTTTTGTAACGCGGAACAGTAACAAGCACAAATGTTTCGGCTGATACCTTCCTCTGCGTAAACTTCAAAAGACTATTTTTTTACTCTGAGTGGAAACCAGTTTACTTTAAGCTGGAATTGCATTTTATCCAAAGTAACCCTCTCTTTAACCGAATAAAGAGTTTGCTGTTAAGTTTCTCTAATGACAATTTCTGATGCTCGGAGCACCACAGACTCCATTTCCCCTCCATTATACTGGGAAGGGGGCAGAAACCTCGGAGATAAATACCTCAAAACTTGAGCAAATTAAACCAAAAATGCTTAGCATGGCAATATATCCACTGGGCAAAGTATAAAATGATGTCAATGGGGAGGGGAGCCATTAAATGTTCTTTCAAAGGAGACAGGTACGACAAAAACGTTTGTCCGTCTTCATTTATTTTAACAAGCAACAGTGATTCAATGTCAAAGCATGCTCATAACAGGCTTGAAATAGATGTTACAGTACAGTTCAAACACAAGTCAACAGTGCTTAAAAGTCAAAGTAGGTAAAAATCTGATTGGGAGCTTAACACTTTTAATGGAATAGAACATATTTTCTTCTCCTTTAATAAAACAAACAAACTGACGCTTTTGTGTCCTCAAAAATAAGTGCAATGTTACTTTCAAAATATTTGTCTGTCTTCCGTTCCGAACTTCGCACAAGTAATTATATCTTCTTTTTTTTTTTTTTTTTTCAATTATAGAAAGCAGCAGAAAAAGAAAAAAAAAAAAAAAAAAAAACCCTTACTGTGAAAGCTGCATACAGATTAACTTTATAGTTAAGACTGTGGTGGCATTAATTTTAAGGTGAATGCTTTAAAAATGAAAATGAATGAAAAGAAAAACCAAACAGATAACATTCCTCCAGAGTGAAGCATGAGCATATGGCCATTAAAAAAAGCCCATGGTGGATGTATGTTTCTCACACAAAAAAATGGCCACTCTCCGTTATGTTGGTCAAGCAGAGCAGCATTAAATGAGGGACATGCCAGTCGCCTATGGAGCTGATTCAATCATGTATGAAGACATTCCATTGTGGGTGTTGCCTGGATGCTTTTTTTTTTTTTTTTTTGAGATAGTACAAATAAAATGCGTCTCCTCTTTGGTTCAACTTTCTGCTTCCCATCTCCAACTTCTCTCCAGGAACATGACTAATGAGCCCAGATTTATATAAAGCCTGGCTGTGAAGCTGCTGCAAAGGGTCTCGTCTTGATTCCTCTTTGCGCTCCTGCCTCCAACACAAAGGAAAGTTGGCTGTAGAAGCCCTGACACGGCCAGCTTTACATTTTTCACCGCTCTTTCTGGTTGTCCACAGAGGTGCTGGACAATGAGGTTTTTGGGTTATTTGACAGGGGGGGGGTTCCTTTGGAACTACATTTTATCAACTGGAAGTCAGAAAGAGCTTAGCATAGGTGCACTTCTGCGTAGGAATACGGTAGTTCAGCAGTTGAGAAAATGTAGTTCCAAAGGGCTGTTTGAGGGCAAGATAAAACGGTTAAAATATTCAAATTAAAGTGTACACTTCATATGCTATTGGCTTTTTCCAGCGGGCTTTTTTTTTTTTTAAACCGGCAAAAACGCGCTTTTGCCGCTGGCCCCCGTCCACAGCAGCACATCGCTCAGCCTCTGTGCCGGGGCTCCCAGCTGCTTCTCTAAACTCAGAGGGCACCGATTCCAATCTACTGCAGGTAATACACTAACTATGCATAACTACCTCAAATAACCCAAATGATCACTTTAACCTCCTCTAACCCGCACTTGTCCTTCCATATCAGGTATCTCCAAACACCCTCAGAAAAGCCAAGCCACACTCCTCTGCTAATTAACTCCGCTGATGGGATTCAGGCTGGGAGGGATGCTGATCACGTTTGTAGCCAACATTTGCCTTGTTGGAATATTAAAAGCCTCATAATGTTGAACTTATGGACAGAAACATCCTCAGCCTCTCCTCCTCCGTTCTGCCTTGAGTGTCTGCACGCCCATCAGTGCAGTGCCATGGAAAATGGTGTTGCGGTAGGAAAAAAAAAAAAAAAAAAAAGCATTCAGAGGGGGACTCATTAAAGGTGTGAAAACAGACTGATTGAAGCCAGAGGATGTGAGGAATACTCAAGGTAAAGTGAATGAGATGGATGACCTGTGCCTCAGCAGCCCCTAGCACGACGCCATGATGTGACTGGTGTATGTTGTGTGACAGCTTTGATTAAGATGCTCGCCGGCTTCTCTGCTCCCTCCCTGTCCGTCCGTGTGTGTCTCACCGTCTGACTCGTGCGCTCAAATATAACCTGAGCAAAGGTGGGAATGCTGAGGAATAATGGAAGAGCAAGCATTCAACACCAGGATGCGATGTTTCATCCACCAATCAAAATCAACACAGTTGCAGCAGCTCCACAGTTCACGTGCAGTACTCGTTTTCCCATTTGCATTCTACAATACAAAAATATTAAATAAAAAAAAAAACTAGAATTACCGCCTTGTAGTTGTCCGCCTCCTCCACTCACACTATTTTCAGGTGACATCCCTGTTTATCCAGATTCATATAAAGTATTAACCTTTGTGTGAAAATGTAGTCATAATTGCTGTGTGAAGTCTTGAGCAATAGCTAAAAAGTGTTTTGTGCAGTCACACTGACCTTGACTTTTGACCTTTGACCACCAAAATGTAATCAGTTTGTCCTTGGGTCCAAGTGAATGTTTGTGCCACATTTGAAGAAATTCCCTCAAGGCATTACAGAGATATCGCGTCCACAAGGCCAAAACGGCATTTTGTGAGGTCACTGCAACTTTGACCTTTGACCTTTGACTTTTCAACACCAAAATCTAATCAGTTCACCCTTGAGTCATAGTTAATGTTTGTGCCAAATTTGAAGATGTTCCGTTGAGGCGTTACTAAGATATGGTGTCCACGAGAATGGGACGGACAGACTGACTGACAACGCGAATACAATATGACTCTAGCTCTGGCTGTCGCCGGCGTGGAGGCATAAAAAACAAAAGAACAAGAATCCACAGGGCGCACCAGAAGCTCTGCGTGGCGATGTCAGCGCACTAACATCAACACAATGACGTTAACAAAAATGGTAAGCCCGGAACCATTACTTTTGGTCATAGACTAAGTAAACAAATTGAAATTGTGACCTGCCAAATGAAAACTCAAGGGGTTACCAAAACTTATTACAATCCCTCTTGAGGGCAAAGTGAATGTGTTTACCAAGTTTCATCCAAAAGCCGTTGAGATACTTGAGATAATGTATCAAAGTGATGTACTGACATTACCTAAACCTGATAGCACTGCTCATAAATCATTACCTAAAGTTCATGGCTTGAACAGCTGTTGTTGTTTTACTGAAAATAAATACAGTAGTTTATACGGTGGCCCTGAGAGCTCGACGCAAACGCGCTGCAAATTCAGAAGATATCTTTATCAATTTGACAACACATGCCCTGCCAAAAAAATTCACAACACAAGAGAAGTGTTTCCAGGGGACACCAAAAAGTGATGAAGTTGCATGGGGCTTGTGGTTCAATGCCCAATTGTGACTTTTGAAGTTGGAAGCATTGAATAACAAGTGCGTCCCAGCTGGGTTCATCCCTTTTTTCTTTTTAAGTTTTTTTTTTTTTTTGCCTTAATATAGAGACAGGAGTCAGGGAGAGAGGAACAATGATATGGTGCAAAGGGCCATGGGGGTTGGACTGGAACCCGGGCCCTGTGGTTAGGATTACGCCTTTGTGGTAATTCATTCGTTGTGTATTTGCATGTGTTTTCTGAAGTTGCAGTGCGTTGAGCTTTCAGAGCCGAACTAAGTTTACCATTTTAGGTTGTACAGTGTGCTGTTGTTCAATGTATTTGTCTTACCCTTGCAGACAGCCATTGGTTTCCATTCATTTCCAGATGGTGTTAAAATAATACATCATAATATGACTTCCCTATCCTGTTTGTGACACGCAAACCCAAACCCCTTTGTCCCTACTACAGATATAAATCTTTAAAGGAGCTTTTTGTAATTTTTGCTATCGCTACATACGTCACGTTAGCAATGTTAGCATAGCAACAGCTGTTTACTTACCAGTGTAGAAGAAATGTTGCAAGCTCAGTATCAAACTTCATTCTTTACTCACCAAGAGAAAAAATCTGATCAAATGCAACAGATTTGATTCTCTTTACTTGTAACTGGTGTCGACTTCATTCATATCCCAAATAAGTCTATTAGGATTTCTGTTATTGGAGTTAGAGGTTTATCAGGGAGTTCAACCTGTTTGGGTCTAACTGACCTCAAAGATAAGTAATGTCACCATGCAGTGTAACACACCACACATTACTTTACACGCCAGTTACTCTTTGGCAAACAAAAGGAATGCATACAAGCTTTATGGAAAACATGAAATCTGTCCTTACATGGTGTAATTACAGTATTTTGAGATCATTTTCATATTTTGTCATCTTCATCAAAGCCCACTTTGTTGCAAAAGACAGACTTACCACTCCAATACTTGAACTCTCTGTCTGTGGCTGTCAGGAACAAGCCTGTTTCTGTGTGAGGGAGATGTAAATCTTTAAATGACAGTCTCAAATGTAGTTTCATTTGTAAACACAGCTAAAGTCATTTCTTAAAACAGCAGGGCACGGTAGTTTTAAACAGTTATTA
The DNA here is from genome assembly GCF_002260705.1 of Seriola dumerili. Lineage (NCBI taxonomy): Eukaryota > Metazoa > Chordata > Actinopteri > Carangiformes > Carangidae > Seriola > Seriola dumerili. The sequence goes on along the minus strand of NW_019174422.1, from coordinate 2,522,099 downwards.
CTCTAACAGCAGTTAAATATTGCATTTGTTGGGTATTATTTTCCATCTCTGGTTAAATACATGTTTTGTTTGCTAGTTAGTAGTTACAGCAGCGGGACACTGTACGTGGGATGTTCATGGTAATGAAGGAAGATGTCACCCAGTGTAGCGGTGCGGCTCATTGTACAATGCAGCAGAGAGGAGTGAGATATATGAGGATATGGCCACACATGCGATACTTGTTAGCAGAGTAAACTGGTTATGGTGTCACATTTTGCTAATGAAACTCCATTCTCCCTTAAAGCCCTGGATTATGTGACGACCAGGAGGGCTGGTACCGATGGTGATTGAACAGAACTGGATTTGGCATGAGAGTAAATGAAAGCATTCATTTTGGATTCTATTATATGCTCAGTGCAGGGGCAGAAAACACATTTATTCCCCACGATGAGACCGACTTTGCTTTGCCGTAACCAAGTTTCTCCAGATAGGATATTTTTTGGCCTAATTGCTGCCAGTGGCTAAATCCCATCCATTTGCATCGATCTCCTTTGAAGAGAGATGCAGATGAGCTTAACGAGTGTGCTAATTATGCTCGCTCGGCGTGGGGAGCCTGCTGTTACCGCAACTTTGTGTGTGTGCGAGTGTGTGTATGCATATTTGAAATTTTATGCTTGTGCATGCCTGAGTGTTTGTTTTCGTATGAGCTTGGGACAAACAGCCTGACATTAAAAGGAGAGTGACTTTGTTTTGAATATCATTTAGTGGATTAATAATAAGCCTGAATGTGCTTTGATTGTATTGTTCAGAGCTGCACATATAGTCAGTATCAGCACCAACTTGCCACGCTATCAACAAAGGGAATAGAATGGAACTATTTCAGTGAAGACATCCACGGACCAACATTTTTCAGTGCTGACATGAGAATGGAGAAAAATACTATTGTGTGTGTGTGTGTGTGTGTGTGTGTGTGTGTGTGTTCCTGAGGCTGTTTTGGTCCAGTGTATGTGTGCCAGCCAGTGTAATGGCAATGACTGGTGTTGTCTCCCCTAGCACACAATAGCCTGGACGCACAGACAAAATGTCACTCGACAGGCCTGTCTCTTCTATCTCTCTCTGCCTCCCTCCCTCCCTCTCTCTCTTTCTCTCACTCTCTCTCTCACACAATCTCTCTCTCTCTCCCCCTCATTCTTTTCTCTTTTGCTGAAAGGGATGTGATGACATGGACGAGTGACAGAGCCAGAGCATGAAAAGCTGTGACACCGGGGCACAATACGTACATTTATGACTAAACATCTTGGAGACATGAAAGCGCCCTAACAGATAGATAATTGGCTGTGGCTGAGGCTTCTCCAAGCGAGCTGGAGACAGTGAAGGGCTGCAACCGTCAAAACACATCAAGGTTAATGGAGAGTTTCAGAAATGTTGGCTTCTTTTAAAATCTCAGTATCGGGGCGGGGAGGTGGGGGTGGGGGGTTTGGATCACGCCACCCAGCAGGCGAAGCCTGCAGCACACAAAAGATATTTCAGCACTTGAAGGAATTTGCCTCCCTGTTTTCGATTTTCTGCCGTTTCCCTGCTGTATTTTCACAAGAAACTAAGAGTGTGACAGCAGCGGAGATGGATGGCACATGTGACATTTCCAACAGTATTACCAATGCAAGTTTCCCATTTTAGACAGCATCATTCATTTCTTAAAATAATGACAACTTTGGAGGTCTTGCTGTGGTGTTTCTACCTGTCTTGTTACCTACTGAAGAGCAAAGCAGAATCTTTATTTTTATTTTGACGAGACAGGCTGTTTCCACTTTATTTGCCTTGCATTAAATTTTCCTCGCAGAACAAAGAGGCATCGCCACCAGATATACCTAACAATATATCTAACAAGAATAGGAAATTGGATTTTCAAAACAACCCACGGCGGTACATTAAGTTGAAAGAAAAGTGAGATTCCAGGTGAGCATGCATTTGTTTTGAAATGGATGACAAGGAAGCAACTTTCCTTGTTTTCTTCTGGATGAAAGCATCTTTCATTGTCATTGCCACTCATCGCCGCCATCACACACCTGCAAAAAAAGGATGCGCCAGGCCTCCAACTGTCATGTAAACGAGTAGCTTGCAAGACAAGCTACCAGTTCCCATTTGCAAGAAGTGCTCACTCCATTCTCTTGTTTAATGCGAGCAGGGTTCTCCTTCGCCCTGCGCCTGACTGTGTTTTCGCAAGAGCCGCGTGTTTCCTCGTCGGACGGCGGCTCAATCACGACAAGAGAGACCGGGGGCAAACAATCTGAGGAGATCAGACACATACATGCGCACGCATCTAGTCAAACACACCGAGAGTTTGGCGGAGAGCAAAGCAGTCACTAGAGAGGAGAGGACAGGCAGGCGGGCTGGCTGAAGTGAGATGGATGTTGGCTCTTGGAGGAACCTCACAGTGCACGGCTGCTGGGACTTAGAGATAATTTGCTGCTTGTCTGTGAAAACAAGATGTAAAGCCATACTTTATTGTTGTCCTTGCTGTCCCATCTGCCCCATCTGCCATGGGCCAGAATGAAAATGACCTGTGAGTAAATGTGTTGTGAATTCTGTGCAGACTAAGCAATCATCCTTCTGCATACAGCCTGACATGCAGTCCACACGTGCATGATTGCATATGATGGAGAGAGACTTGGATCACAACACACACAGGCCTGCACACAAACACACCCACACTGACTACAGGTTCAGTTCACAGTTGATGATGAAGGCTCGACTCATAAGGCTTATTTTTAATTAGCTACATGGTCATTAAAATGTGTTAATTGTATGCATTGTGTTAATGCAGTGTCAAAGTCAGCTAAGGACGAGGCTCGGCGGAAACTGTGGTTTAGCGACTCTCCAGTAATGCAGTGTGACCCTGTGTAATTTCAATATGATAATTGGAAGAAGTCCCTCTGCCCCCTCCATGCACACACACACACACACACACACACACACACACACACACACACAGACACACACATACACACGCGCACACACAAACACATACACACACTGTCTCTGGACAAACTTTAGCAGATGAGAAAGCAATACAGCACCCCCTTTTGGTGGGCCCTCTGCAGGGATTAGTGTATTTTCATTAAAGGGTAATATCAACATAGTCCCCTGCACATCTGCTGGAGGGAAAACGCATCAAACATTAGGAGTAATTCACTAAAGTAGAGAAATCCACCAGTGTTTCCCAAACTGCAGTGATGGACAAATTGCAAAGTGCTGCACACTAATGCACCCTCTGCACCGCTGAGCCTATCAATCAGCGTTACGTGGCAATTTGGTGCATATGGTGATGCTGAAAACGGCAGCTTTCTACAGTTAAATAACCCCCTCTGTGGAGAAAATTAATTATTCATACAAAAGCAGCACAATAGTATAATTCAGCTCTGCCATGAATAATGCATTTCAAATGTGAACAAAGCAGAGGTAAAACATTAACAATGTGTTTGATTGTCTTCTTTCCATTTGCAAATAGGAGGTCAGTGAATTACAGTCAGTTTGAGCCTTATCTGTTCTGCAAGCTTAACTGTGATTTCACCAGATTTAACACAAACAGACTATAAATAACTATAAAAAAAAACTGTATGTGCTTTTTTTGGGTCCACAGTGCCTTCCACAATAGCCTACCTGATGAGAGCACTGGAAGTCACGAACATGCACACAGTGTAAAATGCCTACAGTCACATATACATACGCTGAATAAGTAGCCCAAAAGCAATACAGTGACCACTGAAGTGTTGTGTCAGTGTCACATCTATTTGGTAGAACTATGAAATTTGCCCCGTGGGCTGAAACTGTAGCACGGCAGTCGCCATTTTGGTTCAAGCCTCTGATTGGATAACGGATGTGAGTAGTAGCCCGGAGCCCTGGTATGAGGCACAGTTTCATGTCCCGGTGCTGCTGCTTTCAAGCACTTACAGGAATGTCGTAATTAGGAAGACAGCGAATGGATGACTCAGAAAAGTGGCGTAATGCTCAAAAAGTGAAATGAGAATGCATCGTGTTATTTTATTAAGTAATTATTTACTATCTTTGTAAGCTTTCTTTGTTGTTTTAGCCTAATTTAAAATTAATTTCGGAATTACATAAACATCTAATCTATGCAAATATTGATGAGATAATAATACATTTTTTAAAAGCCGGTGTGATTTCTGTTCTCAACCCTGCTGCGTCAGGTTAGATTATATCACACTTATTTCACTTTTTAATTATTTTTGTTTAGCCTCGTGCGCAGGAAAGGCATAACCCATAGCGCCGTAGTTCAGAAGTAGGAGCTTCGAGAATGACAGTGAAGGCAGCATAACAGTCATTCTTCCGCCTGTGGATACACACACACGTAGCTACAAAACATGACCGCTTCTGTTATCGTCCGGAGGTTAGCAGCTCTGTCAGGGGCATCTGCGGTGGCAGCCGGGGCATACGGAGCTCACGGTAGGGACTCAACATTAGCTTACACTCGGTACTCATGCACGAGTCTTTTCATTCAGCTGGATAGTAAACAGAGCCAGGAAAGGACTGTCATGTCAACGCTTACTAGTCCAGTGTCCGTCCCAGAAGACGCTAATTTAAGGTTTGCTGCCTTATCCACATATTTGTATTACTTCAAAACAAAAACAAATGTCTGCTGCCAATGTTTAATATGCTAATGCTAAATTCGGCATTCAAAACACCCAGCACGCTGTACGTTATTTTAGTAAGGCATCAATTTCGTAATCAAGGTGACCCGCCTCCGCAGTGTCATGGTGGAAGAAGGCTTATTTAAGGAGTGGGTCAATGGCAGTCAAATGTCCAAGTTGGTGTTAGCTGCTTTTTCTTTAGGTAACTTTTGAAATGCTTATATGACACTAGGCTGGGTTATATTAAGGCCCCATTGACCCGGCTATCTTGAGATATTACACTGGAATATGGTTGACAACATAAAAGGATGCACAAAAAACAATATTTTGATCATGTCACCACTGTACCAGGATTCACACGCACTGATTAAAGTCTAAACTAACACAAAGCTTCATGAGGCGTCAGGTGATTCATGGTCCAAAAAGAAATGATCATTAAAATAGAGGATCTGGACCAGGACCATATAGTGTATCTGTTTATTGCCACTGTTTATTGCCACTGTAATTATAATGCCATATTAGGAATAGAAGTAGATAGTTTATAAAACATAAGAATAACATGTTATATCATGTGCTGCATACTTAAATCTTTTGTTGCATATCTCTCATTTTAGGTTTCAAAAACAAAGACCCTGATGATTACCAGAGAGTGGTATGTAAATAACAAATTCTGATATTTAAAGTATATTTGTCCTTAAACCATTGCTCAACAATTGGCCTTTGCTGCAGTCTCATTGCACAGTCTTTACTAAATAGATTTTATTGCAAATATATTTGAAATGACATGTATGCTGTTTTGAGATTGGAGTTAGTTTAGTGACAATCACTGTAGCAAGTTTTTTTTTATTGCATACTATGCTAAAAATGACCAGTTTGAGTTTTGTCAGATATGACAAAACACTGACTTGCATTTTTTGTCAGCTGACAGATGTAGTAAGCAAAATGTCAAAAGGCAGGCATGTTAAAGTTTTCCTTCAAGAATAGACATTTCTTGTCTGATTTGATAGACTATCCTTTGTCTGATGAGAAAACTTGGCCTTATTGACAAAATGATGTAATAGGTACCTGATAGTAACCTATTCCCTAGCAACTCATGATTTATCATTGAGCCTCATCAAACTTTTCCATAAAGTTTTTGATTCAGTAAAATGAAGACTGATTAAAGCTCCATCTATCCCTCTCTCTATGTGTGTCTGCCTCTCCAGCTATTTGAAACTGCCAACAAGTACCATTTCTACCACAGCTTGGCCCTGCTGGGTGCTGCCCACTCTGGCAAACCTGCTGTGGTGAGTATGGAAGCCTAACCCCAGCTCTCAGGGCTGGATGCACTTGAGTGTCCTTTAAAATTGAGCTAGTGTGATAGTGTCATTCTGCCATTTCCTGTCTGTCCCACTCAGAAAATCAACATTCTTTAGGCCATAAGTACAGAGGATGCTGTTTTGTATAGCAACCAAGCACTGAAATTGTTTAACAGTTTTGTGTGTTGGTTTTATTACATAACTTAAACAAGTGGCAGTGCAGGTTATAGACTTGTCAACTAAACTTCCCTAGATGTTTGAACAGCCTCAATCACTAACCCTGACAACACTGACTGGTTGCAAGATGCAAATTCTCAGTTTACCTCATTACAGCTATATTTACCTATGTTTTAGAGAAAATTGGAAGTTGCATCTGCTACCTCCAGGACTTATAAAGCATCTTCTTCTAGTGTGGGTGCCATTAAACAAAAATACCTCAAGGTGCAAAGAGTGCAGTTCTGTTAGCTGGTCTGCAAACATGCCAGATTTTATTTATTTTGGAGTATATTGACAAACTGACAGCTGCAAATAACATTGTTAATTTAACAGATTAAGAATACAGTTTAGTAAATGTTTATGTGAATGCTCATGTGCCTCCCCTCTCTACATGTATACAGGCCGGTACCCTCCTGATAGCGGGCATGGGGATGTTCTGTGGCTCTCTGTACCACCAGGCTGTGACGGGAGACCCCGGTATGCGCAAGGTGGCTCCCATGGGGGGCGTAGCTATGATCGTTGGCTGGCTGGCTATGATTCTCTGAGCTGCAGCAGCTCACACCTCCTCCTACTCCACGGGGGCAAACTGTGCGACACTAAACTGTCAGACAGTGATCGGATGAAGTGGAGAGCCTGTGAGAGTTGGCTGGGAGGCTGTTGCTGAAGTGCTGAGTAATAAAGTCACCCATCTAACCGCTCCCTGCGTCAGGTTGTGGGTGTCAGCTGGTGATAAGGTCACAACAGGATTATCACTTTTTAACCATTGCTGTTTGTTTCTGACTGGTGCCCTCTGATTGTTTTGTGTGGGTTAAACTGGATAAGCAAATGTACAGTGTGTAGTGCATTTTTTCACCTCAATAATTTGTTGATGGAACATTTTCAATGGCATGTCAGTTTTGTATATAAATCCCTAATGTGCTAATATACATTTCCAATACTATACTCATTTCACTACTACAGTAAATCCAGCTTATGTATTGCTGTATACTTATACTATTTATACTGCATAGGTATGAGTATGTGGTAAAAATAAAGAATATGAATGATTCAAGGTGAAATAAACACTCTTTCTTACATGCTGTTGTGTTGCCTAATTCTTCCACATGGATGAATTCTTTATCATCTTCCAAGGTGATCAGCTCAGGTGGCAGATAGCCACTAATTAGCAACCGCTCTGGTACAAGAACCTTTACTTGAATTATGTCCCTTGACCTGTCTTGGCAAATAACAGAGCATTTGGTAAGATCAATCCATCCTGCGTGGATTTACAGCTCTTGTAATGCCAAATCACAAACCGATCACACTTGAATAAAGCCAGTGCCAGTTGAAAAGGGGTCCTCAGTGTGTGGTTTTCACTGAAGGGTGGATAAACCCATAGGATTCACCCCATATGGCAGCTGAAGGAAATCATCTTTCTTGCAGCTCTGAATGTCTTCATAGCCTCAAGCATTTGATCCACTAAGTGGCAGAACACAAAGGAGTTCATTACCCATGGCCTCCCCATAGCCGGGACCATGTCCCAACCATTCGGCATTCAAATTGAAAGTGAAATCCATTGAAACACTAATTCGCCTTCCTGACTGTAGGCCCACAAATGGGGACCTTTAGAAAATAGCTGTATAAATCTCCGGGTCAATTTGCTGGGGTCGGCACATAAGCCGAGGCTGTGCTCCGAAGAGAAGGCGCTATTGACTGAACACGTTGCCAGTGAGCTCTTGATCACGACTCATAAAACCCTCATTAGAATTAAGTAGCTATTGGGAAGCGTTCTGCTATTCCAGGACTAAGCAATCACACAGCACGGAAAGCTCCAACACCCAGTCACACATCGCTCATAAACTTTCAAGTTTATGGGAGACACCTGACTGAAAGTTACAGGATGTTCCTCGTGGCCAAATGCATATTTGAAGCACCATCATCAAATTTTCAAATGCGTGCTAAATACTTGAGGGGAAAATCATGTGATTCTCTGACAAGATGTGAGCTGTAAATATTTGACCGGTTTCACACCACAGTCTTATTTTAGGGCTATTTATTTCTCTTCTCAGTAGGTGACGCTCAGATGTGTGGATGCTGCTGCTGTCAGCACAGCACCTCCATGTTAAAATCCATTAACTGGATCTCACTGTTCTGCCCTGGCAGACCACATTTAATGTGTGAGCACATGAGGGATGGAAAAATGGAAAGTGAGATAAAGGGAGACACTTGTGTCTGGGCTCTAATCTTTTTTACCAGAACTTCGCAGGTAATTCAGACAAAGCTAATCAGTCTTCTCACAATGAGACCAGTGTTTGTCTTTTCTTTACATAATTTTTCTACAGCACTCAGTTTAATGCTTTTAAAGATGATCTAATGTGGCTTTTTGATACTGAACATGAAATGATCCTTTAATTTCAAAGTGAACAGAACACCGAACAGATACTTGTGCATCGTGCAAGTATCCCCCCCCCCCCCCCCCCCTCCCAACACACACACACACACACACACACACACACACACACACACATCTGTATTTAACATTTGCTGCATTCATTTTAGGCATGGATGGATTAACCTATTGCAGGGTTGGTGACAAAGATTTGCTGTTGATCCCCTAACTACAGCACAGGAATATGCACCATATAAGCACAGTCTCAATTGTAAAAATAATTTAACATGGAAGTAATATATTTTGACAAATCTATCGCTACTCAAAGTACACTTACTAGGTTTTTCTTGTGCTGCTTAACCATATCACAGGAGTTATGAAATAAATAAAGAAACTGCTGACTTCATTTCAACAGATCCATCTCCATGGCAACTAACCAGACCCTGGAAATGACACCAATGAAGAAAAGCTCTGGAAAAAGGCTTGTAAGTGAACCTTGAGCTGGGATAGTTTAGTCAGATTAGAATGGTTAGTCTTGAAACTAGATTTTGATATAGGACATCTCTACAAATTAAAACCTCAAAGAAAGGGACTCGGGGTCTTGAGCCTTGGAGCAGTTGCCCACATTGCCCAAGTGTTAATCCAACCTTGCTCAGTAGCCTTCCAAGGCCTGCTGCATACTACAGTTCACACTGGGGATTGGTCTCATCACGCCACAGAAGATTCTTCCAGCTGACTTCAGACTCTCCCACATGCCTTATGGCAAATATGTCATGTGAGTTTTTTTTTTTTTTTTGGAGTGGCTTTGTCTTTGCTTCTTGACTTGTGAAGCTGTCAGTCTCTGAAGCTCGGAGCTCCTTCAGAGTTGTCACAGGTCTCTTGGTGGCCTCCCTCACTGGTCTCCTTCTTGCACAGTTATTCAATGTTCGACAACGACCTGCTAGAGGCAGATTCACAGCTGTGCCATATGCTTTCCATTTCTTTAAGGAACAGTTTGGATATTTTGGTTTACTTACTCTCTGGTGGAGGATAGGATCAATAACACTTGCATATCTATCTGTTACATTTTAGGCTACAGCCAGCAGCCAGTTAGCTTAGCTTAGCTTAGCATAAAGACTGGGAACAGGAGGAAACAGTTAGCCTGTGTCTGTCCAATGAGAACAAAATCCATTTACCAGCTCATCTCAAGCTCATTAATTGACACATTAAAAAGACAAAAAAAAAAAAGAAGCCTTTTTACAGCAGATTATGTGTCTCGGCTGATTACAACTGCTCAGAGCCAAGAAACACTTGTCTGATAGCTTTTTGCCCCTGTCTCCAGTCTTTATGCTAAGCTAAGCTATCTGGCTGCTGGCTGTAGCCTTCCATTTAATGGATGGATATGTCAGTAGCATTGATTTTCTAATCTATCTCTTAACAAGAAAGTGAATAAGAGTATTTTTCAAAAAGTCCTTTAATGACTGGTTGACTGCTTTACTCAAAGGCATGTTCAGTGACATGGAAATGTTCTTGTATCCACTCCCTGATTTGTGCTTTTCAGTCACTTTTTCACTGAGTTACTTGGAGTATTTCCCTGTCTTCATGGTGGTTTTGCCGTGATACTGACTACACTCAAAATTTAACTAACCCTTTTTCACAACAGACATTTTGACTTGAGGAGGTTTGCATTTTGAGGTGCTGATAACATTAGCAATGGCTCTGTGTGTCCCATGACAGTGTGACAGTGAGCAAGCACAAACAACACTGTGACCCTGAAGCTGCAGCAGTTTTAACTATGGTGACATATTAAAATGTCTTATTCTGAAAAAAGGCCTATTGGCCGCGCATCGCTGCCAAAAAAAGCCACATTAAATCTTATGTGACTCAATGTTGTAAAACAGTAAAACATGAAAGCTTTCAAGCAGGATGAGTACTTTTTGAAGGCACTGTATGTTGCTGTTTAATATACAGAATATAAAGCAGGATGGTCTACAGAAGCAAACCCACTGGCAGAAACTCTGTCTGTTTTTTTGGGTTTTTTTTTTGCCTCTGCCTCAGTCTGTACTGTTGTTAACGTCAGAGAAAGAAGAAGCACAGATACCAACGATAGATATTGTTAATTATACCTCCAGGGACTTCCCCTGCACTTCACAAGCTTTCCTCTCCTTTCTTTCTCCACTTGAGAATATATTATTTAGTCAAAAATTTTTCCCCCCTTTCCCTCTTTTGCCCTTTTCCTGTCTTACCCTGCAGACAGATTTAATTACATCAGCTTCTTCTGTGTGTGTGTGTGTGTGTTTGTGTGTGCGTGTGGGTGTGCGCGTGTGTGGGTGTGTGTGTGTGTGTGGGGGGGGCTTGTTCCATTGATTTCATGGTCCTGAGTTTGTTTTGGTCAAAGATGAAGAGAGTGGCTGTGCAAGGAAGGTGATAGAGAGCTTATGGGAGCTGATGGGTTGACTATGGATGGATAGGTTTCTCCAGATCCTCTCTTTTAAGACCTGGAATGAAACACTAGGCCATCTTTACCCAGAGCTTCCCCTTACTCATTCACACGGACCAGAGGATGCACAAATATCTACCCACAGACACACACAGGCAATATATTAACGTGCGTGCTGTATAATACACACCACAGCAGCGCCAGATCCTCTCTCAGAGGCATCAATCAGGCGGCGGGGGCTTTCACAGTGAAGCCGAATGACTGTAATGGCCGTCCCAAACGCTCCCACATCCTGGTCCTCTCGCTAACCTTTTCAAGCCACTTAAATGGTGGTCAGCGCTATCACACCCTCAGATAGATTATTCCCTCACTTCAATGGACACTGAGGCCCCATCACTTCAGCCCCCTTTTCACGGCTTTATACCCAATCATTCCACTCCGATCTGCAGCACAGTGATGACGGCTATGCATCAGAGGAGCTAAGTGGATGACACCAGAGGGAGCTGCCACTGTTACCACATCACCATAACCACTATCAGCAGCAGCCGTCTCACTGAGTAATGTAATGTCTGGGAATTGTTATTAGTCAGCTGGGAGACTGTGGATGGCGGTAGCGGCTGGAGTTATACCATATGCTCTAAATGACATTAGACAAGCTGCGTATAATGACACAGTGAAAATTTGCAATGAAGGATAAAATTTGAAAGTAATGAATAACCTTTGTGACCATGACACCGTGTTAGTTTATTAGTGCTCACTCATCATCTGCTAATATCTAACTTTGAGAACAGACATGTTATATGCACACCAGTGTTTGTGTCAGTACAAGCCCAGTGTTGGGAGGTACACTTACTCATGTACTTACAGCTGCGCATGAGTTGTTAGAAGTTCTACCAAAAGATAATTTCACCTCTAAATTTCTCAGGTAGTTTCATTGAAAGAACTGGGTGAGAAACATCCTTTGGAGGGGGCTTGCAAGTCTGGGTCAAAGTGCAAGACTGTATCATAAGTAGTTTTAAAACTTGCTTCACCATACAGCTACAACAGTAAAATGCTACTTATGCCTCATTGCAAAACATTCGAGTAATGCAACATATAATAACAAATCAATCACAGAGGCCATTTTCCTGCAGAAGCAGCACTTTGATTTTTATATTTCTAGACATATTGCTGACAATACTCCTTTGTTTGACCACTGACCACTTTCCAAATTAAACACTTTGCATGATTCTTCTCCATTATACAAAGCTTTACTCCCCAAATATTTCCATCTGGACAGCAACTAACAACATATTTTCATTACATATTAATTCACCAGTTATTTTCTCTATGTATCCTTAGATAAAAGACTATAAATGTTGTGTAATATGCCCATCATATCCTTAAGATAAAGATAAGGTTGTCATCATTTTTTGTCTGTCCCACAGTTCAAAAACAAAAAATATTTTGTTTATTACCAGATAAGAAAAAGAAAAACAGCAAATGACAGATTAATATCAGAGAATCAATTAATTAGATTGTTTCAGCTTCAGGTTTTGACTGACCTCACCCTCATCAGGGTGATAGCTGAGGTTGTGTCTGATTTTTTTGTATATTCTTCAAAAGAACTGAGCACTTTAAGCCCAACAGGGTTAAATAAGAAAGTAGATTTAAAGTTAATTACAAAAATAATAATAACATTGGCCAGCTATATGAGAACTGAGGTCTTTGTCTCGCTTCCTTTTTGTGCATAAGGTAAAAACTGTATTTAAATTTTTTTTTATATATATTTCCTTCCATCAGCTCTGCCATCCTCCCTTCCTTATTTTTCCTTTACCTCCATTATTCTAATTTTCTCTTATGCATTTCATTCTTTATCACTTTTCCTTTACTGATTTTGCTGAGCAAGCACTGGCTCGGTGCCAGAGATTGAATCTTTGAATACTAGACCCGCAGATCATTGCTTGATCTGGAACATTTAAACCACACAGCGGCGGTTTCAGCCTGATCTGACTTGCAAAGGGGAAGGTTTTTTATGGTAGCACCATCTCTAGAAATGGGTGATGTATGGAGGAATGTCAAGAGAGCAGGAAATTTTTTTTTTAATTTCTCCCTTTTGTGGATAAAAAAAAAGATCAAAGAAAGAGAGGAAGAGTTAAAAGCAAAGAGTTTAAGAGACATTGCACTGTCTGCTGAAGGCCAGGATGGTCTCTTACCTCTCATTTGGCAGATGGGCAGTGTCACTCCCTCGCCTTGCTCATTAAGTAATGTTTGGTACAGCATTATCTTGATAAATGTTCCGCTTATACCACAGAATGGGCTGATGAATCAGACACTGTATGGCACTGTATGGACAGCTCTTCACACAGTTAGTGTGATTGCAGTGTGTAACAGAGCAATGATCCAGAGACGGGCTAAGAGAGAGGTCTGACAGGTTATTCCAGACACTATCAATCCAAAGCAGTTTGGCAGTGATGCAGGAAATGAATAACTTGGAGTGTAATCAAAGAGGTTTATATATGTATTTTAAACAGCAAGTGGTTCTCATGTAGTGGGAAACAATTGCCCATGATCCCAGGCTGTCCGAGGAGGTTTGAAGATTTTCAACAGGAAGTCTGCGTTACAAACTGTGCACGTGGAGTTTAGAAGATGTGGCTATTTATCAGCTAACGTGCAATGTACTTTTTGCTTGCTTCCTTAATAAGAAGCAATATCTCCATCTCTATGTAACTCCTCGTCACAACTTGCAAGTCTGTAAGTTATGAGCAGATCAGTCCATAATGGATTTAGTCTGTTCAGACTGTTGCATTTTAATAGTTTTTAAAAGCCCAAAGAGGTAAAAATATATATATATATAATATTGCTCAATAAAGATGCAAAAATGGGAGAAAAGTCAGATATAAAAACTGAATTTGGTGTAGCAAAACTTGGAAGGTGATGGAAAGGTCTGATTGATTTGCATTATGGGAAGTGTAGGATCTTTTTTAATAAAGTTTGTAAAGATTATTTATTTATTTATCTATTTGAGTAATTAATGTGTATGAGGTCAACTGTATATTTGTTTAGAAATTATTGAGCATAGATATTTATAAATATAAGCAAAAACTTTATGTACCACCTAGATGAAAGCAAGCATGTTTGAGAAATAAAGCATACTATACTGGAGAAGTATTGTGCATCATTGATTTTGATGGAAAAAAGAGAAAAGAAAAGAAAAGAAAAGAAGGAAAGGAAAGGAAAATAAAAATAAATCTGATGAGTGAGGAATAAAAGGTTATACAGCCACAGGAGAAAAGGGTATTCATGACCTTTAGGTTTTCTGTTTCGTTGTAAACACAATATCATTACAGAGACTTTGTGTAATATTTAGATTATGTAACAGCTCTAACCACTACAACCATCTGCACTCTCCCAGCTGGCAAATAAAAACCCCAGACTTTACACAAAACTCTTGGTCTTGGCAATCTCAAAGTTCAAAGTTGTAATTACTAACTAAAGATATTTAACTATAACAGCACAATTAATCCAAAAATATTTTCATATGAGGAACTCTTTAGATGGAAAAGTGTAACCAACCTATCTCCACCCACAGGTTTTATTAAAGGGTGAACAAGAGAGAGAGAATAGTATCAGTGCCTACTTCCAATGCAGCAGCCTGCCCCTCTGGTGCAAACACACCACTGCTGCTGGAATTACAAAGGACTGCTTATATGCTCATGCATCAAAACACTGGCTGTGCAGTCGTGAAACCGCCCTGCCCTGCTACTACTACACCTCAGCTCTGCCTTATCTTCTTTTCGAGGACACGGGCGCAGTTTTATTCATAAAGCTGACCTCACAAATCCTTTTGTAGTTTTGTAATGTGGGGCGTGCGTGCCACACAAACTACTAATCCCTGGATCCTCTGAGTAGGACCATGATTTCTGGGACGGTGTTGCCAGGGGGAAGGTGGCGCCTGGGACCTGTTGGAAATGACAGCTGAAGAAGGCGGATTAAAACACAGGGATCACAATAACAGTAAACGTAGAAGATAGCGAAGAAACTCCCTCGCATCACTGTGTAAAGGGTGTGTGTCTGTTTGCGATATTTGACAGCTTTAGCCTGATAGCTAATAATTTGATGCGCGACTCGCAAGCTAACGAGACCCGAGCTGAGTGCATGTGGGTGAACGTATGTGTGCGTGCGTGTGTGTGTATCTATAGATTTTAGTGTGAATGTGTGTGTGTGTGTGTGTGTGTGTGTGTGTGTGTGTGTGTGTGTGTGTGTGTGTGTGTGTGTGTGTGTGTGTGTGTGTGTGTGTGTGGTTGTGTGCGCGGGCGTGTGTCGTTGCACTTGTCTTCACTGTCCCCACCTGTCATGTTAGCTAGCATGCTAATTTGATACAGCTAGTTGGCTAATATCAGCTAATAAAAGAAATTAGCTGACTGTGGGCGAGGCACGTCACCGACCTTATCACTGCAAGTTAAATGGTCTTCTTATACCGACGTACAGCAGTTACAGAAATCTGTCTAATGCAGCCCAGGCTCATTTTTTTTTTTAGTATTTTACGAATTATCTCATTATCTAATGTTAACTGTCAGACAGCAAGATGGCTAATTTGAACGGCTATTAGCTTAGCAGCTAGAAGCAGGGGAGCACGCTCGCTAATTGACCTAGTTTGGTGGGGCAGAGGCCATGTTGTCATTCCACTCGACTGAACTTTGTTTACATTACAACTTCTTGGCTTGTTACTTTTAAGGCATACTATTTCATGCAATTATTTAAACATGTAAACAAATAGCCACTTAATATACTCTGTCTACTTAACAGTACACCATACCAATAATATAATTCCTTTGCACTTAATGTTAAATGCTTCAAGACTAGTCCTGGTATGCAAAACATTACGTAAAGTGCATTATAACCCCTTTCAAAATGCATGACTCGACTAACTCACCCTTTTAGACATGCAGGGATACAAAGCAGGGTAGGAGCCTTTAAGTCTCATTTTGTTAATGTTTTAAAAAAGAAAAAGGCAGCGATCTGTTTGGTTTATAGCTGTGATTCAAATATAAGCATCATTGCAAAAGTCTCATTTAAAAACACTGATTACATGAGGATTACTTTCCTCTGATCCTCTCCCCTTAGGCTGATAAATAGCTCACTTTTGATGATCATAAATTACAAGTTATGTGAACAAACAACTGCTTTGATGTGCAATTTTCTTCATAGTGTCAGAATGTATATATATTTTACAAACAGTCTCATATTGGATTCGACTTGGTTACAGAGAATAGTGGAATAATACACACATGCTCTTATTAGTCAATGTATTTTGGGGCTTTCAGTATTTAGCAATCAAGTCTGTAATTGCTGCCACATCAGCATCACATTTTCTGTTATTAAAATTTAATGTTAGTTGTTCTTTGATGTGATTCTTTACAAGTGTACCTCAAAGTCTCATGATTCACACAATGCTGTTGAAAACAAGGCAAGCATTATAAAGCAATGAAAACAAGAAGGCTCAGTCTAGACACAGGCTGTAACTCACATCCTGTAAACAGTTCAAATGAAAACACATATTTTTTTGTAGTGTAAAACCAGTAGTTATTATTATCTCTGCCAAGGCGGTTTATGTTTTCACCCACGTCTGTTTGTTGGTGGGTTTATTTTGTTTCTTTGTTTCTTTGTAAGCAGGATTACTGGACTGATTTGCACCGAACTTGGTGGAGGGATGGGGCATGGGCCTTCTAGTTGGCACTGTGACAGCATAATTCATACCTCAGGGGACCCATTTTGACCGTGTTAGCCATGAAAATGGGGCCAGACATGTAGGCTAACAACCCTAAAATGATTTCTCTTTTCTTCACCTCACCCTACAGGGTTGTAGAAATGGAGTCCCTGATGAGTGCTGTGGCTCCGCGTTCCCCAGCCCCCACCAAGAAGCTGTCAGAGGTGGACTTCCGATCGGGGGCCACCCTGGAGCAGCTGTCAGCACAGGTGTCTGAGCTGGTTGTACTGGAGCAGGGGGAGTTTGGAGACCAGACCGCCTTAGAGGTTCACACAGCTAAGGACTTCATCTTCAACATGCTCGGTATGTCTGCAGTAACACTGGATAAAACCCCCTGTATCACAGATTACAGATGATCAGTATTGACCTTTGTAGAGTTTATTCTCTCCTTGGACCTATGCATCATAAATTAAATAATACTGAAATTAAATATTTTTTAATTATATTCATTTTGCTGTGGACCATCTGAATGCCCTCAAACCTCACCACTTTAAACACAAACTGTATTGTATTTTGGATATTGAAAGTTAACAGTACGTTACAGTATATATAATATGTTCCATTATAATTTTAATAGAGTGTGGTTTTAATGCAGCATAAGCCTGTGGGACAGTAATTATTTATTGCCTGGAGTTAAAGTTACTATCAATTAACTATTAATATACTTTACAGTAGCTGTGGAGGCAGAGTTACATGGTGGAAGATAAGAGCGTATCCCACTGCACAGCTGATGCTTTGTGTGTATCTATGTGCTTGTGCCATTTACATTATCTTAACAAAGATAAAACTGAACTAGCGAATGATTTTCTTCTGTTGCTGCCTTTTCTCAGCAAGCAAATGTATGTATGTACTTATGTTTATTTACACCAGGGCTTTTTCCCTGAGAGCAATGAGCAATGTTTTCCAGGAACACCTTGCTCCACCCTCACCACTTTCTCACCTGGAAGCTGCCCAGTACAACCACACTCTGATCGGTTGGCTAAAGGGCAGGCCTTAACATGCAGTGAGCTGTGCTAGTACAGAACGTTTTATTTAACAACTTTTTACTGGAACAAATTGTATGGCCAACTCCAAATCATCAAGCTGTTTGTACTAGTTATCTTTCTTTCTCTGTGTGTGTTCAAATATAGTTTCTTGGCTAGAGGAGAGAACTTCAGTTAGTATCCAGTAGAGGATGTGTATGTTTGGGTTGATGAATGTGTATCAAGGGGCTTTAACAATATACTGAAATGAATGAAATGTATGAAATAATGATGCCCAATGTAAACTGATGCCAAAGAGAAGCAAAAGTTCTCATATTGATGAGTCTTGCTTTGCTGAGAGCTCCCTGACCTCCTGCTTTTTATTTTACTCTCCAGAAAAAGTTTGTACTTGATGTAAAGTCCTGGATAGATCCTGTCTGGTGGGATAAGAAATGGTCAACAACCAGCAGAACTGAGCTAACAGAAACATTCAAAGCTACACTGCAGCTTGATAAGAAGTCTTTATCATTTAAAACAGTCGAGATCGTTTGCTCATTTCTGAGACTTTATTCTACTCAACCTGTTGGACCTGAGTGGACATTTTTGTAGACGTGCACATTCCTGACATCAAATTTCATTTAGGCCAAAAGGACAAAGCTGCATGATTTCATTTAAATGGGATGGGACACAGTTCTCTTTAACAGACCCATTTTATGACTCAGGTTGTGAGACAGCAGGTGTGACAGACACGATTAACACAAGACTTAATCTGCATTGAAATGATGGATCAGGTACAATATGTTCAATTTAATCCTCTGACAGACACAGACACGTCGTTTTTTTTTTTTTTTTTTGGTTTTTCTTTCAGGTCTGTTATGGCAAATTAGAGGTTTCTATTTTGTGGCAGTGTGGATGTAACAACTTGTAATATTTGATTCTGAATGTTGGAATTCAAACACATCCATTATATGATTCATACGTTCATTCTGCATGGCTCTGCTGCTGACTTATACTGAGAATGAGTGAGACACAAGGCTGTCTCAATCTGATTGTTGTTTTACTGTCAGCTGTGAGTAAAAAGTGAAGTGTGTTCATCTGTCCAATAGGTGGCACTCTGCCCCCTCCCTGCTGTCTTCTGTCATCCCTGCTCTTTCATGTCGCCGTCAGTCTGTGAGTGGAAAGCTGAAAACGCAGCATGTTCGGTCAGCACCCTGAAAGTTTTGTGTGTTTCTTTTTCAGCTCTTCTCCATCTCACTTTGATTTCTGATTTTACTCCCCAGTTTCACATTTTTGCAAGTCCTCTCTTTCCGTCTCCATTTGTCACACAGTTTTACTATTCCTGTCAAATAAGTAGTGGTTGACAGGCAGCTCATGCTTCTGCTCTGCTTCAGTCTTCTCATCAATCTGAAATAGCTTCATGAAACAGGCTGCCTCCACCCCAGGGAGAAATCACACAAGTCAAAATAGTACCCAGGACTGTTTTTCTTATATTATTGAATCACCACATACAAGCAGAGATTCTTTTTTTCTGTGCAAACTTCTAGCTTTTTTTTTGTTTTGTTTTTTTTAGCTGTTTTTCTGCCTCTCCCTTTGTTCGGATTTCATTTTTCATGATTCGGGTGCACAGCCCTTTGTCTGCTCCCACTCCCTCTTGGTTGAGAATCTCCTGGTAATTTTTTTTTTTTAGTTTTCGAGGCAGCTTCTGCTGGCATAATCACCAGTGGTTTGCTGGTATTTTCATACCCTGTGCCTCACCGCCTGCTGTGACAGCAATGACTGTGAAAAGGAAAAAAAAAAAAAAAAGTTTGGTGCTTTCAACACAGGGAGATGGTTTGTGTTGGAATCTAGAAATATCAAGTCAAGTATGCGGTGGTAGCTGCATTAGCGGCTCTATGCCTCTCATGGCCCTGCGGAGGATGAAAGGCAGTACTGAAAAGCAAATATCATCCTCCTGATGGAGGGGCTTTGTTACAGTTTGCCGGCCTGCTGGAGGAGCCTCGTCACTGCTGCAGGTGCTTGCGTGCGTGTGTGCGTGTGTGTGTGTGTGTGTGTGTGTGTGTGTGGATGCTGAACACGAGTGTCTGTGGCTGTTTTTGCCAGGCTTTTATAAAGTTTGAGCTGCAGAGGGATCCCCACTGGGCTTTGCACACTGTCGGGGAAAAGGAAAGAGAAAAGAGATTAAACTCTCTCTCTCTCTCTCTCACACACACGCACACGCGCGCACACACACATACACACAGTACACCCAGTGAATTTTTTCACACGCTGACAGATCCAAGAAGAGGCTCTTATTTACCCTGCGTTTGAGTAAACACTGTGGTTTGCCTTCAGGCAAGCACGGTGGGGGCTACTGTATATATCTTTTGAAAAACAAAAGTCTGATGAAGGCAGAAATAGATCCGAACTGCCAGTGAAGCAGAGGATCTGATGATAGGCCCAGACGTAGCCTAGACCCAACTTTTCAGATCTTAAAGTTTGTTAGCCGGCTTGAGAGAGTTCAGTTCAGAGTTCCTCCGCTCCCTCATGTCGGTGAGAATTGATACTTTTGATCCAGGTTTAAAGAGTCATGAGCGCTGTTGTGTCTCAGCCCAGATGTTTTTATATTTTTATCTGTGAGACAAGAAAATAACCAGCTGCAGCATTAAGTATTTCACTCAGCTGTCAGATGCAGATAAATGGAAACAGATAGAAAAATACTCCTTTATGATCTGCTACTGAAAAGGTTTCCTTCACCATATCTTCTGTTTGTCCTGCAGTGACCTCCACTTCTTGCCTTCCTGTTGGGTTTCCTTCATCAGCCCCTTTGTTTTCCACTATTCCTCACACTTAAGCCACTTAATGGTATTCACATTCAGGCCTGAACAATGACAAGTGGAGGCGTTTAGAGAGAGAGAGGGAAGGGTGAGTTGGTGTCTTTCAGGTCAGCAGAGGCACCAGTCAAAAGTTCACCTTTAACTGTGATGAAAAATGGAAAAACAAAAAAGTGAAGAACCAAAACAAAGCCTGCCTGTATTTGTGTGTGCATGAGTGATGATAAATGAAAGGCCTGCATATTTATCAGTCCCACTAGAGTCTCAGATTTTTCTGTGGTTGTTGTGGCTCAAAAAGACTTCACAGTTTTTTCCTACCAGAAATAGAGATACAGTCTGCAAACTTTTTTGTGTTATTTCACAATAAATTATCGTCATGATTAATTAAAGTAAGCGATAAAACATTTAAATAACTCACCAGTCATCATTATAGGTTTAATAATGGTATATGAAAGCTTTAGCTGCCTTGGTATAAATCGTATAGACAAATCTGCAAGTTGACACATTTCAGTTGTCTCATGGTGTTTATCCTCATATTGTCCAACCCCTGGTAGGTAAAGCTCCCATAGTGATTAAGAAATTGGACCATTTTTCACTGTAATATTGACAAAATAGCAAGCCTTAGTGTTGGAAAGTGCAGAATTCCTGCAGAGACTGACTTATATTCTGTAGGTTTTGTTTTGCTTTTCACAGTCTTGCAACTATGTCAAAAAAAATAATAATCCACAAGTCAGTCAGAGCAGAGCACTGCAGACTTTAATATTGGGTGCATTTATCTGGCACTAAATTGCTTCTCCCAAAGTTTTCTGACCTTTTCGGTGGCTGCACAACCTCTCATATGATATTATGCATATTTTATTTTGGGTATAAAAAAAATCCCTCTTGGTTAAATTTTAACCATCAGAGTGGCAACTTCATCCCCTTTGGGAAAGCAGCTCACTTAGCCAGGCCTGCTGTTGGCTTTCTGGATCGACACAGCGTCTGGCCGGTCTTTGACTCCAGCCCATTAACGCTAGTGAACTCCTGTGTGACTGATTCACAGCTGGATGCTGTTTCCGCCGCTGTGACTTCCTGCCTCATTTGAGGGCCCCGTACTGATGCTCAGAGTCGAGCAGTAGTTCTTTAGCGGAGGCTTGGATTCAGGGCCAACATGGCTGCTCTGGATGACTAATTCTCTGTTAATGCCAGTTTGGATTTGAGAGTCTGTCTTCATCTGGCAGCCAGGCCAGATTCATGGCACTGCAACAGTAGATGAGTGAAATATTTGATTATTTAGGCTTTGTTTTGTCTTCAGTTTTCATCAGTGCTGATGCACAAGTGCCAAGCAGCACAGATGATTACCATCTTGCCTGCGAAAAATGATGGTCATTGTTGTTCACTGACACCTTTTTTTGGCATTTAGCAGCATTAAATCTTAATTGCTGGCACATCAGTGAATAAGAAGGCAAACACAATTTAGTTGATGTTTAATTAGCTGAGTTCAAAACCTCTGGTAGAGGAGGCTGTGTAACAAATTAACCAACAACTGTCTGTGACTTAAACACAACACAGCAGTGTCCTCTCTGAACATGGCCACAGACTGACATCACATCATATCATTCATTAAGTGTCTTTCATTGTATCTAATTAAATATGACTCAGTGAATTTGGCATGTTAAGTAAGAGGTGTTTTGACATTGCATGACATGTTATCTGCCGTCCTGCTCATTTTAATAACCGAGGCTGACATTGTGATTTTTGCTCTTTCATAATCACACTTTCAGTATTCCCCAGGCAAAGAGGAAGGAATCATTTTGGTAGTAGCTGTCAGCTGATAACAGTATCTTACGTGCAGGCTGGAGCTGTCTTGAGTTGCTGGAAAACATCTTTTTAAAATCTGTGTGTTTGCCACACACCTCACACTGTGACACCTTTCAGTAATCCTTTAAAAAATTGATCATAATGTGTTGGGGAATGTTGGCGCGCCATCAGTTGGTGAGTGTGAGATTGACAAATACACCAGTTATTCCCTTGTATAGATTGTGCAGCGGTGACCTACCGCTGCAAAATTACTGATGCCGCTGCAACGTCATGAAGTCGCAAGGGCTTTTAATTTAAAATGATGGATAAAGTGGATGCACATGGCAACACCTGGCCAAGGAGAAGGGGTGAGAGAGAAAAAGAAAGAGAAGATGGAGAAAAGCTGATTTAACTAGCTGACATTAAGTTAGATCCTGAACTTTGATATTTACTGTTGATATTTACTCCAACCACCGGTGTACTATGCGCACCACCCAGGTTGGACCGGCTGTGAGCCATACCGGGACAAATCCTGGTGGGCTGATTGACTGTCAAAAAAAATCCAATCCAAAATCCAAGTTTACACTGGTCCTGTTGTGTCAGTCTCTCTACCGGCCCTCCCATTCAGCATGAGCGCGTGCAGAGTGTGCAGTCCAGGGCTCGGCTCACTGTGAAGCAACGGAACCACAATGCGGTTCGGAAACGCACGACGTCAGGACAGGTCAAGGATCAGCTATACAGGGGTTTTTGAAAGACGAGGCTGCCAAGCAGCCCACAGATGTAAAATGTGAAAGCAAAACTGTGATGGCACTTTTTTCTTTAAGTGATAATTGCCTGTCATTTGTCAGGACATGGTATCACAGCGTAGCTTGCATCAAAGCAGCAGCGGGGAGCTTGAAGACACTGACAGCTTCCTGCATCCTCTCTCTCTGCAGGTGGTTTAGACACAAAATGTCTGCCATCCCTCTCAGCTCTGTTTTTGTATTAAACTCTGTCGCACACTGTCATACACAAACACCTAGCTCAGTGATCTGACCCCCCACCCCCACCCCCCCACGACCTGATTAAATTTAAACTTCTTCATTCCTCTTCTTCTAATAGGCCCATTTTGGAGCTAATCTCCTGCCTTCATATGAATTCATAAACAACGAGCGGGCGGAATGGCTCACCTTTCGGTTGTCTGGGATTAATCCTGCTATTAGCGTGCGAGGTGAAGCGCTGGTTGAAAAAGCACTGATAACATCCGGTTGAGACTATATTAGTCAGGAGTCATTTGTAACGGATTGAATTGCTCCTTTTAGGATGAGGCTGCTTTTAAGATTATTGTTATGGCATGCTCTGCTGCTGTAATAGAGTTTTATTATCTGGAATAACAGGAAGGTCACACAGAGGTAGAGGATGTGAAATAACAATTGTGAATCTCATTTTGAGATAGGCAACATGCCATCCTTTAAGATGCCCTAAATCAAGAGTTCGTGACTTCCAGTGGAGCTACTTACTACTCAATCTGTCCAAAGCATCTATATTTGAATTGGTGATACTGTCATTACTGCTCAATTGAGAATCTTGACAGTAGAGCACCATGACTGTGTGAGCAGGGTTTTAATGGGAACATGTGCTCACCGTGTCAACACGGTTTGTGTTGAGGACTGTGAGAGTAGTCAGAGGGCAGGTACAGACATTGAATGCACCTAGATGTGAAACTGAATTTTAATGGGAAAGAAATTAGTTAAAAGCCCTTTAACATGCCCCCTGCCTTTGGGGATGGTCCAACTAAATTAAAACGAGTGGAGTATTTTTTACTCTTACACCCTTGCAATGAATTTTGACTTGAGGTTTCTGAGGAAATAGTTTGACATTTCTGGAAAAAACTTACTTTCTTTTTTGCTGAGTTAGATGAGAAGACACTACTCTCATAGTGTAGTATAAAAGCTGAAAGCAGGGCTTGAGTCTTGAATCTCCACTGGTTATCTTGCATCCTCAATGTGACCTTTTTTTTTCTTTTTCTTTTTTTTAACACTTCTTCTACAGTGAACTAAGTAATTAAGCTAAGTGGCTGCTGGCTGTTGCTTCTTATTTAGCATGTAAAATAGCTCCAGGATCATTTTTACTACAGTTTGTTCTTTATGAAAATGACCACAATAACCGCAAAGACAAGAGTCTAATGTACCGGTATTTATATTACATGTTCATGTTTATATAACTTTTCATATTACCAGCAGTGCGTACCTCCGCAGGCGGAACAGTGGGTAGTGAAAGGTTAAATGTCAGCCATTATTTAGTCTGTGTACCCGTTAACAGGACCATGAAAGTACACTGTTCTCAGGCTCTAGGAAGTGCATAAATGCATGTGGGATGGTCAGCTCCTCTGTGGGCTCCCGCACATTCAGCCTCGCGCTGCACCACAAATGTTGAAAATAAATGCATGCAGAATGTGATTACTAGTTTTACCTACATCTCAGTTGTTAGCGCATCCTAGTTTTTAGAACAGAAGCACAGTTTTAGACGAAACTCTCTCTCTCTCTCTCTCTCTCTCTCTCTCTCTCTCTCTCTCTCTCCTGCAACAGCAACACATAAAAGTCATCAGCTTATTTAGAGGAATCCCATTTTCCAGAGAGATTTACAGAACTATTTCTGGAGTCTATCAAACCAGAGGTGTGTGGAGGAATATTCTCACTTTGCTCTGGCTGTGATGAGAAAGGACATTTTTCTCATGATGGTGTTGCTGCTCTGCCTCAGGGAATTTCTCAGCATTATCACTTTGTAGCTTCATTTTGAATGATGCCTGTCTAAAAGCACCCATGAGTATAGTATACATAGTATATGTGAATGTATAGTGTAGTTTGTGTATCCCTGTAGGTGTGTGTTAAAAATGTGTGGGAAGTATAACTATGCTATTCAGTATAAAGCAATGATAAAAATTGAAGTACCAGGGACTTCACAGCCAAATGGCCTGATGTTGTTCAATACACCAGTGTGTAATATCGCAGTGATGTATTGAATTAACAAACTCCCAAGACAGATGGCAACATGGTGCTCTTGTGAAAATACATCTATTGATTTTAAAATCATAGTAAATTAGTTTTTTAAAATATGACTGTTTCATGATGTATTTTTTTCATATTTTTAGGCAGGGTGAGAGGGTGGTCTGTCCCTCTGAATGGAGTAAAGGGAAATCCCTGCTATATACGTATATATGAATTCATTTGTTTCTCAAAGTTTGGACCACATTTCCCATCTCCCTTATTTTTCTTATTTGAAAAGCATGCCTGTCTACCCATCTTTTTTTGCTTTTAGTCTCCAAAAGGACAGCAAATATGCATTTAGAACAGCTCGTGGCTAGAATAGTAAAGAGTCTGTATTTAAACACACAGTATGTAACTTCTGGGTTAGGGGGGTCTCTCAATCAAAACAATAAGAAAAGACAGCGTTGGGTAACATTATAGTGTGGGATCATGCGAGCTGTTGTCTCACCACTATTGTCGTCAGCTTCTCCCGGTTTGATTCCCTCAGTGTCAGGCGTTCAGAGGGTTTTTACCGGGAGCTGAATTATCCGCAGAGGTCTCCTCTTCTTCAAAACAAACAGACCAGGGGATTAAAACCAGTAGAACCGCAGAATAAAGCAATTTCACATTCAAAAATCAGTGATTCACCGACACTCTTCGGCGGACACAGGATGTCTCGGAGCTGAGCTGCCGTTTGGCTTTTTTCTCTGATAACTGAAGATCCAGATGTCCGATGACTAAAATCCTTCATCTGGTTAAAATATACAATAGAAATGTATCTTAAAAATGTGGCTTAAAAGTAGATGAAAGTCAATTTTGATCTTCTGGCAGACAACCACAGCATCGATGCATGCACAAAGGGGATATGACGTCATTGACAGGTGACCAAATGAAACGTAACGTTACCATGATTAAAATCACATATTTCTCTAGTTTTGAAAATTGCTGGAGACATTTGGGATAATGCAAGTACACAACTAAGAAAAAAAAGTAGGTCTAGTCATTTTTAGAAATTTTAAAGTTGTTTTTTTTTTTTACTTTCTTAAAGTAAAATACAGTGTAGAGGTCAGTAGCAGCAGCAGCAGCAGCAGATCTCTCTGGTGTTTGTTTATGGTAATCACAGTTTTCTCCCAGGATTAAAGTTGTGATGATTTATTGATGTTAAAATCAGATATTGAATTTTCCCCCAGGCTCATCTCCTGGAGCAGGTCATTTCAAAGACTCTTGCAGCATCATGATTGCTCCTTGATTGCAACACACATGATTTTTAACCTTGAGAGTTTGGTTCATGATTTTTACTGTGGCTCAGTGTGCCAGAATAAAACCTCTTCTCTTGTATTATGGTACACAAAGGTTGTTTTCTTTTTTATTATCTTATTGTTGCTCAGCCAACTTGCCTAAAAAATAAAAAAATAAAATTATTGCAATTTTTGTATACTTTTTCTATCATAATCTTGGTTAAATGCCCAAGTGATAAATGGGTGGAAGAAAACCGCTCCCACATCTGCAGCATTTATCTGTTTTAATAGAAACACTGGGTGCCATGCAGGTGTGTGTGTGTGTGTGTGTGTGTGTAGGTAGACTTTCCTGTTAGCACACACTGAGACTGATGGAGGAACCAATATTCGTTTCACAGACATGGAATTGGGTCTAGTCTGAAAATAGCTTGTAACGAAAAACTTCCCTCTAATGGAAATCTATATTAAAAGACATTTTTTATAGGATTAGGTTTAATCCGTGGCTGTGAAACCAGCCTAGACTGTCTCCATTCCAGCTCTATTCTCAGACTGTGTGTGTCTACAGGCATATGTGTTGGCGTGTGTTCATGTGCGCACCCATGCGTGTGTGCGCGCTCGCTGGCAGATGCCCAGCGAAGAAGCGTTCGAGTGTTGATTTGAGAGTTTGGATTAAAAAGTAGATTGTGTTCCTTGGAACAACCTCAAACTTCTGGCAGCCAGTGTGGAGATTGGAGAAGCCTTGCTAATTGATACAGTTTTCCCTCTGCCCTTCTCTCTCTAACTGAAGCCCCTGCTGGAGAGATAAGATGCTCTTTATTCTCTTTTTCATCACTCTTTTCCTCCTCCTCGCCTATTTGACCTAATTTATCAGTGGCAGATAAAAACCAAACAAATCAGAGGAGTCGCAGCTTCAAACTCGCTGCCCTTTGGCTGGCGTTCTGATCCGTTCCTCGTTCTGACACTGTCTTCTTCCCTCTCTTCCTCTCTTTGATCTGCCCATCCAGCGTTTTCTCTCGTCTTTCTCCCTCTCTCCAGCCTAACAGATTTCAAGTTCTGATGGTGGATTGGTCATAATTTGTTTCGCACATTGCATGCACAAACACTCACCTCAGACAGAGGAGAGATGAGTAAAATATGATGCACTTTTTGCAACTCATGAAGCCACAGCACATCTGCCTCAACTAGTTAATTATTTACATGGCGTTGAATATCTTGAATGCTGATGAAGCAGAAATATAAAGGATAAACATAGGGACGAAGAAATGTTCATTGATCAGATAAGATTCATGTTTTGAAGTTGCTATTTGTTGCCTGCTCTCTGTCGCTGATTGTTGAGGTATGTGTCTGATCACCCTAAACTTCCTCTGTTGTTTTTAATCATCTTACACAGCGTGTCGTGCTGCTCAAGAGACAAGAGGGGACATTACGTGAAATTTTGGTCCACACTGTGCATTAATAAGAGCAGAGAAGTGAAGCCCTGAGAATAGTATTGATCTTTCAAATGTACATTTAAAAATTTTAAATGTAATTTAAAATTTTAAGTGCAATTTAATATTTACATTTTTTTAATGTTATTTGGAATTTAAAATTTTCATCTTTTAAATGTAATTTAAACATACCCGACAGAATCTCTGACTTGCAGTTATTGTGGTAGATGTAGTATTAATGCACTAATCCTGAAAAACTTTATTGATAACACTACTACTACTACTAATAATAATGATAATAATGATAATATCATCACCATCATCATTTTAAAGCAGGCAGGGGAGGGTGAGGAGTTGTAATGTCCGCAGAGCTTCCTCTCAGCCTGTGTACAGCCCCAGCCAGCTCCATCGTTTCAGAGGGTTAGTGTAGCCTTTCTGCGGTCTGAGAAGTGAAACGACTTACAGCTGCAGAAACTTAATATCGCTGTGAGTACATGTAATCACCGAATACAGCCTGGAGCCTATCATCAGTTCCTCTTCTTCCTCGTGGTGTTTTGATAGGTCGACAGTAAGAAGACACCGTAGAGGGAGAGCTCACTGACTACATCAGTCTGAAACTGTAGAAGTGCAGGAGACAAAAATATGATTTTGAAAAGCAAGGGGGACCTGTGCCCCCATGAACATTGTAACCTTTTTAAGTGTAGGAGTTATTGTATTCGACTGCATTCCTTTAGCTAGCTGTGCCTATAAAATTGCTACTGAGTGTATGCTGTACATGTAGTGTAGATGTGTAAAGTCTTGAAGGCTGCACTTGAAGCAATGAGTTACACTGAATTTATTTTGGTAGAGTGGGGCTGATAGGTGGCGTCTCGGTCTGATCATTGTGTTGATAATGGTTGGTTAGGATCGTTAGGATATGTCACTCACCATGATTTACAGCACACCAGAATGTAATTTTCTACATATTCATTCTCATCTCTACTGAGGTATTTGCTTAAAAGTAGGAACACTTTGATAAAGTGAAACAGTTCTTACATATTTGATGTTGAATGCTACCAGGACTTCCTGTAGATGTCATGGGAGGGTTCACAGGCTGACGATCCCGAGGATCTGCAGCACTCTAGATAAAGTTCGGTGGGAGCTCTCAGCTTATGACTGAGCTGCAGTAGTCTAGTCAGGAGATGAATGGAGCTTGTGGCGGGAGATGAGCTGATTCTGCTGAGAAATGCAAAGATCCAAAGACGCTCTGTCACATGCTTTTTATTTTGTCCTCTTCTCTTTGACTGCTTCCCACTATGGTGGCGTGAAAGGAGGCACTTTCATTTTTCTCCTTTTTCAAAGCAGAGCACCACAGAGATCCTCGTCAGCACACTTGACTTTGTCTCCCACTTTAGTCGCTTGTTCGTTTTCATTCTCTTGATGTTTTCCCTCCTGTTTCCCACCTATGTTTCTGTATTCCATCAAACTGCTCTACATTTTGATGTGGAGCAGCAAACGATTGTGTGGTAGTCTGGGGGATGCTGCTCTCATGAAGGAATATGTTCCTCAGTTAGACCATGATAAGCTGGTTATAATTAATTAACATGGAAACTTTTAGCACTAATCATAAGGATGAAGTAGGGGTAAAAAAAGCCAAATCAACCACCTTACATTCAATAGTTTTTATCTCTTAAAACTTCCAAAAGTGGAAGCACCAGGAATGGGTTTCTATTTGTGTTTATCAGTGGCTTTTTCCTTTTATCTCGCTTTTTCCTTATGACTCATCCTCACATCCAAAAAAAAAAAAACACATCTAGGCACTCACACATGCCTCTACATGAAAACATCACATGGCATCCTGCCACCAAGGTTGTGTGCCCATGTAATTGGATGAGAGGAATCATGTTAGCAGCTTTGAACCCCCGGCCATGGCCTGCCGGCTTGGTCTGATGCCCCCGTTCCAGCTTTCTGCGGCCACTTAACTGCCCTGGAGGGGATAAACACTCAAGCTCAAGCTCCCACAATCTCTTCCCCTGCGAAGGGTTTTGAAGTGCCAGTGCTTTTTTACCTTTGACCTATAGTAGAACTAGCAGTTAGCTCTGGACCAGCACAGGTTTGGCTTTAGGATCAGGTCTTTTTCAGGTTGCTCTTTTAAGCTGGAAAAACATAATTTACTTGACTCCAGTGCTGCGGCTCCCATGGGCCCAGAGCCTGGGAAGTTTACAACACAGCTAAGTAGCCATAAAGGGATTTGCAGGCAAGTTTCTCTCATATAAACTGTGCAGAGAGGACAGCGAGGACAGCTTTTTAGCACTTGGGAAACTGATAGTACAGCAATGTCTGAAATATAATAAGAATATAACAAGACGATTGGCTGATTGCTCCTATTTCTCGCCACATCAAACTTCCTTATAGTGATATTTTCTTTGTCCCCAGAACTTTGCATTTACCTAACCAAACTTCGTGTTGATCTATAACAGACAGAAATCCTTCTGTCAATCATGGTGTAGTTGCATTTTGTTTGTCGAGACTACAGAGTGTCTGGGAGCTGAAATGAAGGCTTGGCTGAGCACACGTGTAGGCGAGCCACTGAAGTTATCATTAGTGTCTAGCCCAGTGGTCACTGAGGGGGCTGTTAATTTCACACTCCTCCTTGTATATCAATATTACTGCGGCTCAGACTCATAAATATATGCAGCACCTCTCAAAACAAACTAAGCCGGACTGCTGTTTTCTGTCCCAGTGCGTTTACCAGAGCTGGTGTGCGTTCTCTTGAGGTTATGATGCGTGTACATCTGTGAGCAAGAAAAAAAAAAAACTTTTAAACTTCTAAAAAAAACCTTTCTGACCATTTACTGAAACACATTTCCACGCACAGATGTGTCTGAATATAAATTTTGCTGAGTGTGAATGATTTATGTGTGTCTTTCTCACCCCCCCCTACCCCGTCCAGGCTTAGTCCAGAAAGTGGACCAGCGCCTCCCGGTGGCCAACGAGTACCTGCTGCTGTCAGGCGGAGCCCGGGAAGGGGTCTTGGATCTCAACCCTGAGGACCTTGGGGACTACGCCAAAGGGGCCGACTTTGACCTGGACTTCACCCTGCTGGTACCCGCCCTGAAGCTCCATGACCGCAACCAGCCTGTCACCCTGGACATGAGGCACTCCCCACCCTGCCACTCATGGCTCAGCCTCCGCCTCTGCGACTCCAACATCCTGTCGCGCTGGAGCATCTGCTGCCAGGAGGAGAATGGGCTTCCTGCTGAGGAAGATGAGGAGGAAGAGGGAGAAATGGGTAAGTCGATAAAGCAGAATAGACACTGGAAGTAGAGTGAAGGAGAAATGGGTCATGAGGGCGAGGGAGAGGGGGAACAAAAGGTGACTGGATGAAGTACGGACTAAAAGAAAAGATACAGGGATGTTACGGGAGGTAAGGGACAAACTGAAAGGTGGAAGGAGGATGGAGAATCAAGAGTGTAACATAGAAAGATGAAGAGATAAGTGACGAGAGGAAAGAGGAGTGGAACAGACAAGTGTGGAAGGTAGTGTGGCAGAGCAGGGTGGAAGGAAGCGGAGCTGATTGAATTTCGCTCATGTTTCACTCAGATAATATGACGCATGATGTTGTGAAGCAATTTTGCCTGGCAAGCTGCAGCGGAGGCCGCGTTCGTATAACTCCTCAGATAGGTGAAACGAGAAAACCTCCCCAGGAAATAAACGCTGAAACATTTATGAGTGTAACTTAACAATCGAAAAGTTCAAGATTACTCGGCTGCTTCGAGATTGCACTGCGACATCAATCTGCCGCGCGCTCGCGAGTATGAAACTTCTGAGATGAGAAAAAGTAATGACATTTATTGATATGAATCTCTTTAATTTTGAGCAGATTGGGAAAATACATTTCTTGGTTCTTGGTATCAGAACGTTTCCCACAGGATATTACTGTATTGTTACTGAGTTTGTGGTGGCAGGACGGCGTGGTTTAGTTGACAGCATGTACATGTGTCACAGCAAAATGCTACCGAAAGGTTAAAAAAAGGGCAGAGGTGTTGTGAGTTTAAATTCTAATTTTTATTCTTTGCAGCACAGCGTTGGCACCTCTCTTCAACTTTTTTAGTAAACTGAATACTACAGGTACCCAAAGGTCTACTTGAGGGCTGCACCATTATTTTTATAAGTGATTAATAGTTCATGCAATATGTTTCTCAAGGTAACATCTTCCAATAATCCATGAAATATATAAAATTTGCTGTATATATATTAAACAGAGAATTTAACAAATCCTCACATTTGAGCAAAATTTTGCTTGATAAACTTAATCGATTAATTGTTGATCGTTCAACGAAGCTAATTGTTTCAGCATTATTCTTAAATTAGAGTAGTATCGGGAATATCCTCAATTACTGTCACCAACAGCCATATTCGTAATTAGCACTGGGTAAAAAAAAAAAAAGATTCTCTGATTCAAATCGATCTTTATTGAATAATCCGATATCGATTCAGAAAATCCCAAGATTGATCTTTTATGAGCCTTTTACAGTCTCCCTTGGACATGTGACCATCCTTCTCGTGCAACGAGATCAGGTCACGTGAAGAGAGACAAAAACATGGCCGATGCGGCTCCATTGAAGGCACCGACAAATCTAAAGGCAGATGTGTGGTTGCACTTTACTTTTAAGAACTATGAAGGCAGCGAAGAGCTGGAGAAAAGTAAAGCCAAATGCAAGATGTGCAAGAAGAAGCCATGTGTACCTGTTCATACACTCTGTAGCCAGTGCTTTGCAGTTCGTTAGCAACACATATTATTTACCTACCTATCATTTCTTCAGATGTGTGTCTAAACTGTTGGTCATGTTAGATAGAAAGTGCATTAATGTAACTGCTCTGTGTCCATTCTTCATGTAAACATTAATATTTTTGATAATGCACCAGGTTAGTGGAACAATTTACAGCATTAGTTCTCTGAGAACATCATTCATATCCAAGCATCATTGGTATTACACTCAAATATCTCTGAATTTGAAACTGAATCGAATCATGACCTTGTGAATTGGAATGGAATCAATTTGGGAAATCAGTGGCAATACCCTGCCCAAGTCCAAATATCCTAAATCCATGTCCAAAATGGGAAAGAAGTGCAAATACACCAAAAAAGGAGAATGATCCATTTGCGCAGACAGGTGAGTTCAAGTAAAATAAGTCCTGACTTTTCAATCTGCATCAGTGTTGCCAGATGCTTCAAACCAAAAAAACATAATTACTGTAAAAATAGTGGTAATTAAGGTAGGAAGGTAGATACTATTGTACTATCACACCCAGACTGGGGCACACCAACGACTGAGTTTGCAATCTACATGAATCTGTGCCAAAGGCTGTACTGCCTTTCACAATACATCCATGATTATTGATGAAGTTGAACGCAACAGGCTCCGACTACGGGCCAGTGTTTTTTGTTTTTTTTAATACAGGCTATAGGACATGCTAACAGTTACAGCTATTTTTACCAAAAACCAAAGACAGTATGAGGATAAATGACATGAAAGTATCATAAAGAAAAGCTCACAGAGTTTTTTGGAGGCTGTTATTGGATCACTGAAATAGTTAACAGACAATGAGTAATGAGGTTGGTCCCAAATCAGCCGTTTCATGATTATGGCATGACTATGACGTATCAAAATGATTGTACATTTACAGAGTTTCAGAAATGCTGATCACACATCAAACAAAGAGCTGAATTATCGTACAAGTATGATAATATGCTACACACTACTCTGCACACTAAACACTAATCCTACTATTTTTCTGTTGAACTTCAAATGAACATGTCCTCCGTTTAGTTTGAGTTACTCATTATCTGCTCGTCTCCTTATCAGTCAGAACCCACATTATCTGCCTCTGACCCTGGGCAAAGTTTTGTGCAGTTTATCCCTTTAAATCTAGAGTCTGATAACAAACTAGTCTGAAGAGTAAAGAATACAGAATCAATGTAATGTTTTTATACTACAACTAAAACTTTGTGTAACAGGGTCTTTGGTGAATTGGTTTCCATAGAGACCGTGAAACTTTGAACTTTGGGTTTTGGATAGTATTAATCTTCTGACTAAAAAAGTACATTACACTGGTTGATATTGACAGTTCAAATGCTTTCATTCGCTGGTGAGTTTGGTTAATCTGTTTGTTGTCAGCTGGTTTGTATTGACATCTCCTCTTCAGGTAAAGGCTCCATCCCCTCCCTGGGTTCTCCTCAGTCTCTGGATGGATGCTACTTCTCTCCCACCCTGGTGACAGACTGGTTCTGGGGGGTGGTGAGTGAGGCCGTGGAGGAGCTGAGACGTAGCCCCCAGAGAGGCATCCCCACCCCGGACCGCCTGGAGAGGAATGGACCCCTCACTACCATCATCCTCCAGGTACAGATTAGGTGGCCCTTATTCCCGTGCTGAAATGATGATAAATCCTTATGTCTGAATCCATAAGTGAAATCAGATTGTAGTCAAATGTTAAAATAATTTTCAAGAAATCAATTTGCAACATGTTTGTAAGAGGAATAGAAATCCAGGACAGATTCAGAGATGTTCTAATATTCCCCCACCGTCTCCTCCCTGCAGGCAGGCTCTAGCCGGGTGCTGTACGACCTGCTGCCTGTGGTGTCGTTTCGGGGCTGGCCTGCTGTGGCCCAAGGCTGGCTGACTGCCAACCACTTTTGGGACGGTAAAATCACAGAGGAGGAGGCCATATCTGGCTTCTATCTGCTGCCCTGCTGCTCCCCCCTGGGTGGTCGGCCCGACAGGGAGTGGAGGCTGGCATTCTCACGCAGCGAGGTGAGAGGATTGTGAATGTAACTTATTTTGTGGTGTCATGTCTGGTGCCACTTTGTAATAGGTTTAAAGCATCAGTGCAATGTTTCCATCTGGTTTTCTTTGTGTACTTCTTTGTAATTAATCTTCCCTTTCTATTCCTCCGTCTCTTGATTTTCTAAAAAAGTTTATCACTATGTCTTTAATGCTGCTTCTATTTGACTCATTGCTCGTCTCTTTCTGTTATTCCCAGGTTCAGTTGAAGAAGTGCATCCCCTTCCCTATGGCCCAGGCTTTCCAAGCAGCCAAGGCCGTACTGTCTCGTATCCTGGCTCGTCCCCGCACAGGCCTCAGCCTCTACCACCTGCGTACGCTTCTCTTCTGGGCCTGTGACCGACTTCCTGCTGCCTACCTGTCCTGCCCTGACGCTGACACTCCCGGTCGCCTCCTCCTGGGTCTCCTAGATGATCTGGCTCATTGCATCCTGGGTAAAAACTGCCCAAACTACTTCCTGCCCCAGTGCAACATGTTGGAGCACCTGACTGACAGCCAGGCGCTGCTGGTTGCCAGGAAACTGGCCCACGTGCGCTCAGATCCCAGCGAGCACCTGCGGGCGGCTCTGGACCAGGCCCAGCAGGCGGGCCAGCTGAAGAAGGAGCTAACAGCTAGCACCAACGGCCACGGCTCTCCCGGGCATCACCCAGCCAACGGCATCATTTCGCCTTCGGAGGACAAGCTGGCGCAGCGACTGCAGCAGCTGGTCACAGAGAACCCTGGGAAATCCATATCTGTCTTCCTGAACCCTGATGATGTCACCAGGCCGCACTTCCGCATCGATGACAAGTTCTACTGAGGCAGACACGCTGCAGAGAAGACGTGTGGAAACGTGTGTGTGTTTATCTTACAAACACACTCTGGAAATGCTCTGAGATGTCACATCAGAGGGGACGGAGACTGAAAATCAGGCAGGTGTTTTTCTGCAGAACACATCTGGCCTGAAACTGAGCACACTCCCCCTCTTCATCACCCTGAGGCTGAACAAAGCCATGCTGCTCGACTGACTCTTCAAACCAAAAAACACACATGTCCTACTACTGACAAATGACGTCCAGTTTAGTGGACGTCGCACAACAAGACATGATGTCACCGAGCTGTTGCCACGGAGACGGCCCTCTCCTAACGAGCTGGCCTTAACGAGACTTATCAGCTGGTGCTACAAAGACAAGAGCCGGCTTTAGTCGTGTGAATAAGTCCAACGGAAATCAACACAGAGAGAGTGTGTGTGTGTGTGCGCGTGTGTGTGTGTGAGAATGTGTGTCTATCTATGTGTATGTGTACATTTTACATATTACTTAACACTTCTAAAGATGGGGGGAGGATAGAGCCTTGATTGCTGCGTTTCTCCCCTTTTTATTTTAGATCAGAGTTGGCGATGGCTAAATTAGAAAGGAAAAACAAGGTGTGGCTGATGTAACTGAATGTAATGTTGTGAGGAGAACCGCCGAGTCTTTGAACAAAGAGTCTCTTCTCTCTTTCAACTACAGTTTAGCTCCTTTTTTTTTTTTAACCCCCAAGCCTCAATTTATGGCATCTTTTTTCACTTGTTTTTAGTCTTTCTCAGGTATTCAATATTCATACTACTTATCTTTTTTTTTTTATGTATATGATTCCATTATAAGGTCTTTAACTATATATCAATGCCGCTTACATTTCATTGGGTAATTGAATGTACCAAAGAACTATGTTTGAGCAGTTTTGCAAACAGAAACATGCATCTCACACATCCCTAACCATCTTGTTTTGATGACTCGACTGAATCATGGTCAGAATGTTAATTTGCCTTTTCTCTGTTGAAAGGCCCGGTCACACCAACATGTTGAAGAGCGAACATTTTGTGGCAAAATCAGTTAATTCCGATGGAATCAGTGTCATAAGATTTGCTCATTACGTAGATAGGTAGATAAGCTCATATCGATCACCTCAAGTTCAGCTTTGATGAACTTGACCAATAATTTGAGGGAACTGAAAATGGAGGAAGCTGTTGTAGCTTATTAGCTGTGTCACACCGTCCAGTTTTATTTGACCTCCCTCAGATGACTGCTCTACAAAAGAGGGTTTGAAGTTACGAGGCACGAGTCAATGGTACAAATGCGTCTCTTGAAAATACTGTGTGAACTCAGCAACTGAAGTAATGAGCTTTCTAACTTCCAGTTAACAAGCCCTTAGCTTGTTGACATGATGTACAGAAGAAAATATCAGGGCGAGTAAATGATCTAGTCCAGAGCTCCTTTACTGCCTAATGCTAGCCTGTCCTGGTCTGCTAGCCAGCTGTAGAAGTAGCCCTGCGAGTAATCACTATCAGAGCTACAACAATTAGTCGACTAATTACTTAATAAAAACTAATTGGTATTGGTACTATTTTGATATTTGATTGTTTCGAACCTTTTCAAGTAAAAATGCCAAATATTTTTTGATTTCTGATGATTTATGCCTTTGTCTTATCATATGATAGTTAATTGAAAACCTATGAAATCAAGAAATTTTGAAAGCTATTTACCACATATTTCACATTAAGAGGCAGATGAATTTCGCAGTGACACTATGTAGTGTGACCGGGCCTTGGACACAGAATGAGACTGAATTAAACTGGTTAATTATATAAGAGAATAGGACGATTTGCTGATTTGCTGTAAGAGTTGTTACAGCTTTTGAGAAATCCTTGAAACTTCAAGAATGGGTTTTGTTTTCGTACCTGAGCTGACAGTTTGTGTTACGGTAGACTTAAAAGGGGATTTGGATCATTTCAAACCCTGAGTATGGAGATATGACAAATTAAATGAGCAGCAGTGTTAAGTTAAAAAATTGTGCAAAAAGAAAGGTACAGTGTAGCTGTTGAGTCGGGGCTTGTTGGTCAGTTTATCCGCCATCATCACGACTAAGTCGAGGTTCTTTGCCTTCGAAACGTCCCACAGAGGGTCCAGTATGTCGAACATGTTGTTGCACATCATGTGAGT
This sequence comes from Seriola dumerili, assembly GCF_002260705.1. Classification (NCBI taxonomy): domain Eukaryota; kingdom Metazoa; phylum Chordata; class Actinopteri; order Carangiformes; family Carangidae; genus Seriola; species Seriola dumerili. The sequence goes on along the minus strand of NW_019174422.1, from coordinate 2,484,416 downwards.
GTGTCTATTAAGTTTCCGTTGAGGAAAGTTGAGAGTTTTGTGTGTCTCATTTGATTTTCTTGGAGGCTGGTTCTGACTTGACTGATTCTGATAATTGTCCCCTGTCTCCTCTGCTTGGTTGGTCTTTTTTAATGAGCTCTGTGTGTGTGTGTGTGTGTGTGTGTGTGTGTGTGTGTGCGTGTGCGTGTGCGTGTGCGTGTGCGTGTGCGTGTGCGTGTGTGTGCATGTGTGTCTAGGCGCCTGTGTGTGTGTGTGTAGGCGCCTTTGTTGTGTACTCGCTGAGAGACGAACCATGCAGCAGGACACAGACAGACGCCCAGATGCTGCCCATTGAATTATCCCCTCAGTGGGTGTGTGTTAGTCACTGGGCCCTATCGTCTCTCAGCAGACGGAAAGTATCCACAGGGGGACGGAGGGGTGGATGGAGGATGGATGGGTAGAGGGAGATGGGCCCTTCTGTGGTCCTTTTGAAGAGATTTGAAGTGGGAGGATGGGCCTTGCGGGGCCTGGACAGCTGCCTCTCTTTGGATCTGTTGCTGTTTCTCTCTGCCTATTTCCTTTTTTCTTTTTCCTCCACTGGTTTCTGTCTTTCTCTCATTTTTCTCCCCATCTCATAGCTCTTTTATTCCCTCCTCCCTCTCTTATCCCATGTACATTTCTCCACAGACGGTTGCCATTTTCCCGTCTTTGAATACTGAAGGTCCAGAGCCACAGAAAGCTCCCTAAAACTTGGTACTACTCCAGCCTTATGTTTACACTGTTAGCAAACACGTTGCTCCAGTGCCACTCAGCTGATTTGATTACGAGCTGTGCAGCCAGCAAGTGGTGTAGTGGCAACAACAAGTACAACCAGACAGAAGCAGTCATTCTCTCCCTTCCACTTAACATTAGTTTCACTTGTTTTACCTTAATGAACTTGAGACATACAGTTGTCTAAACACTATCTTCAAACAAATTGATGGGTAAACTTGGATTGAACTGGGGTTTACCGAGCACTAAAATGCTGCTTGCACTGTTGGTACACAGGCAGGGGGCAGTACGCTACAAGCACATCATCAGTTACAGTGTAGTTTACATACATATAAAGGTGGTCGGGGTTAGTTGGGTTGATTTTTAAGCTACTGGTGTGTGAACATTTCTGAGTCTTGTGTCACACTGTCAGCTCTCAGAGTCAAAATTCATGCTCGTACTACTGATTGAATTTTTTTTTTTTTAGAGCTGCTTGTGTGTGTGTGTGTGTGTGTGTGTGTGTGAGGATCGAATCTGAGGAAAAAACCAAAGTGTGATGCTGAGGTGGAACAGAATGTCTAAGCAGGGTGTGTATTTAGCTGCCAGTTGTCAGAGGATCGTGTGGTGTGTTTTCAGCACTTTGTACAAGACGGGCCCGATTGTTGTTACCACAAACTGTACGAGTTTTTAAAAAGTCCTGAGAAGCATTTATATATCGGAGAGTATAGTTAATGGAAAGGTACCCTCTCATTGCCCTCCTTGGTGTTTGACTGAGAGTGGTGTGCGTCTCCCTTTGTACCTTAACGGGCCTAGTTAGAGATTACAAGACACTGGAAACAATCAATGTTTTTCTTGAATTGTACACATGAAATCTTTGTGAAGAGTATCGAATCCTGTATTTTACAATGGTGTCAGTTTATAGATATGCAATCAAACCCCCCTGTGGAAAAGGCCTGTCATTTACAGCTCCTATTCTTAATTGTACTTCAGTGTAGATTTACTGTAGTTGTGAAAAAAAAGGGGGGGGGGTAAATCACTATCTGCTGTCCAGGGATTGCATGAAACACAGGCGACACTCCCAGACATCAATCTCCACTCTATGCTTATCTATTTATAATTATAACTGTTTTTTTTTTTCTTTTGTGCTGAAACTTCTGATGATTCAACTGCTGTGGATAAATAACTGACTAAATACAATGAATGTATCCACTCTATCTCTAGCTTCTCATCCTTATCTCAACAGATGTATTCAAGTGCTGAGATAAACATGTACTGAATCACTCCACAGGCTGAGAAATTGAATTTCATATCTCTTTTATTACTTTTTTTTTTTGAAATAAGTGCAAATTGTTATCTCTGTATCATGACTGATTTGCTGTATTTATTACTGTTATTTTCTGGGGGTTTATATTGATCAAGCTTTAGCATGAAATAAATCACTACATTTCAAATTATATTGTGTGGAAATACTTTCATCAAGCATGTAATCTTTTTTTTTAATTATTTTTAACACTCCCTCTCTGTAAATCTTGCTCATACGTACTCAGCGGCTGATGGGCTTGGTTTAATGTGAGGTGCAACACATGTTTGAGTCAACAGAGGGCGCTCCAGGACAATGTTTGGCCTGTAGATGCTTCACCCGAGTCTGCTCTGCACTGACGGAGTTAGGACAGAGAGAGGGGACGCTCCAGGCTCAGAGACACATGCTGTGAGTATCAAAATACAGACTTGGCGAGTGTATCGTTAAGGCTATACCAGAATTAAAAACTGTGTAATTTCCAATAATCTGTGTTATTTTAATGTGTTACCTTATTAGTCTTTGTCTCGTTTCTCCTACCCATAGAAAGGTCAGAGGTCAGGGTCAGGATTGAAGATCTTTGCTTCTTGCTGAGAGGTTAGATGGACTGATATATTACAAATGTCCCCTAAATACAAAAATACAAATAAGTACCTTAAAGGACACAGTCCATCATTAGCATGTTGTTTTAGTAGGCAACACTGTCACTGTGAAAATGCAGAGAGGGACTTTATCACTTGAAAGAGACTTTAGTAACCAACAAACACAGCTTCACATTAATTCATCAACTAATCTTCACGTACAAAAAGTAAAGTCAAATGACTTGTCTTACTTGATCTTGACTTGTCACACTGTGATTTCTTTTTGGTATTTTGGGACGTAGGATCCCCATGGACAGCTGAGACAGGATCGGCCTTTCCCCTGATTGACATTGCTTCTCAGTTTTCTGTTTTCTAAAGTAGGGGCAGTGGTGTTTCTGCTTTTGCATAATGATTCAAGATGAAACACCATGCTCATTATTTGGGGAATTTAATCGCTGATGATTCATAATGAATTTCTCCAAACTCAAAAGGAAAAACCCTTACAGCTGGTCTCCAATCAGCCCAAAAGGTCACATGTCACTCTGCTACTCATTGACCTCCACTGGCTACCCATGGCTGCCTGAATCAAATTCAGGTCACTAATTCTGCCTTCAGAGTGACTTCTAGGTCTGCTCCATCTACTTGAACTCAGCCAATAAGTCTTATGCTCCTTCCACTGCGTTCCCCCAAGGAATGGCATCACCATCCCTGCACACAAGACAATCATAGTCCAGACTGGTGTGGTCTGTGGTTCCTTGACGGTGGAACAAGCTACCAGATGCTAGCTGCAGGGCCGAGCAGAAAGACTCATCTCTTCTGAGAGCCCCTCCTCTCCTGACTCCTCTAACACCCGAACATGCCTAAGTAACACTTACTAAGAACTTTCGGTGCACTCCTTTACTTGATCTCCTTGCACTTATTAAATAAATGTAGTACTGAGTACTTACACCAAGGTCTTCTACTGCACTGAAGCTTTAGGGATGTCTCTCACTTGTAAGTCGCTTGGGATAAAAGCATCTGCCAAATGAGTAATTGTAATGTAAAAGACGACACTGGATGCAATAGATGATACTGAATGTAATGCTTAATTTCATAAAGTTTAAACACAGGATGCAAATAAATGAAGTCATCCATAAAACCCATCATTTAACATTTGCCCGTCCATCCAAAGAGGACATCAGCACTTGAAACTGTTGAGGAGCCCAAGAAAAGTTGCGTCATTATTTCTGAATTCTTTTGAATGAAGCTCCCCTAAGCAGCCATTATTTGTTTCTTTGTCAGAAGTTGTTGATGAAACGCTGCAGATGCAGAGGACACGCTTTTACTTGAACAAAACAAGAGTAACTATGAATAATTTTGTTGTGTCCCCAGGCGATCCCTGATATTTAGAAATATTTAGCCATTATCTGTCATTAGTTCTGTGATGATGGCGCAGATGTTTTTGCCACAAACACACGTCGTATCTTTTCCCATTAATCCGAACCACAAGCGCACGATGACAGCAGCAATCTGTTGACGTCTATTAAGCAAATTATGAAGCGAGGAATTTGCTGGACTGTGGGACTTACAGATGTGACGGCCCACGCTCTGACCTCTTCAACGAGTCAGACTGTTAAACGTGTACCATTTCACTGGAGTCCGGCATCATGTTGGCTCTAAAAACCCACTGTCCAGCCAGATATTTCCCACAGGACCTGGTGGAGACCAAAAACAGAGCTTAAAAGTCAATTGCTGTGTCTCAATTTGCGAAGTTCCAGACCCACACTTGCAATTTTGAGTGCATAAGTGTGTTCATATTGGCAAGTATGACAACACACAGTGCACTAGAAGTACGCGGATGATGCACTCAAAACAGTCAAAAGATTGAGTGTAAAACGATGGACACTTCTCACCCTCAATGGCCGTATTTTGGAACGTATTTTCAAACTTGTGAAAATGGCGACCGAGGAAGGAGGACACACCGTCACGCGGATGATGGTGTAGTTTCCACACAAAGGAAAGTAAAACGTTCCATTTAAGTCAAGTGAGCAAAGCAGCCGGCAGGCGGGGCGACAGTCATGGTCATGCGTTCAGTTTGTCACTGTCACTGTCGACACTACCCTGTCGACATTCAGGCACTACGCCAGTGAGTGTACTGTGTACACAGTGTGCTACATGTGAGTGTACTGAATGAAATATCTGATTTGAGACACAGCAAATGTTGTGCTCACAACTTGTCTCTGCTGCCGCCTAGTGGCTAAAAAGAAAAAAGAAAAAACATCAGCATGTTTGTTTACTGGTTCCTCCGCTGCATCCATGTGTCCCTGTCCTCTACCTGCATGTTTAGCATGTCCTCACCATCATCTCTTGCCAGTAACTGTGACCTATAATCTCCCTTGTAAATAGGCCACTGTAACCTCAGCCCTCAGGCAGCCTGTGTGTGTGTGTGTGTGTGTGTGTGTGTGTGTGTGTGTGTGTGTGTGTGTGTGTGTGTGTGTGTGTGTGTGTGTGTGTGTGTGTGTGTGTGTGTGTATGTGTGTGTTTGTGGCTATAAAGTTGTGTGTGTTGGTGTGAACGAGGCCAGGCTGTAACTCCATAGCAGTGGGCTGTCTGTCACTGAGAATCTGGGGCTGAACGGGGACATGTGTTCACCTGACACACACACACACGCAAACACACATACACACACACACGGTAACAGTATTCAGTGCCAGTGGGCCATTGTAAACTCATCCTGTCATCCTAGTCACATCCTGCATAAATGAAGAGGTCCTGTGTGTTGGTGTCAGTCACAGTGTCAGTCATGTGTGTGTCTGTGCCACATATCTATTGACAGAATAATATCCCACAATGCTCAGTGAAGCTATCATAAATCCATAACCTTGACCTGGACGCGTTTAGCTGGATGTTGCAACCTCTTTACCGCCTCACTTACCTGATGGATTTCACACACAATTTTTAGGTGTGTGTGTGTGTGTGTGTGTGTGGGTGTGGGTGGGTGGTGTAATCCCTGCTACTTTCTGGTGACTGGTCAGTGCAGCACTTTCCTGTCTCTGTATCCAGTCTATCTTTCATCTCTGTCCTCGATTCTCTCCGCTCAGGACACCCCTCCACACATACTCCATTGTTTTATGTTCACACTATGCTCTGCCTTTTTCACCAACACATCCTCTCTCTCTCTCTCTCTCTCTCTCTCTGAGTGTGTGTATGTGTGTGTTGAACTCGTTCCCATGCCAGTGTGCATTAATCTCCATTACTGAATCACGTGTATTAAGAGTTTGCGGGGGGAGAGAGGGAAAGAGGACAACCAGGAGAGGAGAGAGCCCTGCATCTGTCTCCATGGTTTTCATGCAGATCACACATGGTGGGTGTCTCCCCACCTTTTTACCCTTGTGCTGTACAGTTTGAGCTGGTCCTTTCTGGCTGAGCTGCAAAACAACAACTCCTCATTACGCCCCACGTCATAGCCGGTTGTAAATCTCACATCATTAAGCTGATAGTTCTCAGCTCTGACTGACTGATGCACAGTAAAGCTGTTATAAAATTCCTGATTAACGCACTCTTCTGACCATGTAACTGCTTGTCTAGCGACTGCTCTTCAGCTACTCTGCTTCCTCCTGCGGGTTTTCGGTTTGTCACTGCATAGCTGTTAACTGTTCCCGCTTGAGCCTGAGCTGAAACTTCATTTCCAGGGACAAGTGTTTTACTTTCTTCAGGAAACATCAATTTTGTAAGCCATTGTAAGTCCTCTGAACAACAAGCTGTTTACTTACAAATTCGGCTCCACTGAAGTGGCAGCTGCTACAGGCTCAGCAAAGATATAATGTACTGTCATTAGGAGAGGCAAACCAGGCAACTGCTTGAGGCCCACAAGGGGAAAGGGACCCCCCCCCCCCCCCCCGATGGCTGCTCATATTGACACATTCTGCAATGACAACTATAAACCCCCTTAAATGTCCCATAAAGACACTACACAGTGCACTGTTGTTGCATATTCACACACACACACACACACACACACACACACACACATACACACATACACATACACATGCAAGTGGAACCCCTGCTGATGCATGCTGCAGCTAGGGTCTACCTGTTGCCTCCATGTGAGGCATTCAGGGAACATCTGTGAATTGTAGTGTCTACCGATAGTCTGCATGTGAGGCATTTAGGGGACATCTATAGGTTCTTTGATGGGCCTCTTTGCCTCTGGGCCCCCCCAGAGTCTAGGATCGCCACTGAGTGTCATGGTAAACCCACATGTTACCAGTGCTTCTTGCAAAATGTTAGCACCGTGTGTATTTAAAAGCAAATATGTTTAATGACCAAAAACATCAGACTTTCAGGATAATGCTAACAGACCTCCATTAGGTTCCACTAGCGATTTGCTAACTTGTGAAATGGCACCAATTCAGTTTAGTCTTTACAGGGCTCTACAGTGAGAATATATCACTGGCATTTGCCCCTAAAAATAGATATGTGCCAACCAGTAAAATAATTTAGGAGCACAGCATGGGAGTAAAGATTACGACCATGAGACTATGAAACGCTAGAGGGCTTTTAATTTGAAACAACAGATACAGTTTTATACATTTTAACATTTTCATTTGGGGCTTTTTTTGAGCCCTATGAAAATGAAATGAAGTATAATAAAAATGCTGCCAGTATTAAGACCAAATGTGAAGGACTCTTCACACACACACACACACACACACACACACACACACACACACACACACACACATACAGACGCACACACACACAGAATAAATATGAATGCAATAAATAGTTTGTGAATACACTTTGTTACTTGGACATTTTCACTCTTTAAATTTCTTCATTTCGGAGCATGTTGTACTCCTTGTGGAGAAGAAGTTGGAGTTAAGGTGGCAGTCTGCTTCAAACAGACTAGTTTATGACATGTCGCCTTACCGCACCAGAGGACAAGCTGTTTACAGCAATTCTAAACAGACACACTCAAAGGTGGGTGGAAGTTGCCTTGCACAGCCTCCTCGTTCCCACACACCCGAAGTGTGTGTGTGGGTGTAGGTGTGTGTGTGTGTGTGTGTGGAGGGGGGGGGGGGGGGGGCAGGGGATTCCAGATGCTGTCGGACAAACTAACAAGCACTTAGGTTGACGCATACTAACACCTTTAGTCCTGCATGAGTGATTCAGTATGCTGCATGGCAGGCTTCACCGCTGTCTGGCACGGCATCAGCATCACTGGAGGTGGCCTTCATTTGACATCCTGGTGATGCACTAAGGTTGTGAAGTCGGGCAGCACTCTCTGCTGCTGTTCTCACTGCAATAAGAAGAATTACCTCACATTTCACACTGTCTCTTACAAGTTTATGAAAGCGCAACAACAACAACAACAACAACAACCTATGCTCGCCGTTTGCTGACTGGTGACCTCCTGTGGCCTTGTGGGTAATGACGGTTGGCTCTGAGAAGCAGCAGCGGGGTGTATCATAACTTTTATAGCACTGCAAAGCCGAAGCCAAAGCCAAACCTTTACCACTGAAAAACTGAAAACAGTCATGAATCATTTTTAACGGCCGTATATCAGGGATTATCAATTAAAAGTTAAAGAGTCCCACTTAGACAATATTTCCTCAAGCTAAGGTCAGAACATTGTTCTTAGTAGTTGGTGGTGGGGCACTCTATGTTCTTTTGCCATTTCAAGGAAAATAATGGCTGCATGAGTAATAATTAAACACATCTTAACTTCTATCCCACTTACTTCTCTGCCGTCGTCTCTCCTGCGTGTATCTCACTGACCGACTCGAGCTGCAATGATTGGCTGAGTATCGTCATGTGACCAGCTCCATAAAGGCTAGAAAAGCGGCGCAGGTTAGAACAGAAACGCTGCGCCAAATATTTTATAATTTTTCAATAATTTCTAGGTTATAGGTCGGATTACAGTGTCTGGATCTGGATCCTCTGCCATATGTTTTGGGAGGCACCGACGCACAATGTCATCCTGTCCGAAAACGATCATATGGGTCAATTTGGAAAGCAATGAATAAAAAAAAAGCCATCTTTGCATAATTCGTGTATTAAAAGTTTGATTTTGGGACCTGATTATTAAGCAGTGATTGCGCTGATGTGAAAGGCCATCCCCTGTCTCCTACACAAAGAGCACTTCACAAAGGGAACCGCTGATTCAGATGATCAACAACATTTGGACAGAATCATTGCCAGGAAGCTACAGCTCCAGGTTCTATCAAAGGTCAGCTCTGCTTTAAATTCCTTGGACACCTGGGGCCTCAGCCAATGTTGTGACACATCTGAGCTGTGGCTCTGATTGAATGCTGTGAAATATCAGTGGGCCACATTTTCACCAATTGCCTGTGTTAAGCTAAAACTAATCTCCTTCATTGTGCAAGGTGTGAATGCCTTACACAAATGAGGCCCCATATGTTTGGCTCTAAGCTGAAGCGGAGTGCCAAAATGATTTTTGTGCTCATTGATTTTTGACACTGTAGTCGATACAGTTGACTTTGTGGCTTGGCCAGATAATGTAAAGCCTCCAGCCGCAAGTTTTCTCATCTCCAGGCTCAGGAGGAAAGAAAAAAAAAAACACACAGACACACAAACACACACACACACACACACACAGAAGGTCTTTGGCTGAGTACATCTTCCTCATGCTGAATGTTTCCCCTGCTGTTCCTCACATAAGCACTTTTTCTGTTGGGGTTGTCATTAGTTTGGGCCTGTCATCAAGTTTGCTGGGATTGGAAGACACCACTGCATCTGTGTGTGTGTGGGTGAGTGAGAGAGAGAGAGAGAGAGAGTGTGTGTGTATCTGTGTGTGCATGTATCGGTTGGATTGAGCGTTTGCAGAAAGAATCTCTGCCTCGCTCTATATGGGTGCATGTCTGTGTGTGTGTGTGTGTGTGTGTGTGTGTGTGTGTGTGTGTGTGTGTGTGTGCAGACGTGTCTTGCAGAAGGTGCTTGATGACGTCACTGTTGATTGTAATGCTGGTAGTCATGTCTGTCATTGGACACAATTACTTTTATTGATCAACACCTCTACCTCCTCTCCTCCTTCACTCTCCTCCTTTCAACTTTGCAGACGGTGCTGTTGGCATCAGATGTAAAGTTGTGTGTGTGTGTGTGTGTGTGTGTGTGTGTGTGTGTGTGTGTGTGTGTGTGTGTGAGAGATAGATTAAAGGAGATAAAGACAGAGCATCACCTGTTGAAAACTGTTGCATGAGGCTGCAGGTATTTCATTTTTTTTCTGAATATATATACTTAAATTTGTGCAATAGACAAGGACAAGCCTGTGTGAAGTGCGCCACTTCTTCAGCCACACACCAGCCTTTCATTTAACCTCCAGTGTGCTTAAAAGTCCTTATGTATTAGTGATATGATTGTTTTCCCCTTTTACTCGCACTCGGATCACTAACAAACATGCTGCTAACAGATGGCGTGCACGACGTCGCCACAAACAAAAGCACAGACGTGGAAGTTTTATCAATATCCCAACGAGAGAGGATTTGTTCAGTGGAGTGCAGGAAAGACACGAAGAGGACTTCAAACACAAGGGCGAGGAGAAGTCTGTCAGTCATCACTTCTTTTAAGCTCATAATAATTCAATGTATGCATATGATGTAATAGTGATTATTGCATTGTTAACTTTTAAGTGATTTGTTTATTATGATCTTGGCTCAGTAGGTAGAGAAGGTTATCCATCACTGGGAGGGTTGGATTTTTCATCCCTTGTTACCCCAGGTCATAAGCTGAAGTGCCCTTGAGCCAGCAGATCCACTTCAGGACGTGAGGGTGTGTAAACAGATGAATGGCATAGTGCTACAGTATGTAAGTGTGCAGACTGTGTCTTTACATTTTCCCATTTGTAATTGTCACTCAAGGAGAAACTGTTCTACAGTTGCAAAAAACACATGCCAAAAACGGATTTAAATCAAAGGTTTACTCATATTGCCAAGCCGTTTATAGTCAAACATGGAAAATTAATTCCATCACCGCGGCTGTCAAAATGTCCCAAATTTTGAATAGGCTTCATAAATGAATTGGCATGCATAGTTTTCCTCTAACTATTAGAGCAACGGGTAATTAGCTGAGGTCAGGTTACACTTTTATAGTACAAATGTAATGATACAATAATAATAATATCTTTGAAATACAAAGTGCTTTACAGTAAAACAAAAATGAATAAAGTCTAAATACGACCTGAGACCTGAGATCATCAGACGGGTAGTTCAGCAGCTGAGGGGCCCGCACAGTAAAGTCAAAAATAACATATATAAGTTACGTAAGGCAACAGTTGTCCTACATAGCCAACGTTATCATTAACAGCTGTTCACTTCCCAGTCTAGAAGAAATCTTGCATGTTCAGCATCAAACTTCATTCCTTTACTCACTAAGTGCTGTCTCTAGTGGTGGAAAACAAGGTCAGTGTTGACACCTGTTTTACTTCTATTTCTATCACTTATTTTCTTCTACTGAAGGTAGCATGTTAACCTGCTAGCCCTGGTCGTAGCGTCCAGTCTATGATCATTCAGTCACTGTAAACGCAAGAATGGCTGAAGCTCTCTGCAAGACTGATAAGTTAACAGCCGTTAATGCTAACGCTGGCTATAGCAACAACAAAACTTACCAATAGCTCCTTTAAGCACCCCTTAATTTCCCAATTGGTGTTGGCAACAGCATCTCCATGTAAACCATGTTAATTCAAACTTCTAACTACTAACTGAAGGTGTAATCATGCAGGTTGAGTAGGAAACCTGCTACAAGTACATAGAAAAGATAATATGGCAAAGCAAAACTGTAAGAAAGAAAAGATCAGAATGTTAAAAAACAAGCACAATATGGCCGCCAGAGGGAATATGGCGAACCTGACAAGACAACACCTCTTCTTTAAGAACTTTATGCAAATAATGGACTGTTTAAGCAATATTTTCTCATAGTGTGGTCTCACCTGAACGACAGACCACTTGCAACCACCCACCCATCCCTCCCCTTCTCTCTGTCCCTCATTCCCCTCCATCCCTCATTAGCCTGTCATCAGCGCTGAATTATCCCGCCGTTTTATTATTCTCCGGAGGCGGCCGGTGCTGACGCATCGCCACTGAGGAGTTGTCTTGTGCTGTCTGCTTTTTTTTTTTTTTTTTTCTTTTTATCCCTCCCCTCGCTTCCGCAGCCCAGGAGAAAAGGAAACGAGGGAGGAAGGAGCAGGAGGAGCGGGAGGGAAGTTACCATCCCAGAGGGGGCCTCGTAGAAAGAGCAACAGCAGCGCTAGCAAAGGCGCAGAGTCGCGAATGGGACACGTTAAACTTCCAACAAGAAGAAGATTAGACAGAAGGGACGGATGGATAAAGGAGTTGACGGAAGAAAGACTGACATATTATGAATCCACCAGAGATTATTGGCTCTGGCACACATTTGAGATCTAAAATAACTCATTCTGCCTTCCCTCACTAATCTCCCACTCTTCTCTTTTTTTTTTCTCCATCTTTTTTTCTCTGTCTACTCCAAGCATAAAGTTCAAAGACCCTCCTGTTCCTCCCTTGCTGTTCCCACATTAATTAAATCCGTGTGTAATCACTGTCGTTGAGAAGGGAATCTGAGGCAAGCAAGGAAAATTGGTCACGGCCTTAGTATCTTTGAAGTGAAATTACTTGAGCAAAGTTTACTGCCAGAGTATAAATACTATACTGTTATGGCATGCAGGGAAAGGTGGGGGCTTAAAATCTTAATGGCAGAAATGCCAGAGCTACCTGGGCTCACACCTGTTGCCATCTGAACCCACAGTGAGGACATGAGAGGGTAGAAATTGAGGCTGGGAGGGCTGAAATAATTTGGCGCCCACGGCGATCAATGAAGACTGTGTGATGATCTGTGTCTGTGGTAGCATACCAAGGCAGCTTGACCTCATTTCATGACCTTACAGCAAATGTTTCCCTTTAGCATCTTTTATGGTTTATTTATGAAAACAGCTTGTAATTATTCATCAGCTGCTACAGGGACTGGAAGGCATCTATGTGGTGTATAGAGAATTAAACCATGACTAAAGCTCTTAAATATTCCACATTGTATTGGACTAATGGACTTGTTAAAGCTGCTCTTATGGGTATTTTTATATTAGCAATAGATCAAATTATTAAGTGTAACATGAAAAGGCTCACATATAGTGACAAAGACTCTGTAATTCTCTACTGGGCTCTATGTAGTATTTTAGTGTGTAAATGCTCATGTGATGTGCGTTTTCAGGTGTAATATTATGGACTGAGATTATTTCTGATGTGGAGGGTCATCATAAGGTGATGATACATCAATGTTGTGTGTCTACAGCTTGTTACACTGTGAACAGGTGGAAAAGAACTTAAAGAGAAAACTCTGACAGTGTCTGGAGTAGACTTTGAAAGTCACTAACCCCCAAAGACCCTATGAGGCGAAGGCAGGAATGTCATCTTCAAACAAACCAACAATGAATTTGCAAATGATCTAAATCACTTCCTTGTCTTGTTTTGACACTGTTGACAAGTCTGAGAAATGTGCTGATTTACTTAAGAACATAACACTCACTTATGCAGATGAAGTCAGGTGCATCTTCCAGCATACCAACTGAAGAAAGGCCCTCGGCCCCGACTCAAGTAGTACTCTTAATTTGAAAATCCGTTGCCAAGGAATTGGCTTTTCTGGCAACATGTCATTCGACTTTCAGTCACACTCTCCCACAAGCTATATTATCATAGACTTTCACCTACAGTGATGTCGCACATGTGTGATGGCTCATCCTGCTAGCCAGTAACTTGGAGCTGCGATTTGCTAGCTGCTAACGTAAGTAGCGGTTGTAAGTTGTTTATGGCACAAACAGTGTCATTTTTTGGCATGCTTTAACTCCACCATTTTGTTTTTGTATCAGTCTTCACAGCCACCCGCCACTCTCCATCTCACAGAGGTGTCAGACTGAACTAGTAACCTCTGAGCTGTCAGTCATCCTCATTGCCTGCAGGCTAACCTGCTGCCATCATCTTTTCTTCAGCCTGTGATTATCCTCCCTCCCTCCCTCTGCCCTTTTCTCCTCCTGCATGTACCACTCAGGCCAGGGGAGGACAGAAGACATGAATAATTCTACAACAGAGCTATATTTATTATTGCACTTAGTTTAATAGGAAACGGTGAATAACACCTGGATGTGTGTGTGTGTGTTTGTGTGCTACATGCATGTGCTGGGAATTGTGAAATCTCCTCTTCTCACTCCATCCCCTTCTCCTCTGCCACCCCTCCTCTCCACACACACACACACACACACACACACACACACACACTACAAAACAAAAACAGGGCATGTTGCCTCAGTGTACATGTAAAGTGGATGTTGATGGAGATGGACATGCGCACACATACACACAAATCAATTTTACATCTGCACAGAAACACATGTACCTTGACTTACACACACACACATTTAAACACTGCGCACACACACACACATTTAAACACTGCGCACACACACACTGCGTACACACACAGAGAGAGAGTGAGAGAATGTGAATGAAATAAGGCACATGGTGAACTGAAATGGATTTCTAATGTGATGCCCGTTCCCTTCACTTTCAGGCAATGTGTGTGTGTGCGACAGAGAGAGAGAGAGAGAGAGAGAGAGAGAGAACATGATTGAGTGATGCAGGACTTGCTCAATGTATGTGTGTGTGTGTTCCAGCTTTTATTGACATTGAGCTAAGGGAGGGACAAAAGGAGAGAGAAATGAATGGAACTGGAATTGTATTTAGTGTATATTGGTATGTGTGTGTGTGTGTGTGTGTGTGTGCGCGCGCGTGCGTGTGTGTATACATCAGTGTGCTCTTGCAAAATTGTTTGCATTTATGCCCAAAAAGTACATGTCTATCCTTGTGTACATGTGCATATTTGCAGACACTAAACACACACCCATACACACACACACACACACTGTTCTATTATAAGCTATCCTGCAAAGCTTCTATTTGGGCTGAAAGAAATATGTTTCAGAAATAATTTAAAAAGCCAGGTAATCCATTTTTGCACACAGCTTTTTTGGCCGGGTTGGGAGGGTGGAGGATGGGAGGGTGCTGTGAGGGAGGAAAGGAGGTGAGAACAGGCGGATCGGAGGAGAGGTAGAGTACTCTAGGGAGAGATAATGGAAACAGATGAAGGGAACGAAGAATAAGAAAAATATGGAGGTATGAAATGGAATAATACTCAGAATCTAATATTACTTTTTATGTAAGGGGCGCTGGTGTGAGCTGATTAAAACAGCGCAGCAGCAGGAAGAGAGGGATAATGTGTGTGTGTATGTGTGTGTGGGTGTGTGTGTGCATACATATCTCCACGTGTGTTTTTTGTTTGAGGGTAATCCATCATCCTAGAATCTATATGTGCAATACAAAGCATCCCCACAACACAAACATACAGTACAAATTACATTACACAACAGGCCTGTTATTAGAAATGGACTCTGTCACACACACACACACACACGGACACACACACACTGTTATAGCACCGCAGAGTTCAGGCATCCTAAGTGCAGAATGCTGTTCACACCCACTGCCTTGTACTGTATGTTCTTGGGATTACACACAGACACGGACATGTGACACACACACTTTTGCATCTGCACGTACAGAATGTAAATGTGCAGATAAAGGATAACAGTGCAGATCCTTTCCCCCTTGTTGCTTCCGCTACACTGCGGGACTATACAAAAATGATTGGGGTGGGGAGGGGGGGTTGAACTTTACACTGGTCGAACAGTACTGGTACAACAAATAAAAGAGACAAAGCATAATGAATTCTAGATTGGGAACCCTAACCTTAACTTTAACATTCAGCCATAATATTTCATGCAATAATTATTTTCATTATTTTTGTATTTTATCCTTTTTTCCAATTAATCTGCGAGAGGAATCGGAAGTAAAAAAAAAAAAAAACCCTCCCCTGCTCTCCCTTCTGCACTCCCCCCCCCGACCCCCATCCCTCCCTAGTAATTTTCATACAATAAACAAATTTAAGCATCAAATTTGTAAAATATTGAAATGTGTAATATGTGTAATATTGATTACATTGTCCACCATTTGCATAAATCAATAACTGAAATTATCACTTTTGTTTAAAATGTCAATTATAAAAACACAGATTTCTTCGGACTCATAAGTTTGTTAATCAAACTTTCGCGTGCCTGTAATTCAGGGATAGATTTTCCTACAGGGGCTTTGTCCATGCTCAGGTAGTCAAGCATGATGCATTATGCGGCTCAGTTAACCAAACATGAACTTATCAAAGCAGAGATGGAGCTTTCAAGCAGAAGAAATTCAAATCCTCTAAATAGAAAGGAACATGTATCCCACACATTGAATATGAATGAGAATTTGAGGGCACAGAATCTTTGAAACCTATTACTCAAGAATGTGCGACACTGAATAATATTTATGGCTCAGTGTACCTAAGTTTACAGACTCCAAGTTTTTTTTTCACTCCAGGAATATAACATGCTTTGTCATGTAAATTGAGATATGTAAACTAAATAGGCCTATGTGTTTTTTCCCTGCTTACTTTGTACCTACTCCCCCTTTCATTCTTTTTGCCACACGAGGATCTTGTTTGCTGTCATCTACAGTGATTTGCAGCACTGAAATAACAAATGTGGGTGCATGAGTTAGATGAATAAAATCCAGCAGGAAAAAATGTTTAAAGGCATTTGAGTGAATGCTGAAAAGGTCAACAGAAAGCCTTGAACATCTTTTAATCACATTTAGAGACAATCTCATTTACAAAAAGTAAATTCTCTCTCATAAAAACTGTTCGATCCAAGCAATAAAAACAAGGTACCAAGCCACTAAATCCTCATTCAAAAATTATAGGGTGACATGGCCGGATGTGCTGGTGAAAGTATCGACGTGTCCCTCCGATGATGGTAGTGAGTCACTTGATAGTTTTCCAGCCACCATAAAACATGAACAAATGAGAAAAAGGAGAATGATCACGACAGACATTTTGGAAGAACTGGAAGAGCCAGGACGCACTGAGCGTTACGAGAATAAGAGCGGCAGAATGTTGACAGGCCGGGGGAAAGAAAGTGGCAAAAAAATAAAAGACTCCAACCTTTGGTCCAACAATGACACAGACACAAGTGAAGCAAGCTGGGTTTCTGGACCCGTGAATGGCACCAGCTTTGCTCGACCGGTAGCGTAACTTCTAAACGCTGGTTTGTACTTTGCGTAGGTTCCTGTGCGAAGTGGCAGTTTTTGTCAGAATTACATTGTTCTGTCATTGATGTTTGTGGTTGCGAGTCATTGTGCTGATGGTAGGGTAGAGTTTTCTTCAGTGGAAAAACATTACGTTATGCAAATGACCTCATAGTCAAGCATGACCAGGTTTATGTTTGTTGTAATGTTACCATTAATAGTAACCACATTTATTGCCAGATGCATCTCAATTGCAAATGTGGGAAATTTGTGTCCCATTAGCATATCTGAAAACAGAGCTAAGCTCCAGGCTACCAACCCTCAGACTGTATTTGTAACTTCTTGGCTTCTTACTAGACTGTATTTTACACAGTGTCTGAAGATATGGATCCTAATTTTAATGGAACATATTCACTCACATGTTGGCCAACTCACTCATGGCTTGAATTGTTGAAGATAACCTTTTGCTAGTCACTCCATAAGCATAAAGCTAGCTCACGACTACATTTTTAGCACACAACTGCTGTGGGTTCAGATGTTTTGGTGACATGTTCGAGGTTTCAGTACCTTTAACCGCTCAAACCCGGAGTTTCTACAGAATTGAATGTGTCCAGTGTCCTGTAATGAGCACTGCTGGCCACAGAAGTCACTGATGTTGCACAGTCTGGATATTTATTCAAAACTGGTAAAAACATTAAACCGCTCACTAGAAAGAATTTAATGAATCAGTGATGCCTACATATTTGTGATCCTTCTTGATGCAAAGTCAAATTCGAAGTGATACAGTAGACATTTTCATCCTCTTTTCTATTATGGCACCAGTTTTTATGAGAGTGGAGTCAAATCTGAGCATAAGTGAACTGTGAAAGTAACAGGACTCCAGTGTCCAGTCTCTGATACTGAGGCATCCAGTGATGTGTACAATAACAGTCAGCTGCAGCAGGGTGACATGAGGTGACTGTCAGGCCGCTCTATCTGCATATATAACATGTGCTCCTTTGTTGTAGCCACTTACTCCTCTTGTCCATCAACGTCTGCATGTGACGGAGTCGAGCTACGGATCGGTGCCTCATAGACGTAGGGGGGGGGGGGGGGGGGGGGGTGAGTGGAGGGAGGAGCTGGGGAAGGACAGTGAGAACGAGGGAGACTGGAAGAGAACCAAGAGCTGGGATGAACACAGAGAGCCATTCACGGCGTTGACACCGTGGGATGAGTCATCTCGCTCGGCACTGCGCTGTGAATGAATCAGAACGGGGAGGGACACCTGCAGAGAGGGGCTGGAGAGTGTGTGAAAGAGGGCGAGAAAACAATACACACTCACTGAGGAAAAAAAAAAAAAGGAAAAAAAAAAACAACCACATGATGTCTACCTCACATTCTGTCAATGAAAGTGGGAGGGGGGAAGAGTGGCAGTCACAGGCAGGAGGACACGAGGGAGGGGACAGAGAATAGCATCTGCATTTATGTGATGACGCAGTCCTGTACGGTCGTAAGTTGCAGCCTTAAAGCTGCACTAATCAATATTTTTATATTTAGAAAAGGAAAATATGATTGTGACATACACGGATAATTATCATCTGACTCTGCAGTTCCCCTTCAGCTCACTACAGCTCATTGTTTTTGCTTTATCAGTTTGATTATGTGATTGTATGTCAGTGTTGTGCTCACAGCTTGTTGCACAGCCTCCAACTGGCCAAAAAGTCGTTTAGGTTTTGGTCAGGTCAGGACAGTGATATTTCCCTTGTGATTCAACTAGCCTCATTGGCGAACCAGCAAAGCAACTAGACTAACCCAAACTGTAGTGTACTACTTTGAAATGTAATACTTTGTTAAAAAGACTCATGTAATTACTAACTTGAGAATTAAACTGTTTAGTCCCATTGAAAACCTACAATATTGTCTTTAACATTAAGCTTAGTCATTCCTATAATCATGAATGTCGCTGACTGACTGACTGACTGACTGAGCATAGTTCCACCATTGTTCTCGCCGAATGCCACATGACTGAGTTGGAGTTTCCCCATTGGTCTTTGCTCCTTCAAAATGAATGGGTGCAAACAGTTTCTATTGGGGGGGGGTGTTTATAGTCTGCAATGTCGCCAACATAGTGCATTTAAAGCCACATGCTATTGCACTGGGACACTCGAAAAAATGGAACCATGGCGCAGAGAGAAGGAGAGAAGCAAACAGATAAAGGGCTGAAACACTAGGCAGAATGCAAATAGCCTACGACGTGGTCCAGGCAATATACTAGGTTTTGACCTAGTCTTGTCGTATCTATCAGCTGCTCACTTCCTCAGTCTGGCAAAAGGGGCCGTCTGTGGTATTTTGATGACTTTGCATTGTGTTCCACCGATGAAGTGAAATAACAAGTCAAGCTTTCTAGACTTACAATCGAATACGACATCCCTGCAGTACACATGAGGTCGCAATGACTCATATGTTCACGTCTTTACTGTACTCCAGTGAAATGATCTGCTGGTGTTATTTCCTTGTGTCAAGACATTTAGCCTCTGGGTGCGCACTAGTTTTAATTAGAGGCCAATGACCGGGTCAATCAACCCATCAATCAATTATTTTAACCAATCACTTGTAAAGTCATTTGTCACAGCTCACCACCTCTCATCCAGTGCCAAGGGGGAGGCTGCCAAAGAATAACATGAGTTAGAGAGAAAGAGCAAAGGAAAGTCAAAAGAATACTGTGGTGCTATTATGCATACAAATAATTTAAAGCAGAGCTGTCAATATCAAAATGCCGATGGCGGCATCTATTGAGGTGGACAAAGACAAAAGCACAAACAATGGAGTGAAGATCAATAGATGGAATTGAAATCTATTGCTGAGCCAGTGGGTCAACAACCTGAAGCTAGATTGAGATCTATGGATCTGATTCCTTTGAAGTTGGACCTACAGGACAAGAGCATTGGAGATTAAGGTTTCACAAAGAGCTGCCCACTCAGTGTTTTCTCTTAACTCCTTTGTTGTTGTGTGGGACTCAACAATGGCATCTCACACAGCACCAGTTAAAAAATGTAGAGGGATGATACATATTGTGATAACGGATAAGTCCTGTTTATGTTTTATTTTTTTAATAATTCATCCATGATGAAGGCCGATAGGGCAAAAACATTTGTCAGATGATCAGACAAGTAGTAAACAATGCAGCAGTTCAAATGATCTCAGGTCGTTTATTTGACATTTAACCAAAATTGAGTGCACATAAAATGTCATCAATAATGGATGATTACATGGGAGGACAAAACTGTGAGTATGATCTGTGAACTGTGATGGACAGTTGGGTTTGTTTTCAACATGTCTGACGATCTGTTTTTTTTCTTTTTGCGTTGTTGCCAGGTTCCAGTTTTATTTTTACTGATAGGTATGATGACCAAACTTTTGAAAGAAGACCCAAGCTATGATAAACTGGAATTATCCTTGATGATCAAAATTTCAAAATATGAAACTTGACAAAACTTGAAAACTGTGTTTCAATATTGACATTGACATATTGAGTTACCAGTTCTGATTTAGGCTAATCAACCTGATGGAACACAATAAAACAAAAAATCAAGGGTAAAAACTCAAACATTGACATGAGACATGACATGCTAATTTTGTCTGTCAACTATATGAGGCTAAGCAGCTACTGTACACTAAGATTGCAGACCATAAAACCAAAACAATAAACCAAAAGACACTAAGACACACCCTGGAGCCAGGGGGAAGTGCAGAGTCAGGTGATAATTCTGTGCGTTCATTACTACCCACAACTGCTTCACCATTACACATGGTCATTTGATCCATAGTCAATGTAAAATATTGATTAGTGCAGCTTTAAAGTTAGAGATGGTAAAATAAAATGAACAAATTTAAACTGAAATCTATTCATTGCTGATTCAGATTTGACAAATATTGGAGGCGTGATATATTATAGTGAAAGGCTGTGGTGCTATGAAGGTCAAAATTTAAAAGTGAACAGCCGTACCTTGAGGAATATTGCTTTGTGTGACTGAGTGACCCCAAGGTGTGTGTGCATCATCTGCAGAGGATGTTTACTGTGTGCATGCACATGTCCCCAGTGTGTTGAATCACACTGGTGTTAATCACACCATGCTGTCCTGATTGGTTTGGAGCTAATCCCTGTGGGAACATTAGCACTAACATACATCCTCATACAGACGAATGCACACACACACACACACACACAAACACACACACATATACACACACTGCTCTGCCTCTTCCTCACACACCCTCTAATATAGAGCCATTCATCAGTGAGTTTTTCTGCTCTGATCCTCTGGCGAGCTGGCACTGCTGATGAAGATTTAGGACCTCCACCCCAGGTACGTGTGTGTGTGTGTGTGTGTGTGTGTGTGTATGTCTCCCTGTGCTAGCTGTTAACACTTGCTTCACTGTATCTATCTGTGTGTGTCCCCCCCCCCAGCTTAATGGATACTCACCCAGGGAAAGGCAGATGTCACACTCACAACTTATAAAGTTATCTAACATCTCACACTTGCACAAACCAGCTGACCTTGGGGACGCTGTCATGTGTGCAGGCTGCTGCCTCTTAGCCTCTCACACTGCACACACATACATGCTCATGGTGTGTGTGCCAACATGCATAGGAATGAAAGTGGACCCAGTGTTTAAATTAGTGATCAAACTGTTTATTTGCCTGATTCTTTGCATATATCTGAGTGTATTATTGACGATCTCCAAATGCTTTATTCATCTGTGTTTGTCTGTGTGTGTCTTGTGTGTATGTGTGTCTCAAGGGTAGAGCCCAAGATGTATCAGAGTGATTGGGTTAGAATTATATCACTGGGGAAATGCTCTGCTGTGATTGGTTAGTTTCAGAGGCTACCATTCAGGGGGGGGGTGGGGGTGCAGTGCATTTTGGTTATCAGTCCATTACCCTTCCAGGAAGATAAAGGATGTCCACTAGATGTTTTGGATTGTGTGTGTGTGTGTGTGTGTGTGTGTGTGTGCTGGTGTTTAACTGCCAGTGCATTAGGACATGTGTGTCTGGGTGCGCACACACACACACACACACACACACACACACACACACACACACACACACACATGTGCATGGTTCACCTCCACGTACAAAGTGTCCCATGTGTTTTCCATGCAGGAGAAGGTCGTAGGAGGCATCTGGAGTGTTCCTCCAGGTAAGGCAGTCAGTCATAGCGGAGCTGCTGATCCACTCACCTCTGCAGAGGTCATATCTGTGGTCCCCAAAGCCCCGAGGCCTCTGAAGGAACATCAATCACTACAGACCTCGGACACACGAACACACACACACACACACACACACCTCCATTTCAACATTAGAGGACTATAATGTGCTATAAGGACAGCAGTGGCCACCCCCTTTCATGGGTAAACACCGTGTTCTTTTATCATGTGAGGCACACCCCCCAATATGCCCACATATTGGGTAATGGGTTAGTTTTGCCATGTTATTGGCAGAGGGGAAATGTCACAGCATTTGATCGAGAGATCAAGGTTGTTTTTTGATGTCCTCATCAGTCACAGTAACTTCTCCAACCTCTCTCACCCTTAGAACATATTTTAAAGCACAAGGACAAGAGGGCTCGCTTTCAGTGTGTATCAATACTACTGTAAAAATTCTTTTTCTTTTCATTAATTAAACACAATGTTTACCAGCTAAGGAGGTCTGTGCTTGTTAAAGGAATAGTTCAACATTTAGGGAAATATGCTCATTAACTTTCTTTCTGACAGCTAGAAGAAGTATTAAGTATGAAGTTGCTGTTGGCCCTTTAGCTACAGTTGCTCCCTCTTTCTCAGCCCAAACCGTAACTGGCTTTAAAAAGAAGCTAAAAACTGCTCTATTCTCCACTGCCTTTATTTACTCATTTAATCTTGCACCTTCATAAGATATTGCCTGTTTTATAATCTGTTTTATAATCTGTGTTTTTAAACTGATTAGATTTTGCTGGTCAACGTCCAAAGGTCAAGGTCAGTGTGACCGCACAATACACTTTTTAGCCATAACTCGAGGCTTCACACGGCAATTATGACGAAATTTCACATAAATGGTTCACATTCTTATATGACTGTGTATAAACAGGGATGTAACCTGAAATTTCTCTGGGTGTCGGAGGTAGACAACTACTTTTATGCTATTTTTTTCATGGAGCATATTCAATGACCTCTGTGTATGACAATGCGATAATCAAATGTGCTTGTTTAGATCAACAAGCTGTGGAACATGTTAAAGATTGCTGCTGCCACGTCAGAAATAAAGACTGAAAACATAACTCAGGCTCAGATTTGAGATCATCTGTGGAGGGTACCAGTTGGATGCAATCAGCTAAATGCTTTGAAGGTTATTTAAAGATACACTTGTTACAGTGCATAATAATGCTGCAAGAATAAATAAAAAAAAATCCCAGAGTTAATTTTAACTTCTGTGCAGTGCTTTGGTGTGTGTTAAGCCTTCAAATGTATTAATGTTCTCAAACTGAACTTCCTGGATCATATGTCTCACCAGTACCTGAAGCAACACATGCCAACCAATCCAGACCTGCACATTTTTTAACACAGGGCTGTTGTTTGTCTGAACTGCCACTAACTGTAGCCCAAACACTAAATAAATAGCAGTAGTAGGAGTTCATCTGTCTTGAGGAATATGGTTTCATTAATAAGTGATGAAACCCAACTGAGCAAATAACTAATATGTATTTTATGTTTTGCCTTTCCCTGGTAGAATATGACAGAGGGAAGGTCAGCAGAGCCGCTACCATGAAACTCTCATGTGCTAGACATGAAGCAAGGGGGAAAAGGAGGACGACATGTACAACAAATACCCCCGCAGGTGTTTTCATTCAGTATTACTAACAGTGACTTTTTAATAAAACCCTGAAGATAATAAATCAAAATGTACAGCAAAGACAACTTTTCTTTGGGGACTGGGCTGCGCGAGGTTTAAAACTTTACATAGTGACTATAAGAGCAAACCAAACAGAGATGATAAGTGCTCTGGCCTAGATTGTACGAGTCCTCTTTGTGCCTTCCAGCACAGTATCAGCAGTATGGTTACTTATGCATGCATAGCCTGGTCAGGGCTGCACAGATGAGTTTGGCTCAGCTTAGCGGAAGCAAAAGCCATCTTCTAGTGATAACAGCAAATACTCTTACGGTAATTTATATTTTAATTTTTTTTTTTTTCTTAAAATATTAAAATCCCCCACTCTAACAGATACACAAACACTGTCTTATGAATCCAAACCTCTTGGCAATGCAGGCTGTTTGAACCAGAGACTTGTTTAGCTGAGCCAAAATGTATTGAAAATATTAAAATTAAATGCATCTAATGTCCAGTACAGTCAGCTGAAATTTTAGTCCTATATTCAGTTTAAGCATAGAAATTAAATGTTCACTGACAAGGAGTAGAATTATTTTGAAAGAGTTATATTTCCTGTATTTCATAAAAATGCTATTGATGACACTGGTCTCCATTTGTGTAACTGTTTACTTGTTTTCAGAGGCATCTCTCTTCTCCACAAGTTGTTCCTACTTACCAAGTATCAATGTGATAAAAAAAAAAGAAAAGAAAAAAAAGTTAAACATATTGTTGGGCTGTACGAGAGGGTTTTCAAAACCCTCAAAAAGAACATTAGAGTTAGAGAAATCTTTATGCGTAAACAGTAAATACAGAGAAAATGATTAAGGGGTTAAAATGAATAGTATTTATTTAATGGATTTAAAGACTATCATTACAGAGATATGACAACAGCAACTAAACACAGCATGTCATCTTCCGCCACAAACCAGGGAAAAAGGCACACACTCCCTTCTTCTTCATAATTTTATAGTCCTGAACCGAGGATTTCTCTGTCTCCAGTCTCTGTCTACCTCCAGCTCGTCAACCATGTAGACAACGACATTGGTTTCCAGTCTGACCAAGGATTCGCTCTTAGTCACAACATGCTGCGTAATGGCCGCCAAAAAGACCTCTGGAGAAGCCTCCCTCTTTTCCACAAGCTGTTTCTGCAGCTCTGGTGTGGCAAAGACATTTGGAGAAGCCTCCCAATTCTCCAGAGGTCCAGCAGTCTGCACTGTGTGGTCCATGTCCTGGATGGTGGAGATGATGCCCTCTCTGGCGGAGAGACAGGTGTCATTGCAGTGGAAGGACTCTAACCGTTTGATGATCCTCTTGAAGATGGCTTTCGCCATGAATCCGGCTCCTATGGTGCAGACACCAAGCACCAGAGATATAGGAGCCAATCCAAACCAAGAGAGGCAGGGAACTACCGAGTTAGGGCCTGATTTACTAAGATCCCAAATAAAGAGCGCTAAATTGCGTGCGCACACGGATAGATTGCGCGCGCTGCCTGTTTGGGCCTTGCGAGTGATTTACTTAGATTAACAGCGCAATTGACTACAGGCGCAAAAGTGATCGAGCCGGCCCTATTTAAATGAGGATTTTGCGCGAGTTAAGGGTGTTCACCGTGGCGAATGCAAACAAGCAGATCCAATTGGACTGGAATTGGAGGTGCTGGTACAAGAGGCAAACAAGCACATTTCTGAGTTATAGGAAAGGAATTTAACCGTTATTAGGAGGAACGCAATATGGGAGGCAATCTGTGACAAGGTTAATGCTGTGGGGGAAACCAAAAGAACACCGGATGAAATGAAGAAAAGGTGGCAAGACATTCGTAGAAGAACAAAGGAAAAAATCGCACAGAATAACAAATCGGCAAATAAAACAGGTGGAGGACCGGCGGAGGAGGACCCTCTGTCTCCCATTGAACAGCAGGTGCAGCTGACGTTCTGTGATGAGCAGATTACTGGGATAGAGGGAATATTTTTAATTCATTCAGGTACACCACATAAGACATGAACGTGCGTCATGAACGTTCTTTAGCTGTGCAATGGAAAAGAGTAATTGCCAAAAGGGTTTTTTTTGTTTGTGCGTTCCAGCAGGGGCGCAGAAGTG
Source organism: Seriola dumerili (assembly GCF_002260705.1). NCBI lineage: Eukaryota > Metazoa > Chordata > Actinopteri > Carangiformes > Carangidae > Seriola > Seriola dumerili. Next base: position 2,458,655 of record NW_019174422.1, on the reverse strand, counting down.
TGTGCGTTTTATTTTGTTTTAAGTTTCAGGAATAAATGATAGGAACTAGACCGAACTAAATGTTTCCTATGTTTAAAAGAAAGTGGGCTTTAGTACATAAAAATGTGAGTTTTTGGTTTTGTCAAAATAGCACAAACAAGAAACACTTGACATTATGATGCAACATTTATTATTTAAGGATTTTCTGAACTCTGAACGAATTACTTTTTTTGTTTTGCATCGCCGGATAACCGATATGTCTCGATTATTTTTTCTTCTGCCATTCCAAAAAGAGTGACAGAACAGAAAAGATGCGTTCTCTCCGTTGCCTGTCGTGCCTACGCAGCCTCCTTGCAACAATGACCGCAGCCATCTGTGCGCACGGCTGTGCCAGGTAGCCTAAGACTTGACTTTCAAACGTGCTAAATATAGACGCAAAAATAATCAGCGCAATTAGTTTGAGGTTTGGTAAATCTCATTGCGTGCGCAAAATGATTCTATTCGCATCTACTCCTCCCAATATTTCACGCGTTGTGGCAGGCACGCCTATATTGCATATTCATGAAGGCAGAAGCACTAAATGGATAGCGCGTGTTATTTTGCCCGACTGACAGACGCAATCCTCGGTGCGCCCGGTTGGTAGATCAGCATCAACATGTGTTTGCGCGTGCTGTCACGTTTGCGCACGTTTTTACGCACGCAAAGCTTTAGTAAATCAGGCCCTTAGTCGGAAGTAAGCCAATCTCAGCGCTGGCAGCTTCATTCTTCTCCTGCTCTGGTTCCTCCTTGCAAGAACTTCAGAGCAGGTTCCACCACCTCTGGTACCAGGGGTGCGGCGCTCTGTTTTACCTCCAAGAGCTCGGTTGGAGAGTGGACCGGTGGTGCGCTGACAGCCAATGATTTTCATCAGCTTGCGGTGCAGAGTTGGGAGGAAGGTTTTTACGTCTTCATCTAATGCTGGGCGGACAACAGAAACAAAGGATTTCTTCTTCCATGAGTCACACAGAGGTGACTCGCTGTGGTTCAGGCCTGTCAACATCAGTCTGTTAGTCTCAACACCAAGATAATGAAGCTGATGGTAAACTCATTTTACATGAAATTAAGATGGAAAGATGGGAAGTTAAGCAGATCATACAGCTACCAGTACAAGTCTCATTTCCAAACTGTAAAGTACTAACCTCAGTATAAAGATGTATTGTTTTACATTGTGACTGAGACTCTGTCATGGGCAGAAATTCAAACACGATTTCATTTTCCTAGCAACCTGTCTATGAGGTGTGCTCTAGATAACATTTGATTTTACTTCACTTGAGTGAAATCACAATTGAAATACAACATTTTACATATTATCACCATTGAAAGTTGTTTCTAATGTGTTAGAAAACAGTTAGCTATTTCAGTCCAATACTCACTCTCCTTTTAGCTGTGTTTTGGTCGCTAGCTAGTTGCTAACATTGTCTGTGTGCTGACAACACAAAACAATGGTGTAAAAAGGACTAAAACTGTATGGGAACTGAAGAGTCGGGTGATAATTATCTCTGGATTTGTCACTTTTCACATTACACATGGTCATTTGATCCATTGTTAGTATGATAAATACTGACAAGTGCTGCTCTAAATTTCAGTTTATTCCACTTGTCAGGCATTGCGGCTTCACAGCACAACGCCACTGACACCAAACCAGTGTGATATAGCAGATCCCAACCTGAGATCTCCCCACGCCCAGAAGGACATTAGCTCTCTTCATGTAAAACAGATGTTCCTCATTCCTCAGCACTCGCCACAGCTGCTGCTCTCCACCCGAAGAATACAAAATGGATGGGCTCTCCAGGATATTTATCATTAAGTAATTGCACGCGAATCCAAGCGAGAGTCATTATACCGAAAGTGGAAAATAATCTGAGTGATTTGACTCCCCCCCACCCCTCCCTCCTTCAGCCTTCCTCTTCCTTCTCTCTCATCACCGACTCCTTTCTCTACTTCCTCTTTCATCCTCCACCTTCTGCCCTTCCCCTTTCACCCATCTCTCCTTCACTTCTTCTCTCTCCTCTTCTTATCCCCCCAGAGTGACCAGATGCCGGCAATTTCACGACTGTTGACTTATTTACATTTCTGCAATCATGGGAATGAATGAATATTTATGACGCTGGTCTCTCGCTGTGGGGCATCTGCCTATACAGCCTGCTTATTTGTGTGTGTGTATGTGTGTGTGCCTGTATGCATAATACCCATGAATTGTGTATCATTTCTCAGTTGGATTCTGTGTGTTCATCAGCCATACTTTTTAAGTGTGTATTTTTTGTCGGCAAGTAGAGAAGACGGAACAGCTGGTCAGAGTGTGCGAATGTGTGTGTGTGTGTTTGTTTTGCGTTTTAGTTTCGTGAGTGGTACAGTACTACAGATCCCTCGGCTCGGCCTCTGAGCTGAGGTTTCTTTCCAACTCTCTGTGAAGACATGCGAGTGAACGGAAGAACAGGGAAAGGCCAGATGAAAAAAAAAGTCAATCAATATTTCATGAGAGTTAAAACCTCAAGGCACACTCAGTTTTATCTTTTCTCCCCCTCAAACTTGTAATAGATTGAGGATGTATGCAAGTCTGTTGGTAATTTTGTGTCATCAGAGCCTCTTCAAAAGTCCTCCTGTAGAGTCACTGTCCTGTTCCTTAAATGTATCGGCGTGTACTGCCACTTGAGCTGTGTCTCAAATTCAGGGGCCGCATCTTTCGGTCTACGAAGGTGCGGCCCTTCGTTGCCTTCGTAGACTGCGAAGGTCAAACTGAAATGAAATGGTCTGGTCTACGGGGGGGGGGGGGGGGCGGCTTTTCGCTGTGAGTCACCAGCTGTGCCCACCCTTACCGCTTGGCCAACCTTCTTATCCTGGGCCACAAGGGATCCAACAGGTGGATCCTTCGTGGAAAAGAAGGTTGCATTTGAAGGAGTCATCAAAATAGGACAACCTGTGACGCAGTCAGTCTTCAACTGCAGTCTCCGAAATGCGGCACCTGAATTGGGACACAGCTTTGGTTTGGCAACTAGTTGGATTCAAAGAGGAGGAATGTAAGAAAAGTATCCAAACGAGACTGTCCTCACCAGAAAAGTGACAATTTGTCAAATTTTGTCGAAGCAACGTAGAGGTGTCTGGCACAACTTCACCCACATCCAACGTGCGTGGAAGTCTAAAGATGCAAAAACTCCAGTAAAAGTGCAGCATTCAAAAGAACTTTAGACCGGGGAGTTTTTTCGGCTTGTGGCCTTCATCAGTGTCATCACAAAAACACATTACAATCTTTTATTTTTGAAAAAAAATAACCTACTACGAATGTGCATCATTATTGTCATCATATCAAACTCCCATTCTGTGTTTTACTCTTATGTTCCCATTATAGCCTGTGTGCAGGGCTGCTGTAAAGGAACTGCACAGCAATCAGGACTCATTCTGTTTCATCAAAGAGAATGAGATCAAAAATAGAAGCTGGATCATCAGCTGAGTTCATTCAAGTCCCTTTAAACAGCCCAAATGATTATCACTGCCTCTCACCAACCGAAATGGTCATTAAATGAGACGAAACTTGGGCGGAACGTGATAGAAACATGAACAGGACTCCGCATGGCTGCTGGTGATGTGTAGAATGGTGAATGGACTGCATTCAAATCGTGCTTTTTTAGTCTTATGTGCCACTCAAAGTGTTTTACACCATAAACCACATTCACCCATTCACACACATATTCATGCAGCTCTTTTCTACGCTTTGACACGCAGACAGGAAGAGATGAGAATCAAACCGCCGACCTTCCGATCAGTGGACTGACTCTACCTCCTGAGCCAAAGTGTTTCCAATGGGAAAATCAACTTTTATTTTGCTATTATGTGTCATACACTGTTGCCCATAAAGTTGGAATAATTTTGTTTTCAGACACAATCCTCTGTTTATTCCTATTTAAATGCATCAGTAATCACTTTTGAGCAGGTGCAATGATTACATTATGTGTCCCAGTTACCCAGGTGAAATGAATTCATGCATAACATTTGTTTGGCGCTATAAAAGACATTTGCTGTGTTGTACGTTTCCTGCTTAAAGCCTATATGCAATAGGTCCACGTTTTCAGAATTGTCTGAAATAAATTCCAACCAAATTTGACACAGAACTTCCCTAGGCTATGCCTCGTCCGACGCCACTGGCAATACGCCAAAGAGTGCTTGCACTCCGACAGGATGGACACAAACAAGCCAATATTGCTGATTTGCTTGGAATATCCCAGGGTACGGTCTGTCAAAGTTCATTGTGAGGTTGCTTCAGCATGGTTACCGAGTGACTACGTGGCGAAAACCTTCGCGATGACTGCATCCAGGAAACCACTCAAGCTGGTGGCGGCTCAGTGATGGTATGGGCCGGTATTCAGTACGGTCTTCATGCAAGACGGGTCTAATGGAACAACTTTTATCTGCAAGATGGCAACGCTAGAGCACGTAGGGCAGCTGCAGTGAGAGAATCTCTTGATGCAGAGGGGGTGCAGCAGATGTCATGGCCCGCTTGCTCCCCTGATATGAACCCTATCGAGCATGCCTGGGATGCCTTAGGCCGAGCCATCAAAGAGAGGGACAATATTCCTCAAACTCTACAGGAGTTAGCCCAGGCTCTGACCGAAGAGTGGGACACTCTGCCCACTGACAACATCATCAAGCTTGTGGACAGTATGCCCTGACGTCTTCATGCACTGATCCGTGTCAGGGGTGGCCATACTCGATATTAGTGACTGTGTGACATTTGAAAGAGTAATATTGGACATTCATATGCATGAAATCTTCTCGAATATGTGTTTCCTGTTAAAACTGACAAAGGCTGAAAATGTTAAACAAAGCCTTAATCCTATTCTTTCAATAGCCCCAAGCCTGACTACAGTTTGTAAAGGTTAATTGTGGTTTCATTTTCATTGTGATATGTTTGGAAGAGATTGACTACTAAAGTTTTGAGAAGATATACACTTTATCTGACAAGAATAAATCAGATTGTCATAATCATTTCATGGAAAGAGGCAAAAAATACAACAGTGTATATAGTTTATGTTTATAGATTTTTACACGTATAAATTCCTGTGTTTCTTTCGAAATGTGGGAATTATTCATTTTTTTCACAACAGCAGTGTGATACTGCATGAAGAACTGTTCATCAGGTCCATGTGGCTACAACAAGCTGAAAATCGATTTGAGCTTTTCCTGCAATACAATTTTGAATTGCTACTAGCCAGTTTTCTGCAGCGCTGCTCATCCAACGGACAGATTATTTCTAGTTTTATTGACCAGCAGACACCGCATTGTTGGATCCATTTGATTAGCTTTATATTTGTTTAGAGTTTTATTTGAATTTTTTTTATCCTTGCTGACTTTTAAAAGACTTTGATGATTGTGATTTACTGCATTGACTCTTTCTTGTCACCACCCTGCTGTTAAACCTCTCAGTAAAGGTTAAAGGCTGTGTACATGTGGTTTTATGTTTGTGTGTGTGCGTGCGTGCGTGCGTGCGTGCGCGTGTGCCTGTGAGCGACAATGTGACATGCACATGGAAAACATTGGTGCTATTTATTCCACTGGCCGAGAGAGCAAGTGCATACATACTCACACACACGCACACACACACTATGCCATGACAACTAAGGGCTGCATGATTTAAGACTCTGGTCATCCTCTCCTCCATCTCCTCTCCAGCATGTACACACACAGACATACGAAATGATATACAGACCCTTATAGCCTGTTGCATGGTAAAAGCACATGCATTGCCATAGACCCAATTACACACTCACATCAGAGTAAATAACTCAGGGTTCACTGAAGTCGACTGAGGTTGACAGCGTGACCCCGCCCAGTAATCATCTGTCTCTAACAAGCGGCAGATTGACAGGGGTCACAGCCGCGCTGCATCTCCTACCTTTTATTATCCCTTTAACCAGCAGAGAGCTCCGAGCCACTCCCCCAGCTCCCCCGTAATGTCCCACCGGCCCCAACAACACACTGACTCACCACAGCTGCATGATGTAATAGCTTTATTTAACAGTGTCTGCTTTTGTATTCATTATATTAGACCTGAAGGGCTCTTTTCATCTTGGGACTTGAATTATGTTCATCTGATTTTTTTCCCTGCGACACAGGCTGATTAAAATACACTTGTTTTGTCGTCACTGAGGAGGGGTCTGGAGGGATCCAATGGCAACAGAACGAACATATGCAATATGGTGCTTTTCTTATCCACAGCTGCGAAGATTGAATCATCAATCATCATTAAATCATAAAGGCAAAATTTAATTTTAAACTTTTGCGTCCAGATTGTATGACAACGTTAAAATAAGAATATAAAGAATGTTTGAAAAATTAATTACTAATTCAAATTACTTTAAAAATAAAATCTTGGACTGTTGGCCAGAACACCGTGATTCAGATACACCAGATTTTCATGAATCTATCAATAAGTGTATGTGTTAAGTGTCAAATGAGTGATTTACTAAATCAGGCTGCACCATGAAAACTTAATAAATGTCTTAATTAGAAAAGCCCTTTGTAATGTGTGAATGGTAAATGGATTACACTTGTATAGTGCTTTTCTAGTCTTGGCGACCACTCGGAGTGCTCCTCTCACACACTTATTGTATATTCCTCCACAGCCTTTTATTGGTTCACTCCCAAACCCACTCATACATTTTAGTTGCTTTCCGATCACTCCCAGACTCTTGAACCAATTTATTTCCCTCTTTTCTCTGGGCAATTCTCTAATAACCTCATCATCATCATCATTATCAACATCATCATCGTCTTTCAGCGCACCTTCTCTCCCTATCGAGTGTGACTGGCTCAGTATTCTCCTATCATCACTTCCATTATGTCACCAATATAAACTCCCCATCAGTTATTTAGGAATATTCAAAATATTACAGCCAGTGTTTGTGCTTCTAAACTGTCAAAGTCAAGTAAATAATCATAATTATCTGCTTGAACACTTCTAATTCAAACAAAAAAATGTGAATTTAAAATGAAATCTATACGAACAACAAAGAAGCAAACAAATAAATTTAACAGACAAGAGATGAAGGCTTTGTATCATGGTCCCAAGCCGAGTGATCACCAAACTTCAGCTCTCATCAGGCACCCAATCAGCTGCAAGGTTGCCTCAGGGAACCGCCCACTTAGAGCGTGGGCCTTATATGACAGAAGTGATCAGCTGTCAGTCATGCTATATGGAGGATTGTCCCCTGGCTGTTGCCATCAGATTTGTAATCCTCGGTGATAATGGCTAATCCAATTTAGCAAATCCCTGCTGTCAAAAACTCAACTGTACAGTATGGAACGTAAATATAGAATACACATAGGACATCATGCTGTGTGAAAAACTCTCCCTCCCTAACACACACTCATGTATCACAGAGCTAATACCATCAAAGGCCACTCTGCCGTCTCTCTTCATGTGCCAGGCAGTGCTGGAAAACACTGAGCCACTTCCTATAGGACATGAAGGGAGCAGCGAGCAGAGGGACGTGAAAAGAAAAGAAGAAGAGGAGGTTTCACACCAGGAGATGTCATAATTGTTGGGATTAGAGGACAGGGCTGAGCAGCAGGGACACACTTCCATATTTGCAATGAGGGCTAATTTACCCAGGGGGTCGACTGGGAGGCGTATCTGCCTGTCAAGGTAAAGCAGGGATGAGATAATGAAGAAGCCTGAGGTGAAACCAGAGAAGAAGACAAAAGAACGGGAGATAAATTGAACAGGAAAAGAGTTTAGAAAGTGGACATGATCCAATCACTGTAATATTGGCAATACTGAGCAGCAACAAAAGTACTACTGTGTGTGTGGAGGATGTGACAGAGGAGGAAAAGAAAAGATCTACTTTGGAGGATACCCCCTCCCAAATTATGAAAGCCGCTCTATAGCTCTATCTCCATTTCCCTCTCCATCCCTCGCTTCCACTTCCATCCCTCTTTTCTCCTCTGTGGATCATGGCAAGCTAATCTCAATCTGTTTCGCTGTGATATCACACAACAGCTCTATAGCTGCAGCGGTGCCAGCCTATTGGGCTCGGCTGCCCCCAGCGCCAGCTCTCTGCAGTCTGCCAGCCGGCATCGGCTCGCAGCACTGGCGCTCCGCACACTCCATGGTTTAGTGGAGGGTTTTTCCGTCAGCTGCGTCCAAACGCTCGGCTCTGCTGCTGCTACAGTGTGTCCCAGCCATTGTGCTGCTTGTTATGTCCTCCTCCAGAGTGTTCTGCCTTTTTCTACACATTTTGTTTTCTTTCAAGTGCATCTTATGCCGAGGTGTCACGCTCCACTTCCTAATGACAGTGAGAGCAATTAGGAAAACAAGCAGACGTGTAGGCTTTTATGCAGGCCTCTAAAGCAGGGATGTAAATCTACTAAAACAGACAGGAATGGATCTGGTTTGATGGGTCACATCTGAACTTGATACATGTTCAAACTCCACCAGTTTTTAGAGGCAGTTTCACTTTCAGTGGCTCCAGTTAATACATCAGCAGTGGACCAGGTGCTGATGGGAGCTCCTCTGTGAACAATTGCTTAAACTGTTTTAATTAGATACAGTGTGTGTATCTGTGTGTGTGTGTGTGTGTGTGTTTGCTCTCTATCCAAGCTGTTACTGGAAGTGTGAGCAGTCTGTAAAACTGCCTCAGATGGATTTCCCAGTTGTGCACCTACATTTCTTTCTATTTTATTACAACTTTTTTTTTTTTTATTACTGTTGACCACTGCAGACTGTTAATTACACTCAACCACTGGAAAGGAAGATACTACAGCTTTTTAATGATGATTACAAGATCTAATTTTTGTAAACCAGTTTCACAACTGCACCAAGAATCTGCAACTTTTTATCTCTAAAACTTTGAATATAAGATGAAATATGTCACTGTATTCTGGATTTAAGACTTATGGTCTACATAAACTAAGCCAGAGTCTCTCTCTCACATTACCTACATGCAATCACTTATAGATTTCACATGTTAAAGTGTGGTGGCATGTTAAATTAAAGAATTATATTCTTTATCTGAATGCCTTTAATGCGCCTGAAAATGTAAAATTATTCAGTAAGCAGTAGTTCACAAGCAAAAAGTAAAGTTTGTCCAAAAAGTCACTAGATTTGTGGCTAAGTGTTTTTTTTGAAAAAAAGTCTCTGTGCGGGTTGTAAATGCCCCCTGATAGAAACTGTTTGTGCCAATTCATTTTGAAAGCACAATGGCCAATGGGGAAACTCCAACTCAGTTATGTGACATTCAGCTGACCAGTGGTGGAACTATGATCACTCAGTCAGTCAGTCATGGACATTTTACATTATAGGAGTGGCTGTGCTGTTGCAGGCCAGCCAAAAATCACATGACCGTTTGTACCACAAATGTATTTACTGCTTTTCTGTCCTGCTAATCATGTCATGACACCTCTGATTTATCCTGTGACCCAACGGGGCGTCATGACTTCAAAGATGGGAACCAGTGATCTAAGACATTGAAAACTGTAAACAATCCTATTATTTTGTATTTCATCCTTTTGTTTCGTTTTTCCTTAAATTCCATCGTGTCTCATAAAGTGGTAATTACCCTGTACTCAGTAAATGTGGTGAGTGTCAAGAAAAGATAATATTTCAGAGTGGACCTGCCAGAAAGTGTAATAGACTCAGTGGAGAAATAAACAAGAAACAGCCTCTTCTTTCACATTAAAGTGCTTCTGTGCGACAAAGTCACTGTACATTAATTTGCAGGTCTACTACCTAATAAAGGACAACCTGCTGTCACTTGTAGAGAGTATCTTTTTTATACACAGTACTTTATTTTATTATTTTGAAAATCTGATGAGTTTGGAACATGATCAAAGCAATTATCACAGCTTAAAGGAGATCTTTACTGATTTTAGATCAGTTAACTTGTCACCCTGCCCATGAAAACCGATGTCGTCTGTGGCTCTGGAGGAGCTTTGGCAAGTCTGATGATGTCATCAGGGTTGTTTCTGTTCAGGCTTGGAGATGACAGCTTTATAACAGAAAGTCTGAGTTACCAACTACATTGCTGTTGTTTCTATCTAGTCAAATAGTTTTATGTTTGGTGCCAAAACAACAAATACCACTGTTGTACCTCCATGAAAGCTGCAACCCACAATTACACCATTTTCTTAGTACAAGTGGTCTTCTGTTTTTGGCCATGCTAATGGCTCAATGGATGTTGGGGGGTCCACCACTTTGGTCCTGACTGAATTACCTCAACAACTATTTGATTAGATTGCCGTGCATTTCTGTAAGTGGTCAGGGTCAGGTCATCAGGCATAGACTGTAAATAAACATGGACATAGCCTCTGTGATGTCACACACAGGCTTCTGAAGAGCATTGTTGAAGCTCAGAGTGAGCTGCTTTGCCAACGCCATCTTGGCAGTGTCTGACTCTGGCCTAATTCCCAACTAATCCAAAAACAGGCAAAGATGTGGGGCATGTGTGGAGTATGCTGGTTTGTGGCAAACATACGCTCACCCGCCCTGTCATTCAAAACGGCCACGCCCTCAATTATGCAGAACTTTAAGCCATAACAAAATTTAAATGAGTGAGCGATGTAAAAATTCACCCTCACATAGTTGTCATCGATGAGGAAATAAGCTACAGAGACCAAAAATGCTTTTTGTATCAGGCTATAAACATGTTAATTTCTGCTGTAAAGTTGGGCATTTTAATATGAGAGTCTAGGGGTATTCAGTCTCAAGTTTCAGTTTCTCGAGTCAGCCTCAAGTGGTCATTTGAGGAACTGCTTTGGGTACGTCCATGTTGGCTTTATTTTGCAGCCTCGAAGGTTGCTGCTTGACATCAGGTCAAAGTTTAATTTCAAATACATTAAAAACTGACATTCCCATCCGCCTCAGCTGTACTTTGTTTTTAGTGCTAATTGGCCTGTTTTCTTGGGCAGTGAGGTATTATTACCACCACTCAGACATGTTATTGTTTTACTGCCATAAAAACAGTTTCTTGCCCCATTGGATTTGTCGCTGCATTCCCAGATCTCAATAATACCCAAGTTGTAATAAACCTGAATTATCCTTCAGTTGAAGCTTTACCAACAACTGAGGGTGATAGCAAATATGTGGTCCAGCTTCTCTCGCAGGGGAAAAGCACTGTCACAGTGCGTTTGCCTTTGCCCATGAAACTGTCCTCATTTCCCCCTGTATTTAATCTGTACTGCATCCATCTCCCCAGCTGTCAGAGCGGGTAGCAACACCGCACCGTGCATCACACCCCTCATCACCCAGGAGAAAAAGCCTCACGTCGACACACACTGCTGCCGTCGCGTAACAAGTCATCAAACACTTTCATTAAAAATGAAGAAACACAGCTCATTTGCAAGGATAGGGGATTGACGGTGCAATGGTGCACTGACAATGGTGTGAAAAAACAAAGTTTTACGAGCAGTATAGTGTGCGCCCCACTTCTTCCACAAATCTCAGAGGAAGTGAAGAAACTTCTAATGAACAGAACAAAGGCGGTGGAGCTGGTGGAGGCCACAGAGCTGAGTCCTGTGCTGTGCTGCGGAGAGATTGTCCGCTTTGCTCGACTGGGTGTTGTATCTCCACAAGACAACGGGTCAGTTCTCTGCCTCTCTCTCCGTCTTCCTCAGTCCGCTGTGGCTCTTTAAGTATTTAGAGCTGCTAGCCTTTTCTTCCTCTCCTCTCCTCTGTCGGATTGAGTGGGTCTAATGCTCTGTCCCTTGTCAGCTTCCTCCCTTCGTCTTTCTGGGTTTTTTTTTTCATCTTCTTTCATTTCCTCTCATGTCTTCTTCCCTTCATAAGCACATTTCTGTCTCTGGGCATAATGTCAGTGTCTCTCTCTTGTTTTTTTTTATTTATTTCAAATCTGTGTTGCATCTTTGTTGTCCTGTCCTGTCATGTCCTGTTCTGTCCTGTCTCCTCAATAAAGCTTCAATGAACCCCTCCTGTTTTTAACCTCTGCTTAGGGGTCTAGACTTCTTATCTGCGCGTGCACACACATGAATATTCATGGTTGTGTCAGCAGAAGAGACACATGTACAGGCCGCATGTGTGACTGTGAGAGAGACTGACTGGTCCACAGATGGAACAACTGCTGTTTGGATCAACACCAGTGGACATACAGTATACTCAGCAGCAGGAGCACACACATACACACACACATACACACATACACACATGGCACTAGAGAGGAAAGGGCTGTTTCTTGATCCATGTATTGTTTCAGACATTGCCAGAGAGCCTTCTGAACTGAGACACTTTCATTTTGCTGTAAAGGGGAGCTTTATTGTGGAAGTGGCTGGTGGGATCCTGCCTTAATTGGCTTGATTCTTTAGGTTTTCTCAACCCCTTTGTTCTTAAGTGTGTGTTAAGCAGATCCACAAGGAAGCAAAGACACAAAGTGTTGCTACTGACACAGTAAATGCATTTTTCCATCCACCTGATTTTCTGTGCATTTTCTGTTTGTGCATAAAAAAATGGAGTGGAAATGCCGGAGAATAAAAAAACGGTCTGAAATATTGCAGAAAACATTTCACAATCGGCTGAGGTGGAAAACTTGATGTATAATTAGCAAGCAAATAAATCATGACACAGAGCTACATCCACCAAACGTCCAGTGAAGCAGGAGCAACAAAAAACTGCAGCAAATGAAAACATCAGATTTTGGTTAAAATCTGCTTTAATCTGATTTCAATTTAAACCTGGATGAAGACTGGACAGATGAAGCAGAGAGTGAAAGGCGTAAAGTTCTGGCTATGCTGTGTAAAAAATACAGAAGTTTTAGACAAAGGCTAAGGCTACGAACATGTCATGTCCAAGTTAACAAATTAAATAAAAAAATAAAAAAAACAGTTTACCACTTGTAAATAGCTGTGGCTAACACTAACCATGGCTGTAGCAGTGTAATGTCAACCATCTTAAGGTCTCCAATGATGTGAACGCTTGCAAGTCTTTTACAACTAAACATGGGAATCTTTCAATGACTGCCTTCAATCCCCCATGACATGAGCGCTGCACGTTTTACCTGCTAGCTTAAACCTGAGCTAGCTGTCTTAGTTTAGCGGTCAGGTTCGGCTGTCTCCCAGAGGAAATGCTAACTGCACAGCTAGAGTGCAGTTACAGTACTTTAGCTCCATTTGTTACTCAAACTTTACACACTTCTCAGGAATGGCAAATTTCAGTAGAATATTTAATATGGGGTAAAAAAAAGAAAGAAAAAAAAAGAAAGATTGGCTTTATAGGGCAGCATGGGTAAATGTTGGCTAGAAACTCATTTTAAGGGATTTTTCAACTTTTCCTTAATGAGACAAGATGAGTAAAAGCAGACTCATCTACAACAAAGCTTTTACCACTGTAATAGGCCAATATGTAGTATTTTGGGGTTCTAAGAGAGCGCCAACTGGCAACTGAAGTTAAATGTAATTATAAGTGCTATTTCCTTGTGTGACTTTGTGATAATCTAACAACACTACAGGCAGTGAAAGGGCACTTTGAAATATGAGATTTTTTATTCATTAAAATTGGAAATGGAAATGTTTTTTTCGGATGACTTAGCCCTGTAAAATGCCTGCAACATGTATGGATTCAGTGTTGGTTTATAACATTTCTCACATTTTCTTCCTTTTTTAAAAATCAAATATGGGTAAAGAGATGAAGGAGGATGCCACTGTTGCTCTCTAGTGTTTGATTGTGACATCTCCGTGAGAGGGTCAACTCATGTTGAATAATTTCCTGTTTAATTTAGCATCTTGTCCTTTTGTGAGGAAGCTGCTCTATCATCAAATGGCTCCCGTGTCCTGATCTGTGTCCTTTTTGTCCTTTCCCATTCATTCCTGTCTGCTCTCTGAATGGCCAAATCACAATGGTAAACATTCAATGCAAGCATTTGGTACTTACAAAAACGATCTTAAATCACATCACGTCGTATCATCATATCATACCTTCTCTTTCCCAATCTTGATAGCTGATTGGCTGGCCAGGTAACCACTTGCCACAGGCAGGAAAAACAACCTTGACCGAGCGTGACTACACCTTCATCTCTCTGCGTCGCAGAAACAGTCCAAGGTCTGGCTTTGTCTAAAATGAATGGCGACAGAGGGTGGTGCAATATTTATGACGAGAAAATAACTAGCAAGTTCTGCCAAACCTTCAACCTAATGAACCTCTTAATAGTACACAGTGTTGACTGGAGGCAAAAAGAGCTGTGCTGTGTTTCAAACAGACATTTTATTTAACTGTGTCACTGTGTGTTAGTGTTGAAACTATGTTGTAGATGGCTATAATATGTGAAATATTAATAAATTGCTTGTACGAGCTTGTATTTTTACAGCGAAGAAGAAAAAGCCGCTTTATATATTAAGGAAGAATAATGACAAAACACTTACACATCAAACTAAATGTAGTTTGATGTGTAGTCACCTCTCCGTGCACCCTCCTCTTTAACTGAACCTAACAGCACCCGTACTCATGTTAATTGTCACATTGGTTCCAGTCTATGGCCCTGAGCTGTGTACAGCTACAGTGTGAGTTTGTTTATTGAATCATTAATGCATTTTTGTAACAGCCTTTGTCTTGTTACTTGTGTTGTACTGCAAACACCGAAATAAGGAGAGGAATGCTTAAGTGCACTCACATTATCATTTTGTGTGCAGATAACAGCTTCCTTTCCTTGCACAGCCATAAATTAGAGTTAAAAAAATATATGAATCCTACAAAACCTGTGACAACAATTAAATTATTACTTCTTTTTTTTTTCACTTTACATTGCTGGAAACCTGTCCACCTCATTGCATTCTACTCTGTGCCTTGGAGTACTGTGGTGTTATTGTGCTTGTGAGGTTCAGGGTACGATTAGCCCTGCTCTTCTGGCTGTGCAGTTTCACCTTGTTTGGTAGGATGTTGGATGTTTAGGCTGGTGTTTGGACCACTGGCTGACTGCTTGAATGATCTGTATGAGTTGCTGCAGTTAAGCGCAGAGAGGTTGAGTCTTACATTTCAGAAGATCAGCTGGAAGGAGTGTTCAATAAGGATATCTTACATTGTTTTCAGAGAAGCGTGCTCTCTGTTTACTTCATACCCGTACAGACTGAATATCTGTGAACCCTCATCTTTTGGCCTTTGGCTCTGCTGCTGTGGGGAATCACAGCTGGATAACCGGTGGACACTGGAGATAAAACAGTGCTGGATTACATGCCGGGTCATTTTCCTGTGAAGCCCTCATGCCTCAGTGGGCAAACTGCGGTGCAGGAATGTCAGACTCTAGAAACTACCAATAAAAATGAATGTATAACAAGCTAATTACGACATGTAAAAACATTGAATGGCTATTGAAGAAAAAAGGTTGACAAGAAACACTATCAGAAATGAAAATCTTAAGGATTTTAACTTTAAAGTTGCTCCATAACTGTTGTGATTTTTGCATCTTTCTAACCTTTTCTAATTGACAAACTCACCATGTACAATAATTAACACACAGCAACTGTGCAATATCCTTATCTGCTGCTATTTTTTGACACGTTTTAACACTTTTTTCAATTTCTATTTGTACATACTATATTGCTATACTATGTTATTTATCTACTATTTATCTTTTGTAAATCTTCACTGCAGGACTATCTTACCTTATCTTATCTTATCCTATGTTATCTTAATTATTTTTAAATATTTTTATTTGTGTAGTTTTCTATTGTAGAAAAATAAAGTCTGTTTACTGCTGGGACAACTGACTCCAACTCCAGGAGCAACTGACTGCAAACGTTCACCGATTTCACCAGTAAATACTATTGGGAAAGTATTTAAAACTACTTTTCCTCCTCTCACCAGGCTGAGGGTCAGTGTTGTATAATATGATGTCCTGTAAATCTATGAGGGATCGTCCACATCTGTGAAGCGCGACGATGAACATCCAGTAAAACACTGACGACTAAACATTAGCATCCTGTTCCAGCCTCACTTACTGTCACCAAGAGGTTTATTTGCAGCATCTAATGAGGCCAAAGTGGCGGCTACCTGCATTATGTGTTCATTAAAGTCCCCCACAGAAAAGCCCTCCATATCAATCCCACTTTGGGGCCCATTTGTCTCAGACAGGCACTGACTGACACAGAGGGATGGCGCATTATTGCATTATTTGAGGCAGCACAGCGCCGCTGAGGCATAATTTACCAGAGCCTAATCCACAGCTGTATCAGGGGATTTAGAGGTGAGCAGGGGGTAACACACAGATGGAGCTGCACTTACACACACACACACACACACACACACACACACACACACACACACACACAAACATACAAGCTAACTAACATTCACAAACTCAGTTCAACACAGTTCATAAAACACACAAATGATAAACATGCACTTTTCAACCTCTTGTATTCGCTTTGACAGAGCTCCATTTGTGGTGTTATAGATGCACCGTGTGTGTTTTCTATCTTTATTGTGTATATTTATCTGTGACACCGAGTCTGGGCAGGACGTAGGCTGAAATATGAAGTCATATGTATTAGCGCCCTCAGCTCCCTCCACGCAGTCGCTGAAGTCGAGATGACAAATCCTGAGCTATTTGTTATATAGCTCTGTCTGCACTGTAAAGGTTTGGGTTTTTTTTCTATACAATGTAGATGCTTGAATTCGATAAAGAGAACGCTCTCCTTGAAATCCATCAACACTTCTCCAATTTCCTTCCTGTGCTTTCTCCCCTAAGCAGATTCAGCTGATAATTCTCTTATGGCTGATCATTAGGAGTGACCCCTTTCACACCGCCACACTGTTTCCTCATTCTCATTTGAAAGTTAGTAAAATAGCAGCTATACCAGGAAAGTTGCAAAGTCTCCCTGTCGGTGCGTTCAAGGATCTTTCAACCCACAGGATTTGATAGTTGCTTCCCAGGAAATTCACATTAACCTTTACAAGACATTATTGTTTGCAAGTTTTCCCTCTGTGTTGGATTTTCACAGCACAGTAGCTCGTAACCTTTAACACTCATATGTCAGAGCATTCCTGAATGCACCTTCCAGAAATGTTGTCTCCACTGCCACTTCTGCGAAAATTCACAGACTATAGGTGACGCTTAGACCAAATACAAATAACATCACCCAGCACTGACCTCCACTGCTTACAGTACCTAGTTTTATTTACATTAAATAGAGCAATTTTTACCCCTTCCCTTCCCTGCTGCTCTTGTGGCATTTTGCAGACCTCCCTGCACCACCGAATTCTGAATATCAGTGAGCTGCCCACAGCGAAACCCTCACTGTGTGATCAGTCATGCAAACACAAAGTGGGGATTTTTTTTTTTTTTTTAACTAAATGTTTTCCATCTGTGACAGGGAAAACAAAACAACAATTCACGCTTGATGTTCCCTCCTCAGTATTTAAATATATAAATGATAATAAAACACTCTAAATGCCACAAATTTAATAGGTCACTTATCACATTTTGAAACCAAAATGTAGATGATACCTCAGAACACAAGGGAGGAATCCTTCTCAAATAAGGGCAGTGTCAACTGATAACAGAATGACAGAAAGAGGTGGAGAGAAAGAAAGGTGAACCCCCCCCCCACCCCCCTCCCCAACCATAATCAGGTTTATTGGAGCCAGAAATAACAAATGAGCCAACACACCTTTACATAATGAGCCTGAGATTAGACTGAGAGGCAAAACAGGACCAGTCACCTCTACAGTGTCAGAGAGAGAAATACGGTTATATGAGGAGAGACGGTGGGAGGGGAAGAGACAATGGAAGGAGTAACATGAAGAGGAGGAGATGGAGGAGAGAAGTGTTACATGTGAAGAGGTGGAAGATAAAGGCACAAAGAGCTATAAAGAGAGAGACGATAACGATGATGATTTGTATTTTAAACTAGTGTTAGACAGTACACATTTTAAAGGAATGCAATCATCTCTGTATAGTTTCATATGCTTTTGTAATATTCTGTATGCCAAAAGTCATGCCAGGTCACTGAGTTGAAATGAGACAGAGAGACAGAGAAGATGAAGATTGGAAGTGGAGTGGGGGTGGATAAATATAGAGACAGAGCAAGATAGAGGAAGAGGCAGTAACATAGATTTTTTTTGCCAGTCTAATTATTAGGCTGGTTAATTATTTGAAATGTGTTTGATAGACATCATTATCAAAATTTACTGCAGACATTCATGGTCTCCAGGGGGTGAAACATGAACACATTGGTGATCCTCACTGTTCATCTAACTTCATATGCAAATAATTGGTTCCACCTGTGAAACATGAATGAATGACATGATACCTCTAAAGTAATTTAATACCTTTCATGAGCAGGAGAGTGGGAAGGAGAGAGAGAGAAGCAAAGCTAAAGAAACTAACAGATCTGAATAGTATATAAACAAAAGAAACGCCAGAAACCGGTAATGAGACATTATGCATACCGCAGCACAGAAATAAAAGCCCTGTTAAGAAAAAAAGGTTTTCTATTTACTGAAGCGGGCTTTTAATTTGAAACGATTACAGGAAGCGTTTAGTTTGTATTAAATAGTAACGCAGTAAGTCAAACAACAGAGCGGAGTGACTCAAAACGAGGCATCTATTGAAGTACTGCTTTGACTAATTGTAAATGTCAAACAGAGAGGAATTAGAAATAAAGACCTGCCTGTAATACAAGCATCGCCCAGATAAAGACCCGTAGACCTTCTGCAGTCGAGGTAAATGAACTTCCCGATCACTTTTTGAGGAGATACAGTAGTTGAAAACTGCTGTGGATCCCAGACAGAGGCTGTCCAGTGTGTGACACACAAAATAAGAAAGATATTCTGTCGCTCGTAACTTTCTCACTGAGTGATAGTTTTACAAGTAAATCTAGCCGAATTAACAGTCTTTATCTTTAATTTATGTGATTAGTGATTTCGTCAAATGACGTCGTGGTTATAAAATCAGGATTAGCTGCAGTGCAGCAGCTTAGTAATAGCTTGGAAGTTATGTAGCCGCAATGGGCTGCGTTTCTGTCACTATCTCATACTTTTTCTGTCACTATCTCATACTTTTTCTGTCACTATCTCATACTTTTTATGTTACATACAGAAAAACATGTAAATGAAAACAGCTTTATTGACAATTTGGCTGTATTAAAATACTGTATGAGCACAGTCAGTAGGAGACAATAGGATGCAATGATGTCAGTTGTGCTAGTCTTGTTAACATAAGCAGGACAATGTTAGCATATTAGCAAGCTGTCTTTTAACTCAAAGCTCAACTGACCTTAAAGCTAAGGTTGGTAAAGCACACCTGAGGTTGATAAATGTCTTAAGGCCATTGTAGAGAGGATTTTGGTTCAGGTGTGGTCTCTAATCTCTCACCACTGTTAATTTACAGTCACACCAGAGAGTTAATCAGTGCCTGCCTCACAGGATGACCAGGTGAACTACTGCAGCTGGCCAGCCAACAGAGTCAGCAACATGCTAACGCTGGTAAGTCAGAAAAAAACTCTTTTTATTTTATTTGCTCTCTACTGGGCTTCCCCCTGACATTTTGTTCTCAGGATTGTTAATCATTTCTTCAATAAAGAGTTATTGAAGAGGGGAGGAAAAACCTCTCCAAGCTAACAAGCTAACTCACCTAGCAGTTCGCTGACAAGCTAAACCCAGTTCGCAAACTTGTTAGCTTGGTTGCTAAGACATTTGTTTTCACTGACTCCTGTGTAATGACTGCCTGAAAATAATTCTTGTTTTTTGGAGCAGCTACTAGTCAGAAGAGATTTAAGTAAAAGCAGACGGTGCAACAGAGCTAATAAGCTATGATAGCCGCCTTTATCCATATTCTCTGGTTCTGTGTTCCCTTAAGTTCACCAAAGTTGAACCTGAGGTGAAATGCACTAATCACAGTGATCGTGTAGAAATGAATTGATTACATTGTGGATGTTTTAAATGCTGTTGTGCCTGTTCACAGTTGCCCTCTGCCTCTCTAGTGGCGAGGATCTAAGAATAGCATCCATTGGCATCATCATTGATTTACAAATTTTGTTTCCTGGTGTGTAGTGAGTGTTACAGCCTTGCTAGCTGTTGGTGTGGCTGAAATCCCAAAATGTAAACTCCCATATGTTTAACAGTATCAGCAAATTCATGTCAGTTTGCTCATTATGGAAACATTGCAAATTAAAACGCATATTTGGTTTCTATATTAGTATATCATTCACTCAAGCTAAACAGAACTTTAGCAGAATCTTTCTTTGTTAATGCTGCGTGTGTATTTTATAGTTAAGCTCTCCCCACTCAACCAGTAAGGAACCTTGTGATTTGAACTGAACTCGGAGACATTGCAGACAGAACTGGGCCACTCTGTCTGGGTGAGGGAGGCAGTGCAGGGGGATAGATGGAGGGAAGGGGCAGGCAGGATGGAGAACTATGCTGTGGCTGCCCTGTGACTGGTGAGCCTGATCACGGTGTCACCCTCAGAGGCATTTGCCAATGGAAACTGACTCACTCAAAAAAACAGATTCATGTCCAGCCACCCATGGATGGCATTGGCGCAGGCACACATGAGCACAGACGACATGCACACACACATGCAAGCTTGCACACACAGATGTTGCACAAACTCAGTGCATATCTTTGCTGCTCTTGTCCTCTCTGTCCCTCTTTGTTTCATTGTCGCTCTCTGTCTTGGCCAGAGTTTTTGTCTGTCTCCTTGGCGGCTTTGTTCTCCCTCCTAGTACTCTCTGTACCGTGTCTTGGCTCCTCTGTGCCCAATGATGTCTTCATTGCAATCCACCAGCGTCTGTTTCTCTACACCCCCATAAACCAAAACTCGCCTCCGTGCAATGTGCATAAGCTGCTAGGCATTTCCCACAGCCTAGTGGACTGTGCCTCGGCAATGGATCAATGTGTGATTGAAGAGGTGGCGCTGGAACTGGGGATTGTGGGGTAACCTCCAAAATAGGTGGGTGTGTTTGATTTTTGTAGAGGGGAATGAGGGATGCCCTTGGGTGGGGTTTGGGAAAGATGGCCATGGTGCAGTAAGAGGACAGGGCAGGGAGAGAGAGAGAGAGATAATTACGTTATTTAACAGCTCAGGAAACTGCAATACGGAAGTGATAGGTGACTGAGCGTATGTGTGTGTATGTGAGAGAATGTGTGTGTGTGTAGGGGAAATCCTGCAGGGTTTTCTCTTCACGTTCCCTGCTAGGCCAGCAGAAACGGAGAGGGGGAGCCCAGTAGCAGTTCTGCCTGCAATCACAGAATCCCACTATCATTATACATTTGCCTTCTCAGGGGAGCGCCGCCTGCTCCGGGGGTGAGGTTCTGTTACTCTGCTGTCATCACAGTTTAATGTAAACCTTGTATCACAAACAGGAGGGGATTACTTTTTTCTTTTTTTAAAGCCGTGTGGGCAGTTTATCACTGGAACTGCCCTTAATAGTTCTTCACTAGTCTAGTCCAGTGTAGCTGGTACAATCAAGGAATCTAAACTTCCTCTAAACTAGCTGCTGCCTACTCTAACAGAGGGTGGTCGTGATGACTAATCTTGATGAAAAACAACATGAGATTTGGCTTGAAATGTTATGACATATAGTTTTCAGGTCATTATTCAGTATGAAATTATGTTCATATTCGCAATTTTCGTATTTTCCCCATCGTTTCTGTTGCCCTATTTTATTGCGGTTTATCTGGTGCTGGCACAGGACGATGACGTCCCTGTCACTAATTCTGCCAGCAGAATGTTAAGCAGAGAAAATCAGGTGATTACATTTTGAACCAGTGCACATAAATTGGATAATTTACGAGGAGAATTTGATGTTTAGACTATAGCTCTATAATTTGTTCATCCTTTTAGATACATTGTTTGTAATAATGCCAAAATAAGTTATTTAATCAGCATTTTTAAACAAGTATTTGTATTTTTTTTCAGCTCAAAGAATACCCCATGATCAAAAATGGCAGAACATTAGTTAGCTTATGTGTTTCCTGTTTTGACAGTAAAAATATCACTGACAGTTATTTAAACTTGTTCTCAGGAACGGTGTAGTAAAGTTCCACTGCTTTTGTGATCAATGAGATGGATGGAAGGGAGATACAAGATTGATACTTTTGGCTTGATGCGATTCAGTGATGTAGTTTCACCATATCCCTACATCTTTGGCGACAGAGTGATGAAAATCTTGCCGTGTTGCCAGCTTATCGCCAGGGTTATTCAGCCTGGGCAATGATGAATTCGCCCTCACGGACCAGAGTTTGAATGGAGGCCAATAGAGAAGGTACAGAGATGTCAACTGAAGTCAGAGGCAGTACCAGCACACTCAGAAGATTAAATTGCAGGATAAATTTGATGTTGGTATTTCCTCTTGCTATAGCTGGCTCAAGCCCTGTGGAGTTTTATTTGTTTGTACTTGTTTTATTTTGGCCTTAATTTAACCAGGATGGTCTCTTTAGGTTGAATAGTATTTTCTGTGATAGAGGGAGATAGTCTTGGCTGAAAAGGCAGCACAATTACAGTATGTTAACATCTAAGTTAACATCCACTGGCTAAAGTAAGTGTGGGCATTATTAATAGTTTTTATTTGCTGTCTAAAGAGACACATTTGGTACCAAAACCTAACTTACACTGACCTCACCTCTTACTTGCTGATAAATGTTAATGACATTGACTATGACTCTGTCTCCAAGGATTCACAGTTTACTCCTCCTTTCATCACATGCTAAACTTCCAGAGCTGTCAGCTACATTGCATTGTCTTCATCAGCAGATGCAGTTTGCTCAGTTGCATCATGTGTCATACGTGTGACCTCATCTCTGCTGATACCTGTGCTTAAAGGATAATTGTGTTTTATTACAACAACCTGGATCTTATGTTGCCATGCTAGTTAAACTGTGAGACTATGCCTAGGCACCACGCTGCTGTGAGCTAAATGCTAGTGTCAGCGCGCACACAATGACAATGCTAACATGCTGATGTTAGGGAGATGTTTACCATGTTACCATCTTAGTTTAACCTGTTAGCATGCAACTATTTGATAAATAGCACTAAACACAAAGTACAGATGAGGCTCATGGTGATGTCATTTGTTTTGAAAAGCTAACGGATGACATTTTGTGCCAGTTCCTCCAGTAGATGCTGGGATATTTCACTGGCAGTGTGGTAACTTTGACCTGCCGGTGGTGCCAATCGAAAAGTCAGTAGGGTTCATTCTCTGAGGTCTGTGAATGTGTGTACAAGTTTTAATGGCAATCCATTAAATATTGAGTTATTTCAGCAGGCTGACTATCCCTAGAGCCATGCTCCTAGCGTGCCTGAAAAAACAAGTTGAATGTTGACATCTGGCAAAGTGGATACATCTCTAAAAGGAATTCCAACTAACTATGCAAAAAACACAAGAAGACAGACAAGTTTTTAAATGTACTGTTAATTTTTTTTGATAATTAAAAGGAAGTAAAAAAACCATAAATGCTCCATTTGTGTCTCGAGGGCTGGAGGGACATGTCTGTGTCTGTCGGTGGTATTAAAGAATGAGAACCGCACCGGCATCTAACAGACTGCAGTGACATTTCAAGTTTACGTGCTGTTTGATGTGCTGCAGCTGAGCAGCTAATTGTCTATCTAGCCTGCAAACTGATGTTGAGAGGTGCACCTTCTTCTGCTGAAGCTCAGGTTCATGTTTGTATGTTGCATATGAAGGATAGGACACAGCACAGTTAGGGATTATCACCGAATTTTGGGCGCAAACACTTGGTTTTATATCCAAATAAAGTTGTTCAGATAATCTGATATCACCGCTAGTTTCTTGCCCCGTCGGACTTGATTGTGTACTATATGTGATCGAGTGTGTTTGTGTGACTGACTGATGTGTTAACAGATGTATGGGCGATGTGATGGCAGTGACGCAAGGTCCCGACTGACTCAGACTGTGTCATGGCATCTATACGTCCTTGTCATAGCTGAGAGAACAACGCTGACAACCTTGCTTAGTTTGTCTCTTTAAGACAACATCACATCAGAGATGGTGGGGAGTGGGAGGGCGGAGGGGGAGCACCCCAGCCCCGACCCAGCCCAGCTCAGCCTGGCCCTGTATGGCAGAGAGGTGATGGAGAAAATAGGGGAGACTGGGGAGGAGGAGACTTTGAATCACAGACGTCGAAGGAGGGATTTGAGTGACAGAGGGGGAGGAGAAAGGGGAGGGAGAAAGAAGAGCAAAGGGGAGGGTTTAGGGAAATAGACTTGGAGAGAGAGTGAGGGAGTGTGTGTCTCTGTGTGAGAGAGAGAGAGGGAGGGAGAGAGAGAGGGGGAGAGCGTGTGGAGCACGCTGCCAGCGCTCGCTCGGTAATGCACTGTGAACAGGCAGAAGCAAGAGAGTCTCACACACACACACTCGCATTCACACACATACACGCTGCCTCTGTCACACACCCTCACACCCATACACCTTCACACTGTGCTGCCTCCTCACACACACATGTACACTCTCCCTCGCACGTGTGCACAGAGGCTGAGAGGTGCCTTGTTCAGGAGACACACACTTTTCTCACACACACACACACACACACAGACACACACACGACACTCAACAGAACCGGATCGGACTACTGTCACCCGCCGGTGGAGACTCTCACATGAGCAGCACAGCATCTACCGTAAGCCATGGCTACCTGCCAGCACACCCCTCTCTCCTCCCCACTCCCCCTTCACCTCATCTCCTCTCCCTCCCTCCCTCCCTCTCTGTCTCCCTCCATTCATTCATCCCTCGTTCTCCCAACTGCGAGGTGGCATGCGTGGCTGAAGGACACAGCGCTGCGCTCTGCTGTGGTGTTGCGCGCTGCCGACAGAGTTGGAGAGCCCGATCCGACAGGGGGGATAGATAGACTCACAGCACTCCCTCCCTCCCTCTCTCTCTCTTTCTTTTCAGTGTCCCTGTCTCTCTATCCCCGCGCTCTCTCGTTCATGAATGTCACCTCTGTCTCTGGGAAATGCTGGATTTATCAAGCCTCTGTCTGTTTCCCTCCTTCTCTCAGGGTGCGGGTGAACACAAGGGTGATGCCAGGAGAGCTTGAACGACAGCAAGGGAACAAGCCGCACTCCGTCCAGCAGCGTCCGTCCGCATCCCTCCATCCCTCGTCCCAGCTCGCGGAGCTGATACCTCAGGTCGGACGGTCCCCACTTCTTCTTCTACTTCTCATGCTCTGACATTGTTTCGGATGGAGAAATTTCACAGGTGAGGGACAGGAAGAAAAGCAGCTGCAGTGTGTCCCGACAGAGTCACTCCTGTTATTTTGGAGAGTTGGTATTTGGACGTTTTTCATCCCACTGAGTCGGATCGGGTTTCTGATCTGCAGGACTGAGCGGGTTAAGAGGACTAAATGTGATTTTTGTTTGGGTCGGGTTTCACAATGCGACGAATGGTTCCATTGCTGAACCCTTTCGGACAGGATTGAGTCAAACTTCCCAGGACCTCCAGGAAGAGGGTGAGTGTACAGTCGGACTGGGACGGAAGCATCGGGGCACACTGACTACAGCGCATTGGTTTTTGGGTGGATAAGACCATGACTTGTCCCAACAGAGGAACAGTGACGTATCAAAGCTTCACCTGAACCTGACTCCCAAGCAGAAAACAAACAACCAGAAGGACATTTAAAGGCAAACGCTCATCAGTCGAACTGTCAACGACGCCAGTTGCCTGTTTTGGGTGGGCCTTCGAGGGATCCACCCTTCTTTCCTCCACCTCCTCATCTTCCTCCCCTCCTCTCTCTTTTTCTGCCCTTCTCCCCGCCGCTTCGGTCCATCCTCAGAAGCCCCCTCCTCAGCTCTGCACCCCTCCCTCAGCGGTGTCCCGTCGCCCTGGGTGAGCGGGCAGGGGGGTGGCCCACGGTACCCCCCGACACCTGGGCGCCACCGAGCCGCCAACGACTGGTGAGGCGGCGGCAGGGTCAGCGCTGGGAAGATGGCCGCTCTCGCCAGCTCCCTTATTCGCCAGCGCAGGGAGGTCAAGGACCCCCAGGCAAACCGGCAGATCGCCAGCAAGCGCAAACCCTGCCCCAAGAGCAACAAGTCGCTCTGCCAGAAGCAAATCCTCATATTAATATCCAAGGTTCGACTATGTGGCAGTCGAGGGAGAAAAATGGAGAAAAGACCAGGTGAGTTCCCACAGGCCTTCCTGTTAAAATCTCACGCTTTCCAGTTTCTCCCTTCCTTCCTGCACCCTCCTCATCTTCTCTTCTTCTTTGCTCCGTTTTCTGCCTGCACTGGATAACTGGATTTTGATGGTTGACTTGCCAGACTACAGATTAATCCTCAACTGTAAAGCCTCAATACAGAACATCCACAGCTTGTAATTTCTCGTTCAGGACTTAATCTGAATCTGGGAAACATCCCAGTCCATCTTCCTGGTAGCTGCACACAACATGTCCTGTATTTGTGGTGGTACAGGAAATAGACAGAGTAAATTCCATCTTAATACGCACAGATCTGTACCACGGACCAGAGGCAGGACCCTATCCCGTGCTGTGACTGAGGTGATGACTTTGTCGAGGTGCATGTCAACACATCTACACACACAAGCCGGTAATCTGTAAGCACACAACGAACTTGCCTCATACATACGGTGATTTACCGTGATATAAAAATGTCAAGAGGCGCCTCATTTGTGATTCTGGGAGCCATTACTCTCCCTGTGCTTCCCTCAAGGCAAGTGGAACACAGTGCGGCCTAATTCATCTTGTGTGTTTGCATGTTAAATGTAATTGCAAAATTATTCATTGAAGCTAAATGAGACAATGACACTTGATTTGCCTGGCTGTGTGTGTCTGTGCTGCATATGGTGATGGTTTTTGACATTATGAGCCAAAGATAAATTGAATATTGAATCTTTTGTCCTGTTGATTTTGTACAATAATATGGTTCTTAAGAGCTTCTGTGGACTTAATGAAACCATTTGGCTCCATTTGGAAATACTTATCTATATTTAGATATGGATAGGCAGGAGACTGAGCAGTACGAACACACACACACACACATAAACACACACACTGAGTTGACTAAAGGTCCATGAACAAAATGTACTTTGGTACCAAGGTTTGTTGGAAATGATTTGAATAATAACATATAATTGGTTTTTTTTTTGGGGGGGGGGGGTTGGACGCTTTTTTTCAGGAATCATTTTTTCTTAAAGTTAATTAGGCTTTGTTTGATTTGAGATTTTTTTTTAATATCACATTGCAATTTTTTTTGTTTTGTCTAGTTTTTTTGCTTTTTATGAAGTCATAAAGTCTTTTGTTTTTAGTTTTGGAAGTCATATTGTCTACTTATTTTTAAGGTGTCATGGGACACATTATACTAATTTGTATGTCCCCTGACTGAGCTTGTCCTTACCTCACCACTGTGCTCCTTTTCCCATATCTGCCTTTCTGTACTTCCACATACAGTACAGTCTATCTGTGTCCTTTCAACCCTGTGCGAGTATGTTTGTGTGTGTGTGTGTGTATGTGTGTTCTGTGATATTTATTGCCTCGGTGTGCCAAGTTCATCGTGATAATTACGTGGGGAACCTCTAACGTGGGAAGCAGCATCTGCCATAGAGGCGGCTGCTCTCTATATTGTAATTATGGTTGTAAAATATGTTGGACAGGTCGTGGCAGTGCCAGCTCTTTGGGAAAAGGCCACATGTGCCACATGCCCATTGTTTGAAGCCATTTTCATCCTAATGGCTTCAGTGCTTCTCACACTCTTATGGATTTATTGTGGTAATCATGGGGACATGACGTGGAGGCTTTGGTTAGAGACACATTGCCACCTTCACCATTTCAGGCAGTGACCATTACAGGGGTCTGTGTTAAGTCCTGTGTGTGGCAGTGTGCGTCTTCATCATTCTCTCAAGGAGTTGGTGCATTTGCGTAAGTGTGTGTTCAGCATATGGAGGACACACAGCTGACCCCTGGCCGTGTGTGTGTGTGTATGCTGGAGCTGGTGTATGTGATTGTGTATACTCATCATGTGTGAGTTTCTTCCTCCCTCTCTGAGCTACAGCCTGAGGCCACAGTTGACCCCTGGCCAGGAATAAACTACTAGAATATTCCTGAGCCTCCACCTCCTCCTCTTCTTCCTCCTCCTCTTCCTCCTCCTGGCAGGACTTCAGAGTGGCCTGCTTATAGCTTGCCTTCACTTTGCCTCCAGCTGGCCTCCATTGTTTCTACTGGCATCATTTGGCTTCTATTGGCTTATTCTGCATCCCGTGGCTAACAGGCTCTTGCGTTGACTTGTATTTTGGTTGGTTCCCATTGTTTTCTAATGGCGTCCATTGTCTTCCATTGGCTTCCTTTTGGCTCTGGTTACCTATTTGTTGACTTCTGTTGACTTTTGGTTCCTCTTGAAAATATAAACAGGGAAGATAAAATTTCAGGAACTGCCCGAGACTTTCAAATTAAAATTCCACCAAGCTTTCACTATAAACCTCACATGACATTGATTAAACTCCTAAAAACTCACCTTTGTTCCTCAAAATCACATATTTAGAAGGTTTTTCCTCCTGATCATGATCTTGATCTTCATGATCTTTGAACATGTAAATTAGCCACCTCTCAGGTGCTTCCCTACAGCTCTGACGCTGCTTATCAAGCACACTAACTTCTACATGTTTTCTGTTTTACTAGCTACTACACAACAGCAAGTGGTAATATAAGAGTAATCCAGGCATCCATGTTGGAACTGGAAACCGACTTGTACAGGGTCGCCTACAAGTCGATGTATCAGAATGGTAATGTATAAAATGTATTGCTTTCTACAATGTTAGAAGCAGCGTAACAGTAATAGATAACATGAGCTTTTGGCTTGACTACCTTATGAAACAGCTAATAATGTGTTACTAATGTTAGGTTAACCGTGATCCCTGTCACTACATGATTTGAGTCGCAAATGCACCATTTTACGACAGTAGCTGACTGCAGCTAACACTAACACATGGTAACACATAGTAAAACCCCAGTCATCATCGGACGGTGCCAAATAACAGCTGTACTGACAAGGTGGGAGACGTGAGAGCAGTATTTTCCCTATGAAAAATCCATAAACTCCAGACTGTGGGAAAGTGGCCCATGCTTTCATATACTGTAATTCAGTGCAGTTACAAAATCTTGAAATGTGGTGAGATTGTTTCATTGGCTATACTCCAGCATCTGCTTATTCACATGAAACCTACTGTACTTTGCTTTATACACTACAACACACAACGATTTGCTGACTTGTGAAATACATTCTAAACAATAAGTAGATCTCCAATGTGCGACTCACATTGTGTAGTGTCTCAGGTCATGTAGTGACAGTCCCGATTGCAAGCTCTGACCTAGCTACCTTAGCTAATTTAGCTAACTTAGCTTGCAAAATACCAACAGTCAGCTACACCTGGCTTCCCCTCTGATGCCCCTCGTTTCGCTGTAGCACGAGGGGTACAGGCACGCTATGGTGAAACGATATGGAAACCGTCATTGGTCACTACAGTTGCAAGTTGGAAATACCATTATCTGACATGATATAGATAGAAGGGGTCTTTAAAGCATCAGAACTTGTTACAGCCTTACAATTCCTAATGCAAAATGAGCAACACATTTGTCAGTATTTGTCATTATTACGTTTGCATCTAGCTTGAATGTCAAATGACATCCAAGACAACATGTGCAGGTACGGCCAAGTCAGTAAGTCAGGGGGCAGAGAAACACTCACCAGCACCAAACAATATGGTCACACTCATGGAAAGTTTCACCAGAAAACCGATAGAGAACTGGCAGCTTTCTAGGT
Source organism: Seriola dumerili (assembly GCF_002260705.1). Lineage (NCBI taxonomy): Eukaryota > Metazoa > Chordata > Actinopteri > Carangiformes > Carangidae > Seriola > Seriola dumerili. The sequence goes on along the minus strand of NW_019174422.1, from coordinate 2,428,917 downwards.
CAGTGGTGTAACATCAAACAAGCACCAGTTGTAATATAACGTCTCTTTGTGGTTTTATTGTTTTTCCATTTTCCATTAAAATCATAATCAGGAGCAAGTAGCTGCGTCATTGGGGCTGATCATGTCACATACCTCTATTGAGAGTACCCTAAACTGTCACCATCATGTACCAACTTTACTCTTTTAATTCTTAAATATCAGTAGTAGATTCTACTTGTCTCTACTGAATGCAACTATTATCTGTTTGCATTGGCTTCTGCAAGCCCAATTTGAAATAACTTAAAAGACTGAGGATGTTTCCTTCCAGCTTTACCAGTTTTTTTGGAATAAAAAATAAAAACAGTGCAGAGGACAGAAGTCTGCGTTACCTGGTTGGAGTTCTACAAAAAGGCAAACGATGAAACACCTGAATGAATTGGACTCACTGAGTTAGTGGATGGGGAAAAAGGCACTCTTTTTTTTTAATTTGCTTTCATTGTAGGATGCTTGAAAGTCAACAACATCTTGATGAAACCATTGCTATTGTAAAATGTCTGAATTAGCTATTATAACATAGATAATCTGATGATTCAATCTTTTCAGTAAATGTAGAAATTATCCTCTTGGAAAACAGGGAAATCATGTTAAGCTTCGTCAATAAGAATCAAAACCTTGACCTAAACCCGTGTGAGCTCACACAGAGTCCTGTGACTCAGATTTTAAAAACCCGGTCACTCTATTTGCAGACCAGTATGTTGTGACACTTTCCACAGATAAACTAATGGCACCTCAAATACACAGTGTGTCCGTGTATTTGTGTGTATTTGTGTGTGTGCCTGTGTGTGTGTGTGTGTGTGTGTGTGTGTGTGTGTGTGTGTGTAGATGTTATCATGCAACAGCACTGTCTGCGGGTGTGTGAGTGCATTGTAACCGGATAGTTCAGGTTCCCTTTGTACTGTTGAAGGCCATTTGAGGCTATTGTGGCAGAGGGGGGAGTAGTATTAAAGAACCAGTTTGCGTTTGTGTGTGTGTGTGAGAGAGAGAAAGAGAGAGAGAGAGAAAGAGTGTGTGTGTCCTCAAACATTTGCTGTGTACCTGCTTCCAAGTGATGGGGAGGGGGCAACGTGTGTCTGTGTGTCCCGGCCTGACCCAAATACATTCCCCTCTTATGTCCTTTCTTACACTGTCATCCCCCATCTCTCCCCACTCTGTCACCCCCCTCACCTTTATATACACACACACACACACACCCACACACACCCTCTAACCCTCACCTAACCCATACTAATGATGCCCCAGCACTACAGCCCACTCAGCTTATAACAAGGTCAGCTCGCCCTGCACAAACGCACACCCACACTCGCAAGCACACCAGCCTTTCGCAGACACACACGTTCAAGTGCAGATATACACAAACACGTCTGTGTGTCATCATGAATACGCACACTTACACAAATACAAACAGAAAAACACACCCACGCACATTCACACACCATACACACAAACAAATGATGGGATTTCATGATAATCTAGGTAGGGAGTGTGGGAGAGAGATAATTTTGCTCCGGCCTTGTGTGTTTTTGTGTGTGATGTGTGTGTGTATGGGGCTGATATGATCTAATGAGGATGTTAAGCCGCCTATTGGATATCAAAGCAAAACCAAAATAGCTTGTGTTGTCCTCTGACTGCCTGCTGGAGCTGCTGTGGAAGCCCTCCTCTCTTCTGTTAACAGGATAGAATAACACTTGGAGTTGTTACTGCAGCATGGGGGCCAAGTGTTCATCCAGCTACCGCAAATTGGTGTGTCTGTACGTGTGTTTGTGTGTGTGTGCGCGTGCGTGCGTGCGCACTGTAGAGGGGGAAAATATGTGCGCGTTTGTGTCGGAGACAAACGACAAATGACAGTGTGACAGTAGTCAGCGCACGCACCTCGGCCAGACTCTGAGGTTGTGTGTGTAAGTGAGAGAGTGTGTGTGTGCGTGCGTGTGTGTGTGTGTGCGCGTGTGTGTGTGCTTGTGTGTGTGTGTGTGTGTGTGTGTGTGTGTGTGTGTGTGTGCGCGCATGTGCGAGGCTCATTGTTGTGCTGTGATTCATCAGGCCACATCAGCTCCTCTCATTAACACACACTGATTTATCAATAATGTGCGGCAGCATTTGGAGAGCACACATTGAACTGGGGCGATTTACTGCCTCATAGACCGGACAGGCCACACCAGGGAGGACTATATTTCTCTCCCTCTGTCTCTCTCTCTGTCTGTCTCTCTCTCTCTCTCTCTGTCTCTCTCTCTCTTTTTATCAGCTTTCTCCCTTTTCTACTCCTGCGTCTCAGTCCGTCCAGTGACTGGCTTTCTCCTCATCTCTATCTCACCTCCCTTTCTCCCACAGCTTTGATCACCCTGTCCCCTTGCCACACTTATCTTCTCAAGGACATCTGGCTTTCTTATAACTGTCTCTCCCTCTCTCTCTCTCTCCCTCTCCCCCTCTGTGTCTGCCTGTCTCTCTTCACTCGCTGTATTTTCCCCCTGTGTCTAATCATCTTGTCTTTGGGCCAGTCACTTAGTCACTGGATGCTACAATGGCAGAGATACTGTAGGTATTGTGCTGCCATGTTGCGTAACCGCCGTTCTATTGTTAAAGGATCAGGAGCTAGCATTATGCCCGTCTAATGTATGGTACTATAATCTCTGTTTTGAATTTTGGTTATTGTTGTTCTTCCCTTTTAGTGTGTATATGAGATGGAAGACGTAGGTTTGGTTGAGGAAACAGTGGAATCTGAAATGTTGTTACCTTCTCCTAAATTGAACGTAAGATTAAATGCAACTTTGCTGCCTCGTCTTTTAATTGTTCTGTTCTTACATATTGTTGCTACTTTTGACTTGAGACCGAACTTTGCTGCAGACGAAACATACTCAATATTTTCTGCATTTTTTTATCCATCTGCATGTCCACATTTTTCTTTTTCTTCCTTGCCCCCATAGTGGATTTGCTCAGAGTAATCCTTCCTTTCTCCTTGTTGTCAACATTTTCGAGGACTTTTTGTTGTCAGTGGACAGAAACTGAATCGGGGGTTCCCTGTTTTCATTCAGGAGAATCACCCATATTGAGACATTACGGTGTGAGCATAGTAGACCAATCAAAACTTGAGTGATTAATAACACTGCAGTGTCTGCAAAGTTTAATACAGCAATACTTTCCATGTTACAGATTTTTGCCATTTTTGTAACTTCCGGGCAAAAAAGTCACACATTACTGTTTCTATTTTCATCACTCAAACAGGAAAAATCTAAAACCACATTCATCTTTAATACAAATGAGTACAAGGAAAAAAACTGAGTGAAAAAAAAATTCTATTAAATCCATTAAAATTAGCATTTTGCACTATCCAATTATTTTTTGACAGACCTAAGGCTCAGAATGCCCCATCAGTGTGATTTGTTTATCATGTGATCACGTCCTAACTAGAACCACTTACATGCCAACTGACGACAGCGTAACATATTCTGAAAATAACAATATAGGGTATGCCTAGCTGAGGGATAATGTAGTGACTGTACCATGAGCCTGTAGATGAAAGCAGTGAAAATAAAGCAGAATGAGCCTGGAGTTCAGAGTTAAAAGACGCTGCCGCCTTTGAAACAGTGCAGTGAAGATGCAGAAATGAACAGCTGTACAGTAAAACACAGTAAATTAACCTGCTGCAAGCCAGTGGGCATTTGAAATTGCTTCATTACATGGTTGTTTCCGAAAGGATGCTCATGAAAGGATTTTTACAGTACGCTCGGCCACCTCTGACTCTGATCCTGTACTGGCCCTTTAGTGTGTCAGCTGTTCTGTAGCGTCCGCAGATATCATTTGATCACACAACACCACTGAGAGGGTTTCTCCCTCCTTTTTTTTTTTTTTTTAACAAAATGGAAACAGCGTTGGCTGATATCCCAATGGAAATAACCTTTGCCACAAGAAGTACTTCACTATTCTCAAGTGGTAACAGATAAGCAAACCTTCAGGGATAGATTGGACCCATCTATCACCTAAAAGAAATATGGCCACGTGCCGTGCACTGCGTGCATTACTGGCCGCCGATGGCCTCTGTTGTTTTGTAACAGGTTCTGCCCTCTGTCTCTGCCAGTGCGGCAGATGTTGTGTATGAAATGGTGCCCGGAATAAATGATTTGGAGATGCTAACATTTGGCCTGCGTGATGATCAATGTGGGCTTTCAGTGCCGCCCCTCCCAACCAATTGATTTATGGAGCCGACCACCATTTGTTTTGCCGCGGAGCTTTTTTGGATGGGCATCAATCATCATTATCAGACAAAATAGAATATTTCTGGTGGACGTGCCTCTGTGTGTGTGTGTGACTGTGTGTGTGTGTTTTCTGTTGTACTTCAGTGTGAGCTAAAAGTTTGCTTGTGAAGAAGCCTCTGAAGTATGTGTGAGTGTGAGTTGGTGAGGACGGGTTGGGTTTATGAAGGCTGCAGTGCCCTGGTAGGAATGAGGTGAGCTGCTTGGACTCAGTGTGGCACATTCTTGGCACGGCACGGCACAGCACGGCTCTGAGAACACCAAAGTGTAATGAGAGCAGGGCAGTGAGGCCAAAGGGTTTCAGATCTAGAAACTTTGCTCTTCAAATGACCTCCAGCTGAGATTACGACACACGCTCACACACACACACACACAAACACAAACACACAGTCACACACACAAACACACACACACAAACACACAGTCACACACACTTACAGTGAAGCATGCATGCAAATATGCTTATATATGTATGCATTTATCTACACCAGCACTCAACATCTTATTTTGCATCAGACGATTTCCACTCTGCTGGGATTCACTGTCTTCAGAGCCCAAGTAACAAACGACCGGCGAGCGTCGAGTCAGCATCTTGCACCCCCCTCCCCACCCCACCCCCCACCCATCCACCAACCAAACCTTGCCTTCCTCAATGTCACAAATCCCCACAGAAAGAGTGCGCTGTCCCTTTAATCAATGCCTATTGTTAAAATCACAATATTAACATGCTGAGGACAGTAAAGCCTGCATTAGCATTTTATATGCAATCAATTTGTCGCATGGTTTGTGTGGACGTGTGTCACATGGAGATGCCAGCACATACACACACGTAAACAGACGCACAACTAGGGGAAAACACAGACAGCATGAAAGCCTCCGGCTATACCCCGAACAAGACATAGACATGCACAACAACACAAACACACTCACACACATCACCCTAAACACTTCAAACCTGCTGTCGAGTGATGCACGAGAATAAAGCGGCCGTATGGGAGAAGTCTGTGTGCGCATGCTTTCCTGCTTGCGTCGGTATCTGATTATGTGTTAATTTACTTTGATCACATAGACTGTGGCACCCAAGGGTGGTGTAGAATTTACTGACAGGTGTTCTGGACCAACAGCTCAGCACACTGCGGCAGTGCCTCGGCCCTCAGAATTCATCTGTTCCTGGAAAGATCAAATGTGTCTTTCTGTGCAGCGCAGAAATATTTATTACGTGAACTTTAAAATGTGATTAAGTGAATATTACTTCACTTATGAAGAAGAGTGATAGAGAAAGACAAAATATCACAGTTATTTGTCCGAAAGTCAGAAACTCCCCAAATTTTCAAGTCTCTACGGCCTCAGTAATATGCAAATTCTTTAGCCTTCAGTATGTAGAATAATTGAAGATCATTAGCTGCTGGCAGCGGTAAAACTGGATGGTTGGTTAGTTTTAATGAGCATAAACCGACCAGACTTGTTTAGTGGCCTCACTGAAATACACCTCATGTATTTATCAGACAAAGAAGTTTTTAAGCTAATTGTGATTTTGCTTTCAAAAATTACAAATAGTACGACCGTTAGGGAAATAAAAGATTCTTTTAAAGGCTCTTTCAGAAAAATTACAAGGAAATGTTTTCACATATGCTCCATAGGTTTATTATTGGGGCCGTTGATTGCACAGTCTCTGTGTAAAAAGCCAATGGTTCCGATGCTGTGAGCACCACAAATGAAATTCCATTCTTACCCAGTATATTGTGATAGGGTTTCCTCAGCCTTGGTTTTACAAATATGCATGGCTAGATACATGGGAACATGCAATTTTTTATCATTGGTGTAAACTTTCCCTTTAAATTAAAATGCATTTCATCATATTTAGAATATAGAAACTGTTTGAAATCTCTGTCATTGACAGAAAAAAATTTTGAGTATCAATCAAAAGCAAACATTTCATCATAAAATGACATTTCATGTAATATTCTGAATTTGTTACATGGCATTAGATTTCACAGCTCTCGCATTAAAAGTTTACTGTGGAACAATAGCACACGAACAGAATAATCTGATCCGCTATAGTTCAGCATGTCTCTTAGATTTATACGTGAAGTTAAGGTTACTTGTCATGGGGAGTTTTATTTAGCCTGTAAAAAAACGAGGTTTAATGTCCTGTGGTTCTGGAAAGAGCTAAAGTCAGGAAATAACCCTGACAATGTCATCAGGGTCAGAGATCACAAATTTACAAGAGAAACCCTGTATATCAAACTGGGTATAGAGTTTTAAGGCAGAGAGGGTCCATCAAAAGATGGCTATAGAGTTGTATTATGGGAAATGTAGGATCAAGCATTTTGAGCCATACTAAGGACTAAAAGTGAAGACGCTTTGGCCTCTGATGGTTCACTTTTTACCATTTGTTTTAATGTGGAAGCACGATACTGAATCTCAATCAATACTAAACACTTTGTTTATGTCAAAATGATTATAGTGTAGCAGTTAAAGTAGCAGCTGAAACCAGTATTCAGCCCTAATCATGGTGTGCCATCTAATTTTTTTTTTTTGTTATGAGTCGTTTGCTCTATTAGTCTATCTCTTGTCTTTGTCATCACCTCTCTGCCATTTCTTCCATCTCTCTGTCCTCCACTTGTGCTCATCCACAGCCCTTAAACATGCATGCTGCATTTACTGCGCTTTAAGTGCTGTTACCCAGTCAGAACATGAATAACACTGAATAATGTAACTTGCGTGCATCTGTAGATAGACAGCGAAAGGCGAGAGTTCCCACCATATAGAAACAGTCCATTATGTTGTACTGTATAGAGACGGAGCAGGCATTCACGTAACGTACATGCACACAATCTGTGTAAACAAATGCAGACGCCAACAATTTCTCTCGTTTTGAAAAGAAATGTGGCAAATCACACCGACTGGCATGCGGCTTACATTTGCAGCCGCTCACTTTCTCACACTGGCTGCACACACACACACACACACACACACACACACACACACACACACAGAGGGATGATAAAAGGGGACGTGGTGCACAGAGGGCTGTGATCTATACAGTATCAACCCCTCCAGGCACAGTGTGAGCCTTCAAACGCACACGTGTAGATGTTGACTCGAGACCTACAGCTCATACATGTTTTCTTTGTGTCAGGATTTGGCATGTGGTTGGTCCCTTTGAAAAAAAATATACAACATACAAGTCAGATACATTGTAAATTCCCAAGTGTGTTTGTGTGTGTGTGCAGGGCACCTTGCTGATTGCAGCACCCTGTCTACCTGTGTGTTGTTCCTCTGTGGTACACAAGCACAGGTGCGTGACGCGTCCTTCACTTTAATGTGCTATCAATCTGTAAAGCTGGAGACACGCCAGAGCACAGCTTCCCCAGTCCCCTACACACACACACACACACACACACACACACAAAAAGCCATCCACATGCATACATCCAAATACTTCTAGAAATGCCTGCTGTACTCTCAGAAGAGATTTGGCGTGCAGATGATCGAGGTGCCTTTAAAACTGGGGCTTTACCTCCACCATTAAATTATCCATCATGCAATTAGACTCCCATTCTGCAGAGAGGGAGGGAGAGGCAGATGGAGACAGACAGCGATAGAAAGCACTCGCAGCCATTCATTAGGTCTAGCACTAAGTCTTAACATCTTATTAGTCAAGTGAGATATGTAATTTCTTTTTATTTTGTCTTCAAAACTTTTTTACTGAATAATTTTGCATAAACCAAGTGATTGTATCATGGAATAATAACTCAGTTCAGTGACATCAAGATAAAAATTAATGTTTGTACCTAAAAAAAAATGTGAAATTATCTTTACCCTGATTGTTTTGGGCTCATCCTAGGAATTAGACCAAATGACTGACAATTATTTTTACAGTTAAATCTCTACTAATAAAACATGTTATATTAACAGTATATTAGATAACTATATTTAATTTGAAAGTGGTTGGTTGTTGTGATCAAACGACTCACAGTTCCCCTCATTCTGAGCATTTTTAGCATCTTTAGGCTCATTGTTTTGGTTTTGTGGCCCAGAACGTTTGATTCAATCTCACCACTCCATCTACGCAGCTCCCAGATGTTTGCAGCTGCTTCCTTACCCAGCACCAAATGGCAAACAAAGCTAAAGAGAAAGCTGAAGAGCCAGATATTTCACCTGAGGGGTTTAAGGACACAAAAGACAGAGCTAAAAGAAGAATGAATATGCGCTGATGTTCATCAGGTGGCAAGAAATGTGATTCCACTGCATTGTCCTGTATGCCAACACGTTCACCATAACAACTTTATTTAAGTTGTAACTTTAAGTTGCTAAAATGTCAAGTTTGCTCTGTTGGTCAGGAGCGGACGAAGAAATTCAGCAGGTTTAAAGTTATGATTCTTCAGTCTTTGTTGACCTTGTGACCCCTGTGGTCACTGGGAGTAATGTCACTATGTTTTACTGCAACAATACAGGTCCCAGAATTTAGTTCTAGACCTGTTTCCAAAAAAGTCCTAAATATCTGTGGGCTGAGGGGATTCATCATCACATTGTTCTACTCTGACAACAGCTGTTGTCTTCCATATTACAAATGATGAAATTTGCATGATGTACTATATTGAGAGAAAATGCAGTGAATGGCTTTTAAAAGCAGAATATTGGCCATATGGGAAAACGTTATGGATTATAACTGTAAGTGTTTATTACCAAATAATCTGTGGCCTGTATGCCCTGTATGTATTTAAGATAATTTTCTCCATGAGTTCATGTTGTATGTTTTTACTTGCTGCACAGCAGTTGACAGATATTCAAAGAGAGACGGAGGTCTCACTAAATCCTACTTATCCTCAAGATGAAAGTCCTGTAGGTTGGTGGGGAGTCAGTTGAAATAATTTTCATCCATTTACGTCAAATTAGAAAAGCTCACGGTTTCATGCTGGATATGTGAATCACATCAGCACCAGACAGCTAAAGGGCAGAAGAGAGACAGAGAGAGGGGAGGGAGCACTGCTTGAAATCTTTGCAAGTTGAGACGTTGTAAGCCCCTTAAGGTCGTTGGGCCATGAAGGACAGCCATTCACAGATATTTATCATCATTATTTTTAAACCATTTCAGTTTTATTAGACGTTTTGAAGTGGTAAGTGACAGGGTAGAGCGGCGGCCGGGTGCTGACATTCACAAAGGTCACAAGATAGATTCAAACCCACGATGCCGTCTACCACAATGACTAATATCTATAGAACATCTATCGCTCGCCCCTTTAATTCATGTTCAGTGAATAAGTAGATATATTAACATATGTATTCATGTTCAGTGTGTTTCATGTAATCCATCTAAGGACATGCTGAGATGGAGGTCAGAAGCATTAAATCCTTATAATGAAACCATATGATATAACTTATTCAAGTCAGTTCTCATCACAAATTCATGTCACATTTTCAAATCAAGGCTAACTATTTCAGCGTCACAGAAGATCAGATTTTATACTAAAGAGACTACTCACATCATGTACATATAGTACAGTATATCAGAGTGAAACACACTCCTATGACCTCCTGTAATCTGACATAAACAACAGGAATAAAATGTTCATAGCACAAATTGATGGCGTTCTGTAGAAGGTGGCGCTCAGATCCTTCCTAGAAGAGGGAGGTGGACGGATGACGATGAGATGACAGACGTGAGAAGAGAGACGTGGAGCTGCTCAGTGGATGAAATTGGATGTGACAGAGAACAAGCAGGATTCAGAGAGCTGAACCACAATTAGACAGGTCTGTCGCAGATTCGTACATGCTAACGTGTTTGAATTGTGCGACTCTCGTGCACGTTCATGACTGATCCTCCTGGAAAAGCTCTCTCCTCCAAACCCAGCTGTCCCCCAGCTGTGGGCCAAGTCTATCTCCTCTCATCAGGCAGTGGTCGGCCTCTGCCAGGGCCTCGGCTGCTTGTTCCCCGGGACACGGACTCTGTGGCAGGACGCCATCTTAGCACCGTGGCAGAGAGAGTGAGTGAGTGACTTGAGCCCATCATTCTGGGGCTATGTCCACACTACAACTTTTTAGTCGACCTCTTAAAATACAGATTTTTGGAAGCGCTGCTGGACCCGTTTTAGGGTGAAAACTGAGACCTTTTGGAAACGATGACAAAGAACACCCATGGTTACTCCCTGATTGGCTCTTGACTAAGCAACGTGGATGACATATTACAGGTGTTACTGACCTTGTCGTCTTTGCCAGCAGCTGCTGTGCTGTTAAATTCTGCATTTTAACGCCACAGCTGTCTTTGCTGTTCCTCCTTCTTAGTATTTTGTGCAACTACTCAACTGCAGAGTAGACAATCTGCTTCCTGTTTACACCGTCTCACGCATGCCCAGTGTATGTGAATGGTCATGTATGTATGTGTTAGTTTGTATGGAGATCTTCTCTGATAAGGACCTATACAGTTGTCGGGATGGAGATCGTTTATTGTCTTTTAAAATGCAGTTTTAAATAGAAAACATGCTAGTGTGGACGCAGCTTGTATGCAACAATAGTTTTCACTGTGGCTTCTATGTGTAGCTTCTACAATATATAGGGTTATCATTATTCTATGATCAACTCCCGAGCTCTACAGGCAAAACGGCAGTAGAGTAGGGGGTTTATTCAGCCAAACGTGTGCAAGTAAATAACATATTATACAACTTATTTCAGTGTTTTCCTGTGTCGCAGGAGGAGGCGTCTTACAGCACGGTGGGACATTTCTTTATGCTACCGCTGTAACCACCACAAACATGCATTTATATTTATCACACACTATCGGCACAGCAGCAGTCCATCTGTGAGGAAAGTTCATCACCATTTGTCGTTTCCATTCAGAGCTTAAACATCATGATTTGCATTAAAAAAAGAACACACACACATCCAAACTTACACAAATATTTGCCGTTTTTCTGAGTCACCACAAGAACAATAAGTGTGAAAAAAAAGAAACCGATGATTTTTTATTAAAACAGTTTTCTGTGTGTGTGTATATATGTATGTAAATAATTCACATAGCACTTTTCTAAAGAAATGTGTGTGTAGTGAAGTGAAGCATCCACCCCCTCTGTCTCTCTCTCTCTAGGACTAAAAGTGAATTGGGAGATGGTGTGATTAGAGCAGACAAGGACAGACTGAAGTCTGACCTCTAGCTAGAGGTAACCAAGAGAAAAGAGGAGGAGGAGGAGGAAGGAGAGATAGAGAGATAGAAGTGTGATGCCAGAAGTCAGGAGGTCAAGAGAAGAGGAAGACATGAGTATCTATAAATGATATTGTATTTTAATCATCTGACATTAATGTGATGATGAAGCTGATGGATGGAGGAATAATTTTCTTGTGTTTCCAGCTCTGCACATGTTTACACTGAGATGTAGTTGTATGAGGATCACTTCACTGAGCATGAATTGGACACATAAGTGTATTTTGGTTGCAGCTTGCCATGTCTGGATTTTGCAGGTGTCTCTTGCACAAAGTGGGAGCCTGTGGAGAGTATTGACTTTTTGTCAGCTCTCGTTGAACCAAAGAGTTGGAGTGGAGGGCTTTAACTCTGAACTGCCATGATATCAGGACATCTCTATTTGGGTTTGGAGATGCATAAGCACAACCAGCAGCAGAGTGTGTGTGTATTCCCACCCAAGAGTGTCGACATCGCACTGTCTGAGTGTTTACTCACGTCATGAGGGTGTGCCATTTTAAAGTAAATGATAGCCATTATTCATGTGTGTCAGATTGGAAAATGGCATAAATCGTGTGTGTGTGTGTGTGTGTGCGTGTGCGTGTGCGCATACCAGCCTATTTACGTAGCAGTATTTGTGTGAGTTAAAATTAACAATATATTTAATTATATTTTCTGAACAGTGAGCATTTTTTGGGTTTTTATAATTTATGTTTCATAAACTGTGTATCCTACAAAATATTATAGCTTTATACAGCAAGTGGAATAGCCATACTTTTGAACGAGCAAAACCTAGTAAATGGCTGGAGCCCATTGTCGGCTATTTCAATTCTGCCTGGTGTTTCAGCTGGTTTCAGCCCTTTATCTGTTTGCGTCTCTCCTACTGACTGTACTCACATATACAGTATTTTGATACAAAAATTTCCATTAAAGCTGTTCTCATTTACCTGTTTTTTCTGTTTCTGTTGTCAGACAACAGAACAATGTGAAATAGTGACTGAAATGTGGTCCATTAAGACTACATGTTAACCGCCAAGCCATTTAAAATCCTGATTTTTAACAATAACAATGTCTTCAGACAAAATCACCAAACATATGAGTTAAAGACAATGACTGTGTTGTGATTTCCGCTATATTTACTTGTAAGTTGTTCACTCAGAGAGAAAATTAGAAGCTCAATCCTGTCAGCTGCCGTGGGGTCAGCACAGAGAGGTGTATCTGTGGAGAAAAAAGTCCAACCTTGCGCTCACCTAGCAATACTGGCAACTGTCCCCTTTGGAAAGTCCCTAAGGTTTGTCCAAAAAATTGTTAGCTCTGTTGTTAGGTGCTCTCTTGAAAAAAGTCGCTGGAGGCGTTCTGAAAAGTCGGTTAATCTAGCGACAAAGGGGCTCAACACTCAACACTGCTCATTTGAGCCATTTTGAAAGAGCAAAAACCAATGGGGAAACTCCAACAATCAGTTGGCCAACCAATGATATAATGTTATCACTCAGTCACACAGCATTTGAGTGACTCCATCAGTCAGTCAATCAGTCAGTCAGTGACATGTGCCAACTGAAAAACAAAAACAAATCAGGTATAACTTCCATTGAAACAGAAAAATATCATTTAAAACATCACGAAATATAAAACCTTGTTTACAAAAATTAGTTAAAACAAATGGATTTACAATAGCAGGAACTAGACTTCAAGACCAGTGCTCTTTGCAGTATTTTTTTTAGTTTTTGATTAATTTCAGTCCTCAACATATTTCAAGTTTTTAATAAAAAGGCTACAAGGACTGTAGGTGTTGCAGGAGCTGAGGAGAGGGAGGTAACACGGTAAAGAGGTATGGGTGTGAGAAGGTAATTGAGTAAGGAAGGAGGGAGCATACATATATCTTGGAGAGCCAGAGAGAGATGGACAGATAGGGAAGGGGAAGCAAGAAGTAAAAGCAGCTCTAAAATGGCGAGGAAGAGATGGTGTGATAGAGAGATAGAGGGATAAAGTGGAGAGAAGGTAAGCGGGTGGGTGGAAGCAAGGAGGGAGGTAAGAGGGTGAGGAGCAGCAGGGAGAGATGGACTGATACAGAGAGAAGGGAGGGATAAAAGATGGAGGGAGAAAGGAGGAGATAAACACAGGCATGGGAGCGATGAAGTTCCTGCAGTGCTCAATTATATCATGAAAGGGGGATGAGGAGGAGGAGGAGGAGGAGAGAGAGTAAAATGAAAGACTGAGTGAGGCTTAAGTCAATTCATGACTCTCATCGGAGCCTTTATCAGATAATTTAGTCTAAAAAATGCCAGCAATTCAGTGAGTGTGTTTGTAATGAAGATTTCAGCACCGACACGTATATAAGTTGTGTATATAGGGTGTGTGAGAAAGGTTTTATGTAAACATGTACGTACGTTGGCGTTATATGTGTGTGTGTGTGTGTGTGTGTGTGTGTGTGTGTGTGTGTGTAGCGAAACTGAGATTAGAGTCTGGGGGCAGTGCCCGGGCTTTAGAAGAAGATAAGCAGACATAATTAAGAGGCCATTAATAAATTTGTTAATGAGCACTCCATGTAACAGAGAGAGAGAGAGACGGAGAGAGAGAAGGGGAGCGATTGCGTGTAATTGTGTTGCATGCATGCGTGTGAAGCGGAGAGAAAGGGGGAGGCACACTCACTTTGTGTGTCTCTCATATTCCATATCGGGCGTATCTGCTGCCTGAGATAAGTTATCATTATGAGATATGTCCTGCCTGTGACACATACACACTGTCATCTCCGTTTCCCTCCATTTGCATAAAGAGGGCTTTTAGCGATGCCCTTGTACCCTCAATGACAGTATCTCTGCATTAGTCAATGCATCCACACACACACACACACACACACACTCACTCACTCACACTTCCACACACTCGCACAGATATGCTTACCCATACACATATATATATATTATGTATTAATTACTTAACATCTACAGTCAAGTTTTGAATATAAGGATAAATCTAATTTCTAAAATTTGGAATTACTAACTTTTAAATTACCCTAATGATATACCAGTAATGAAGGCCTGCTTGTTAATAGACTGACCTTAAGAATATTATCCAATGTCATATTACATGCATGCATGCAAGATCGCATTAAAGACAATCAAAGCGATTTTAATGTGGAAGTATATTGTATATAAGTATATAAGCTCTTTTCCTGAGCTTTTGACTATTTTCTTCATTAAAAGGAACTTGCTCAGGTGTCATCATAACTGTAAACATCTCTGGTTGGAAAGTTAATCAAATGGCAACAAAGAGAAGAGAAATGATCACAAAGGGTCACAAAACGATGCCATTCTCAATCTATAGTTGTTTTGTGTCTCTTTCAGTGTGGGTGTCTTGCTCCTATAGAGGGCTGCAATACTCAAGTATTTGCACAATTCACTTATACAGTCTAAGGTATTCTAATATATATACTGTCACTGCTTTAATTTATTATTTCATCCTCTTTATTTCATTCAAATAGTTTGTTGTAAATCCATTTTCTTACCTCTGTGCTTGCTTGAGTGCTAGGATCAGTACAGCCTTATATGAATATATCTCCCAGCCTTAAGTTAGATCTTTGTAGACTTTCTGTCTCACCCTTAGTCGGCATTATTTCACTTGGAATTGGAAATGATACTGTGTGTGTTTGCAATGTTGGAAAATGTCCTGCAGTAAAAATAGTGAATGGTGTTATCTGGGTTTGAGGGCATGGGTCATATTGAGCTGAATCTATTATTTAATATTTTTGAAGACATTATTAAACCTGAGATGTGTGTGAGCACCAGGTTCCACAGGCAGATACAAATATGGAAAACCAAAGCTCTGATCATGATCCTATCAGATTTACTCAGAAAGTCAACATGACACTGGATATAACTTTTAAGACACTAAAGAAATTAAACCAATGAAAGATAATCCAGTGATGACATCTCTAAACTCAAGACTTACACAGAATACAAATATTCAGTCAATAAACTTGAGTGAAAAAAAAAGATCTTGTAGTGTCATTTCTGACATTTCAAATCTGGATTTTACTAAGCTGAGCCACATAAAACGAAGCCCCCTTACCTGTTATACAGCAGTATGTGGGCGTAACTTCTACATGTGGAGCACTCCTCCTCCCGCTACATGTCAAGGTAAAGTGAACACGCAAGCCTTAGACGCATCAGTTTCAAATATTGAGTAGCTCAGACACACACCCACTCACCCTCGGGGTCGCGTTGTGTTCTGTGTGGCTTTCAGCGGAAGTATAAATGTTAGATTACTGTAAGTCAGGGAGCTGGGGAGTGATTATGTCAGAGAGGGTTGTGACATAGGAAGATGAAGTGTGCGCGGATCACAGTTTACATTTAAGCATGTGTGAAGTTCAGCGAGTGAAGCACCGGGACTGATTTTTGCGTGCAGAGTCACTCGGGGGGGAAAACACCGGACGGTAACAAAGGAAACAAGGGGAGAATCCGTCCATGGAGAGAGATCGATCATTACTGTGTTACTGGACTTGCGGCTCGTGCACAGATGAGCTCGGACTCGTGCTGCTTCACCCTCTGCTTCTCATCCAGGAGCTTCCTTGAATCATAATGTTTTTAAAATGAAAATTACCTTCAGCTCTTGTGGGCTACAATGCTTTGAAAGCTGCACAGAAGCGGACATAAGACAAAGATAAAAATGGAAATGGATATAACACTGACATTATGTTTTGTTCAGTGGATACAATTTAAAAGGGACTGGCATTCAATTTAAGAACACTCACAGGTTATACTTATAGCCTTGGACACTCGAGCAGCTACTTTCTGCAGGCCCGAAGCTACGGCACCCAGACTGTAATCTGTAATGTCAACATGATGTACAGCCTGGAGGTTGTCCACTGACAATGACTTTGTGGACTCACACAATGTTTGTCTGAATATATACATCCAAACAGGCTTTTTGCTGTGGTTCTGTAATCTCGCCAAAAGCAGAAGTACCTTTCATCGCCCGCGTAACACTGCCAGCATCAAATGGATATACGTGCTAAATGTATCTTGGCAACCTACCCTAAAAGTCCCTTATGTATAGAACACATATTCACCTATTTATTTGTCAGATTAGTTTTTATAGCATATAATAATGGTTGTAGAAGCATTGAGACGATTGCTTTGAGAATTGACTCGCCCCGTGTGCCGGCCCTGTTTGTGTATTCCAGTTTTACCTGAATTACCCGAGTATAACTTCAACCAGGAAAAAGACTGTCCTTGCCTTGTTCAAGGTTTAACAATTATAGATTTAAGTCCACATTATGTACATGACAGCATTCAATATTCAGCATATGGTGATACAACACTATTTAACTCACTACAAGTGGTACTTTTGGACATTGTTAAAGAAAAACTCTCGTTTAATACCACTTTATTTTTATTTTTGTTTGTCGGTCATCTTAACACATAGCATCATTGTTAAAAAGAGATCGGATGAGGCAAGAAACACGAGCGGTTAAACATGAGAGAGTTTGTGAACAAGCTAACCAAAGTAGCTACTTTATTTGGAGGTACAACTGAAAGTCGGCTAACTTGTAATGTCACTAACAAACACCGTGTATAACAACATTTCATCGCGATTGTTAACAGCCAAACATATCTACTGGATGCCTTGCTCACTTGACTTGAAAATCAGTGTTTTACTTTATTGGATGTGTCCTCTTGTTTCACGTTACATTTAAATTACATTGCCATTGGCGCCAACAACGTGTCCTCCTTCCTCGGTTGCCATTTTGAAAATAGGGTATTGCTCCTCCTTCTTTGACCGCCTTGAGTGCACAGCTTGGGTACTCATAGTTCACTGCGTGTTGCCGTATTCGTCAGTGTGAGCGCATTTATGCAGTCAAGCGCAAGTAAGGAAGTATGTGAACACTGCGCAACAGATGGTTGCTAGGTGATTTTTGACATAACTTCACAGGTTTCATTCTCCTTTAAATGTAAGTGTTTACATTTCCACGTTTCTCAGCCTCCCTGCTCTCGATCCTCATGCAGCCTGAAGGGGCTTTGACTTAACTGTAATTACAAAAACTCTACTCCCACACCTGCCGCAATTAGATAGACAAAATGGCCCTCCACCACCACCTCCTCCTGCTCACCTCACCTTCTCTCCGATTAAACCAAAGAGAGAGAGAGTTAAGCAAAATGGGCAAGCTGATCACTTTATTGAAAAGCTGCCTCTCTATCCTCCCTCCCTCCCCTCTCTACCCCTCCAGAAGCCATCATTTATGTACACAGTGAATCTCATGGGGCCTTAGAAGGAAGCAATTAGTCCTGTTTTGCCCGCCTGTTGCATGACAGTAATGATTGGCCTGACGATAGTCATTATGGCTTTACATGTCGGTGTGGGTCTGTGAGTTGTTTGCCAGATTCTTTGCATACGCCTCCTTAAACAGCGACTGAGTTGTCCACTAAAGAATCTCTGGCTCTTGAGGATTTTGGAAGATGATCTTAAGTTAGCTGCCATTAAGCCACCCTGCCGGGAGGCATCCGCTCTTCTGAGGTGACCTTCAGTGTCCTTCAGAAAGGCAGAAAACATACTGCCACTGCCAGAGATGTTCTCTGTATCTGACCTTAACCTCTGACTTCCCTGTGGAGAGAGAGAATCTCTCCACAGGCTTGTAGTTATATGAATTAACTAGAATAGGTGTAGTTAATTAAATAGGTTTTTAATTGGTTAGATATTGTAGTGATGATTTTGTTATTTTGTAATCTGAGTTCCTACACATTGATATTTAGCATAGTTTCTAGGTTGCAAAAGATGTTTTAGTATGATTTGTAAATTCTCCATTAACCCTCCGTGGGATGTAAAGCAATGCTGTTTTAATGCTGAATTTGCTATGTGACATCCCGCTGGTATCTGACACACAGATTTAAAGCTATTAGCTTTAATAACTACTTAAACTCAATTAACTCAAACATGTTATGAGTAAAACTGAATGTATTTACCGGGTGCAAGTGTTTTAGTGTGTTCGTCTAAATATCCTAATACTGGGTATCGATTTTGCCCAGCGAGCAGCAGGGTCTAAAGATTAGGTTGGTCAGTTGGTCCGTCTGTTGGTATGTCTTTGGTTCAGTGCAAGATATTTCCACAACTGGGCAGATTGCCATGAAATTTACTGTAGATATTCATGATCCGCAGAGAATCAATCTTAATCTCTGTGACCTTTCCTCTAGCACCACCAACAGCCCAAGTTTTCCACATGGAACATCAAAGTGTAATGTTGTCAGTAATGCACTGTGCTCATTGCTGATCTCAAGGAGTTAACCCGTTTTGACTTTTATGACCCAATAACGTTTCCTCTAGTTCCATTTTTAGCGCCATTACGGTTATGGCTTTAATAACAGCTAAACCATAAGTATTTTGTTTGCT
The DNA here is from genome assembly GCF_002260705.1 of Seriola dumerili. Lineage (NCBI taxonomy): Eukaryota > Metazoa > Chordata > Actinopteri > Carangiformes > Carangidae > Seriola > Seriola dumerili. The sequence continues at coordinate 2,410,074 of NW_019174422.1, read as the reverse complement.
CTAATCAATTCACAATTAATCTTGATAATCTCTAATTACCATATTTTATTACCATATATGACGACTGTGATTATAAGATGACCCCATCTTTTCTAACATTTGTTTTGGAAAAAGACTATGAAGATAGGAAAATCTCTCAGATTAGTCTCGTGGGAAGTTCCCCCCTATCCCTATTCATCAGGGAGAGAAGATAGTCCTCATCCGTTAAGTCTTTTCTCTTTTTCACACGTATCATCCTGGGAAAATATTATATGTTTGAGTGTTTAGCCACTGATTAGAGTAGCCAGTGATAAGTACAGCATGTACTGGTTTCCTATTCCTTAACTTTTCCCTTCAACTATGATATACTTATGTTTTTGTAGCTGATATATAAGAAATAACTTTGAACGCACAACAGTCAGCTAAACTATAGTTTATCTCTTCTTCTACAGTAAAATGCAGTGTTAATCTTAGAATCTGGGGGGCCCCAGGCAAAGAAGCCCATCAAAGACACCCCCCCCCCATATGCAGACTATTGGCAGACCCTACAATTAACAGATATCCCCTAAACGCCTGTCATGCAGGCTATCGATAGATTATACACTTTACAGATCTCCAAAAAACACCTCGCATACAGTCTATCAATAGATGCTAAGATTTACAGATGCCCCCTTAAGGCCTCACATGCATTTATAGTTGCCATTGCAACATGTGCAATGGCAACTATAAATGCATGTGCATGGCATTTGCCTGGCTTGTCACAAAAATTATGATGTGTGCTTTGGCCTGTGTCTTACTGCCACTGCCTCAGCCAGCAGACACTATGTGCAGGCATGTTGATAGTGAGTCTAGCTGACTGTCAGATGTCACTTCATGACAGAAGCAACAAAGTGTGTGCACTTGTCTCTGTGTGTATGATTCTTCAGACACAAAATTTTATAATTACATGTATAATTTTCAGTAAAATATGTATACATAGTAAAGCAATACATCATCAAGGCGGAATTTAATTTGATCCCCGGCTAAATCTTGTTCTGCACCTGAATTACTCAGTAAATCACCCACACAAATACACTAAAGTCTTTCAGTTCTCCAGTAAATGTATTCAGTTACTTTCATCCTCTTGGATAATGCAACAGATTTCTCTAAACCCAATTCAAGCGGGTTTTATCTCAGGGTTTTGTTCCCTCGCAGGAAGCCCTGCCCCGCTGCAGCGTAATGGAGATACATGACAGTAATAAATGAATCACTAGCAGCGAGCCAGACAAACTGACCTGCCGACAGAAAAGGAAGAAGGAAGGTACTAAAGGGACGACTGGGAGAAGAGGGACGACAGATGAACAGATGGACAGATGTAAGAGGAGATCACTGTGCCTGCTGGAGATGATGGGGTTGCCCCGATGGGTTTTAAGGGGAGGCCCGTCTCTGTATGCATAAAGGGAATTATCCCCGTCCAGTTCAATAAAGCAGCTTGTATAATTACAGTGCAGTTTATTAACTGGAGGGAAATTGAATCCCTCAGAACTGGGGCGAGAACGGTGAGAGAAAGAGAAGGAGGTAGATAAGCCGGTGAACAAAGAGGGAAATTATAAAGAGAGGAAGAGCAAGAAAACGAGCGTACTGTAGCTCCACTTTTTCTATTATCTCTGTGCAGAAAATTAGACTCACGGGCTCAGGAGCTACTGTACAAACCGTGTGTGTCTTTGTGTGTTTGTGTGTGTAAGTGTGTGTGTGTAAGTGTGTTTTCTCTTGTTTGCAATGATTAGCTGCAGCAGGTTTAAAAAATGCAACACACAGCTCTGTGAGGATAACCCCATCTTGCTCTGTTTCAATTTCAGCTGACAATTGAACTGCATAAACAACGGCCGGGGTGACAATTTGACTCCTCAACCCACCCCGAGGTGTCATTTCAGGACATTCCGGTCGGCTGTTTATTGTCAAGTCGTCGCCGTTTGGTGTCACCAATCAAAGAGCGATTGTACTGGATGGGGAGCAGCTGCTTCAATGAGATCAGGAAATAATTAGGAGTAACATTTTGTGAACTGTGTGGCATTTCGGTTGATTGCAGAGCTGCCAACGAGAACATAGGGGAATGAGGATGTACTGCACGAGTGTGTGTGTGTGTGTGTGTGTTTTGGTATGGGGGCATGAATGAATTGAGGACAGACTGGAGGAGAGAGTCTCTGCAAATCAGTTTAATTAAAGAGTACCGATGCATGAGATTAGATCGGGAGCCTATGGTGTAAAGGATATGATTACACAGTGAGAGAGACACACAGATTGGAGACAGAGGAAGAGAGAGAGAGAGAGCATGGGAAAGAGTTAAAGAGAGAGAGAGAGGGTGAATGATGACAAGAGATTTGGGAGAGAACTCCTCCACATTGCAGGAGATTCCTGTGGTGCTTGTTGCCCGTGGCGATGCACAGTGTGCCGGTCCCATGGTGCTCCTTAGGTTGTCACGGCACCTAGGGTGTTTCCTGTCTTGACGATGTGGTACCCTCTGAGTCAGGCAGTGTGTATGTGTGTCTGTTTGTGTTTGAGTGTGTGTGTGTCTGTGTGTGTATGTGTGTGTGTGTGTGTGTGTGTGTGTGGGTGGGTAAAACATCTCTGACGCTGAGAGCCTAATTAGTTGTGTCATACAGAATCTGGTGACAAGATGCAACACAACTGCTACAGGACACACACACACACACACACACACACACACACACACACACACACACATTACTTTTATGTCCTACGTCCTTGTTCGTGAGCACGCTCAATCCCATGTCACACTCTCTGAGGACAGAAATTCTCAGACTGCAGGCGACTCTTTTAATGTCATGAAATAAAAAGCGTTTGCTGCACGGTCGGTTTACATTCAAGTCATTTAGAGTCAATCACGTTTCTGCTGCAGTGCCTGAAACTGGATTTACAACTACCTCTGTCCTGCATTAATCTGCACCGAGTGTTGGATTGACGTTTACCAGCAACCAGTTTATATCATTAAGCTGAGCAAGATGTATTAAACTGACTTGTAGTGAGGTTTGTTTGCTAGTTCGACTGAGTCCCTTCCTTTGTTGATACCATTCTTATTTGTCTACAGCTAGTCTGACGCTTGAGACCTGATTTGCCCATATTGTGGCAAGTTGGCATCATTTAAAAGTATACCGAAAGAGCTATTAGCACTTCCTGTTTGTGTTCATGGATGATACTGAAGAAAACTTTGATGTTTCTCAGTCAAATTCTGTATAAGGAGCATCTTTAGTCCATGATTTCCAAGCAGATTTATGGATGTTTACTGGCGATGGACATCAGAGATATCGATCTTCTCGTTAAACTCTCGGCTTGAAAGCGAGTAAGCATATTTCCCAAGACATCACTAGATTCTTTTAAGGCTTAACATAATTGTTGAATGCGTTTTCCGACCTTGGAAAACATGTTCAAAGACTGAAGAATCTGCAATGGCTCGATCTCTTCTTCTTGTCTTTTTTAAGTTTTTTCAATTTATAGGTAGCCATTAGTTATATCTAGCAACACATCAATTACTCAGCAACAACTTAAAACATGACGTTAAATACACCAGTGTAACACAAGCTTATACCACCTTACACAAACAGTACAAGGACCCACGTATCAAAAGATTGATCTGCTAGTTCTCAAACACTTCAAGGATGTCTTTAAAAGTTTGCCTCCTGATTGTAGTCTGACTCTCCCAGCTGATGTTTGAATTTTAGCTGTGAAATACATTTAGTTTCAAAACACAAACAGTGAAGTGAGAAGGGACTTTGGGACTTAGGGACACTATAACCAAATTAGAGAGACTTCTTTGAACTCTGAAGTAATTCAATCACAAACACTGTCCCAAAAGTGGTTCATATTAGATTGATTAGATCCTTTTGTCGGCTACAGTAAAAGAAATGTGCGGCAATCAGCACTTTGATGAGTGTATTTTATAAGAGATGTGAGACAGTTAACGAAGCTGCAAAGAGGCCAAAGCATCTGGGATCTAACTGCAGGTGCTGAAGTCAGAAAATGACTAAGTTACTCAAAGAATCAAAAGGAACAGTTGTGAAAATCAAGGGACTGACATGTCAAAGTAGTATGACCTACCTTTGCAGCAGTGGTTGGCATGGTGATGTAGTGATGTCAAAGTTAAAGTCATTAAAGGTCCCATATTTTACACATTTTTATTTTTTTGTTTTTTTTGATATCAATGAGAAGATATATTTCTGGTTTTAAGAACCAGATCTCAATGTAGTTTTACATCTCTTACGTCAGGCTTCTCTCTGGAGCTCTAGTAACAACAGGTTGGTGAGCCAAGAGTAGAGGAGGCTCTGTGTCTGACTGCTTTGTTGTGACATCACAAAGTTACAGAAGTCCTGACGGATGGTTTTAAGGCTCAGTTTCTGAACACACTGTGCATTTCTCTGTGGACTGAGCGCTTTGATACTTTCACAGTATTATTATAGATCTGCTTTATAATCAAGAAAGAACATGGGACCTTTAAATCTTGAAATGATTTCCAGTGCCCTGTATGTGTCCAAGTGTTTCCTTCACTTTAAACAGCAGGTATTTTGTTTAGTTTTTCCCTAATCCTGAACAAACCGAAGGTCATAAACAAGACACGAGTGAATCACACAGATATTTAAAGAGCAGCGTCCTGATTGACTAGTTGGAAAGTGGACAGGAGGATGATTGGCTGGATACGATGGAGTAATAATTTGTGATTGCTGAAAATTGGAGCAGTAAGACATGTATGAGAAAACCTTCACCAAGACTTCACATAGTTTTCAGCATCATTTTGTGGAATATTCAGTATCTATAAATGTAACCATATGTGATGTAGTGTCTTGGCTTGTCAGAATTGGATTTTCAGTTGATGGCCAATATCAGGCCGATTTATCACACCTTATCACTCAAATGACACTATTGTTGTTCAACTTGGAAATGGATATACCACAGTCTACATGACAGATGGCTGTGAAGTGTTAGGGATATGCCCTGAGGAAAAAATACAGTATTATACTTCCATGGTTGTTGATTGCCTCATTTGGGAGCTGACGCCGACATAAAAGGAATAAAAAGAAAGAGAGAGGGGAAGCGACTGAGGGAGAGGACGAGGAAAAGTGAGGCAGATTAAAGGCGAGGTGAAGTTTTGGTTCCTTTTTACGACTCCTGACACTCGTTAGACGGGGTTTTCTATCTTGTGTATGTGGGTGTGTGTGTGTGTGTGTGCGAGCGAGCGAGCGAGGGAGGGAGGTGTACGTACAGCGGGAGAGGCTGATTAGCATTGTGCTCCATGTTCCACTGCTGTGGCTTGGAGAGAGAGGGAAGGAGCGAGAGAGAGAGAGGTTTGATGAAGAATGAGAGAGAGAGAGAGAGAGAGAGGGTTGAAGGAGGCAGAAGTGCTGGCTCAGCACTGTGCCAAAGGAAGAAGGAGAAGAAGAGAGGAGAATAGAAAGGAGGTGAGAGGTGTTGTTTCCATATGTTTAGAGATGAATGAGAGGAGAGAACGGTGCGGGAAAAGACAAGCAATTAGGCTAGGAGAAGGTAAGGTGTCCTCTCTCGCTCTCTCTCTCGCCCTCTCTCTCCCTTGCTCACGTTGTCTAAAGCTGCCTGAAAGCTTTGTGATTTTGGGCCGTCCCAGATGAAAGCTCACAGTCAATATCAGCCAGGTCGCACCGTGAGACACGTCCACCGTAGTACGACAGATGATTGATCAGAAAATGGCGTGCAATTACAGACACGGGCCATCACTCCATTTTTAAATAACGTAGCTTTCTCCTGCATGTTTTCCTTTTCTGTAACGCTAAGAACCGCCATTCATCCCACACCCTGACCTGCCTTACAGTGGAGGTCGTATAGTCTGAGAATAGATCACTAAGACTTTATATGAGACCCATCTGGCACTGTGTAACATGCAGTTGACCTGTAAGACGTCGGGGCCCGGACACTCACGTTCTCCCTGTTCCTTGCAGGAGACCGTCTTTAACTCACACACACACACACACACACAGGCACACACACACAGTCTCCCAAAGCTTCTCCCACTCATACTCTTTTCTCCTATTTTTCAACACACACTCTAAAACCTCTCTTTATATGATATCAACAATGGTCTGCTATGATTTACATATCACATCACTTTTTAATGTTATTTGTTTCTGTTGCTGTTTCTTTTATAATTAAATTAAGTAGTAATACATCTGCTATAGTTTTTTGTCTTTGTTAAAGGATAAGTTTGGCCATATCTATATTTTCCTCTGTGTCATTGAGCTTCATTGTTGTCCAAAAACTACTAAGTTCATATCAGTGAGCTATGGAAAGGATCGCTTCGTAATGTAAGAATAACAGTTCAGAATATGACAATAAAGCGGAGAATACTCTATATTTTTATTTTCAACAAATCCCACTAACGTCCTTTAGTACTTCGAACCAAGCCCAATGGTTCCAACTGAAGACATAAATCTTCTGCTGTGCCCTTTAATTTTCTTTTTTTCTGCAAATTTACTGTAGCAAGATTAACCCGTGCTTCTGTTGGGGACTATTTTGGGTGGCGGATTAACTCACATTTGCTGCTTTTGTGAGCATTTCACACAGCAGAACGGTGTATGTGGGACTGAGTCAAAATAAACCTCAATGCTGGTCATCATTTGATTAAAGGAACATGTCAGCCAGTGCAACAGTGCACTCATTGACTGATTTGATCATTTTTGGACAACAACGGAACACCATGACACTGAGAAAAATATACAATATGACCAACCAAAGACAAATAACTACATATCCTAATATTACATAGTATATAACAAAATAAAAATTACCATATAAAGTGTAACTAATCATGTCTAGTATTTATCTAGAGGGCCAATGTCTGTCTGAAATACTGTATCAGTCTGACCCTACCACCAAGATATCACAATTCATTTCCTAATGCCGTCCTCTCATTTAAAAGCAGCACATGTGGAGCTGTGAAGTGTTTCTGATAATAATGTTGAAGCAAATTGATTTGTCCTCTTTCTATCAGCGACTCTGGATGAGATCCAAGTGAGGAACCGAGCACAGAGTCCTTCTGGGTTGTTTAAATTCGTCAAGTCATTGTCGAGTCACCCTTCCCTCCAGCCCATTACCCATCTGCTCCATCACACACACACACACACTCACACTCACACACACTCTCTCACACACACGCACACACACACACACACACACACACACACACACACACCCGCACTGTCTCTTTTTGAGGATGAAAGAACCCCTCTCACCTGTGTTTATGTGTGTGTGTTTTGCAGCGTGACAGCAATTGGTCATTAACTAATGCATGGTGGGAGAGCGTGTCCGCTGCTGCCGGCCTCGTCGAGGTCAGAGGTCACTGACGCAAAAGCGCACCAGTCCCTTGCAGGGCCGTCTCTGCCTCATCCATCTCTGTCAGAGTCTCAGCCAAGAACACACACACGCTCACACACACACATAAAAACACACAAACAAGCATAGATGCACATAGACACGCATGCAGCTATTCTCAGGTGGATACGTAAACGTGCAGCTCTCATGTCAGTTGTGCAAACAAACATACACACATGTAAGAATGCATTGTGCACACACACACACACGCATAAACACACACAGATGGAGCATCCTCAAAGCATCTGGTATCGCTCTCACATGAATTTTGTTTGCTTACTTTTATTTGTTTGCTCTCATGGGAACCAATTGAGAAAGAGAATGACAGAAGCAAGTGTCATGACCTATTTTTTGTCATGACCTTTGAGTGTGTGTGTGTGTGTGTGTGTGTGTGTGTGTGTGTGTGTGTGTGTGTGTGTGTGTGTGTGTGTGTGTGTGTGTGTGTGTGTGTGTGTGTGTGTGTGTGTGTGTGTGTGTGCACATGCTTGGGGACTCATCTTGCCTTCTAAACAAATGAGGAGTAACATGATCTTCAGTTGCACACATGAACAGACACAAAACAAACATGTCTAAAGCCGTTAAGTTCAGATGAAGCAAAAGTATTTTCAGTACATATTACTGAGCATAAACATCCACAAACTATTTTCTTTTCGTTTTTAATTTTTTAAATTTTTGTCATGTCATTTGGTTGACTATTTCTGCTTTTGCATGTGTAACTTTGACAGGCAACACTGACCAGTTGCAAACTGCCTGCAGGGCTGGCAGTGCTATCATATTAACTGTCCTACACAACCTGCAAATAAATAGTCACTGTGTCACCCAGCTTCCAGTTAGAGGTCTTCATGGGTCCAGTCATCTTCTAAGAACTGAGACCCAAAGTTATTTTTAGTCTGGGTCTGTGGTGTTTGTGGTTAGCTGTGATTAGTCCGTGCATCATAAACACAACAGGTTGGGGTTGGTTTTCTACATGCCCGTGTCAGATTAGGTCCACACTTCTGGACATGTAGGGACTGTGTTTCCAGCATTTAACAAATTTCACAGCGACATGCAAATGAATTTTTGTTTTCCACTTTCTAGTGTGACCATACATGACACGACATCTGACATCACAAAGTTACAGAAGTTCTGACGGCTGGTTTTAAGGCTCAGTTTCTTTCGCAGTATTAATGTAGAACCTAGACCTGCTTTATAATCAAACAACACGTGGATATCTACCTTTATATACTATATAGGATCTCTAAAAATGCTGACAATATGCTGTTTATCATCTCATACTGTATGTGCACCTCCAGCAGATGTGCACTGTAATCGCTGATCCCTAATCAGACTGGGTTCATTGTGTTCCCTCTGAAGTTTCAGGACTAAAAGCTCAACATTTTTGCAACTTCTGCACTTGCATTCAGTTAATAACATTTATCAGTGCTGTAAACTTTGAGAATTTGGCCAGTTTGTGTCATTCGGGGTATTTCCTTCACATTTTCATGCGTGATATTTACTTCCTCCACTTGTGCGTCGCAGTGAGTTATGGCTTAATATGCTTTAAGTGTCATCTAGAGAGCATCTACAGACAGGGAATTGGCTTGTATTTGCCTCTAATGGCTCTTAAGGGAATTTTCCTATTTATCTCTGTATAGGTCAGCACTTACCAGGAAGAGCAGAAATATAGAACGGTGTTAAAAAGCTGAAAGATGTAAGGTGTCGTTAAGAGAGGGGGAGGAAGAAAGCAATAAACTGAGAGAATATACAGAAGAGGAAAAGGGGAGGGGAGGGTATTCCAGAGAAAGAGAGAGATGTTGGTGATGAAGAGAGAAAAAAGTGTGTGGGTGGAAAGTTTGGTTCCCGGCCATTGACTCTTTTCAGTGGTACAACACCAGGGCCACTGGTGATTGATCTCTCCATTCGCCTCCCACCCTTCTCTCTCCCTCTGTGATCGCCCTCCACTCCTTCGTCTCTTGCTGATTCACTCGCTCGCTTTCATCCCCAGTTTCTGCAAATGTTTTCACACAGTTTATCTCCGTCCTTATTACTCCATCCCCTCTTTTTTTTTTTTTTTTAACTCATTGCTCCTTCTGTGTTGTCCTTCCATCATCACCCCTTTGCTCTAGCATCCTTTCCTTTCCCTTCCTCCCCCTTCCTCCTTAGGATCCTCATCTTCCGTCTCACCTTCACTTTTTCTGCCTTCCTTCTTTCTGCTTCAAGTGCCCCCCCCAGTCCAACTCCTCCTTACCTTACTTGCTCCTTACTTTTTCTAATTCTCTTCTTCTTCTCTTTCTTCTTCCTTGCCTCTTTTATCTTCTTAACCTCTTCTATCCTTTCATTTTCCTTCCCTTTCTTCCTTCTAAACTCCTTCCCTCTTGCCTGCAGTGTCCTTCTTCTACCCGCCTTCCTCCTAAAGCTCCACCCATCAATCTTCCTTTTTCACTTCTCTTCCCTCTCTCCGTGCCCTCCTTCCTTCCTTCCTTCCTTCCTTCTTTCTTTCCCTCCCTCCTGTCTCCTCTCCTCCCTCTTCATGATCATGCTTTCCAAACTCCCTCCTGTTCCGTGTCCAAACAGTCGCTCCCTTTCCTCTTCCATGTCTCTTCGTCCTTCCTCCCTCCCCCTCAGGTGATATTGGGTCCTGGCCTGGATCCGTACTGGGTGGGCGGAGTCTGCCTGCTGATCGTTACTGTAATTAACATCAGTAAAGAAGGGTCCTGGGATACTGAAAACCTCTGCACTGGCTGACTCACACTGCTCTCCATCTCTGTCTCCTCCTCCTTCGATTAGGGCCTCTGCAGTGTTCTGTTACAATACAAGCTTTATGAAGTGAAGATAAAACATCGCAACATTAATTCGTTTCAATCTGTTTTGTTTTTTTTGTTTTTTTTTGTCAGAAAACTAGCAGCTGCTGCCTTTGTGTTGGTTTGCAGATAGAGATCCGCAGTCCTTTATCACATCAGGGATAGTGGATGTTCCACCAGCTTCTGTCATTGAGTTTCTTTCATCAGCCTGTCTGAAGACGTGAAACATATTCCTCGGGTTTCTGGGTGCAAACATTTTAAAAGTTCTTGCTTTATACAACATCTGAGCATGGCAGCTACAATGCGGTTAAAGTGGTAGTTAGGCTTATTGGACGTGGGAGGTGTGAGGTAGTTATCTATAGTCAGTGTATTCCCTGCAGTAGATTCAGATCAACGCGCCCTTTCCTTTCCGCTAAATTTTTTCAGCCATTGATCTACCATATTCCTACACACAAGCGCGCCTAGGCTTATCTCTGCCTGACTCAAATTGTAGACGCGCTTGTGCATAGTAATACGTTCAGCGGTTCGCAAACTGTAATTCCAAAGTAAAGGGCTGTTTGACGGCAAGATAAACCGGTGACAATATTCAAAATAAAGCGTAGACATGAACTGAACTGATTTTTTGGCTAAAACACGTTTTTTACGGATGACCCCGTGACCCACAGAAGTACATTGCTCAGCTTCTGTGATGGTGCTCCAAACTTCTCCGAACTGGGAGCAGGCTGATTCAAATCTACTGCAGGTAACACACTCACTGTAGAGAAGTACCTCGCACTACCCCAAATAACCTGAGCTATCACTTTAAGGTCATGAAAAGATCGTCAGATATTCTGCATGCCCGTCCACCACAACAAGCTCCACAACCTTAATTCCTGCCTTGCCACACATTTGACACAATACTACAAGCATGTGCAGTGAACATTGGCACTGGACGTCAATTGTGAGGCACAGACTTGTCCAATATACATGTAATTCCTAGATAAACTGGACTGGATTAACCTGCTAGGTCACTACTAACCCCTCATTCCAGCTCTCTGTGCATTGTGTGCAGTTTTTCTATGCATGGATATAAGCCCCAGCTTTAACTTATGCAAAGTCACATCCACTAACCAACTGCAAACTATCTTGACAGAACCAGCGTGTCTGCAATGGACGGAGCTATAATGTCTTGTCCCAAGACCTGTTAGGTTAGTAGACCAGTCTCACCTGAGGTTTACAATCAATATTATCTATATTCTATAATCAATCTCTCTAGTATCTACTGCAGAGAGGTTACTGTAGAGAGAGACAGGAAATGGGGTGAGACATGGGCGAAACGACGTGCAGCGAAGGTCCCCAACCTTCGCTGCACGTCGCTGACCATGTCACTGCAACTGTCAACATGGTCATCGACTTAAACCCCCGCTATAGGTCACCGCAACGCCTCCAATGTTGGTTACTCTTTACCATGATGGTTCCTTAAACTTTTTTTCTTTCTTTTTTTTTTTTTTTAAACCAAAATCACAATCTTTATTTAAGCCTGACTGAAGTACTGGCGGAGGCAGATCAGAAAGCGGTTATACGGAAGGTTTGGTGTTGCCGATAGGGGTGCGACATTAGAAATCACTTATACAGCATGGGTCTTTGTGAAAAACAGCCTGCTTTGCTGTTAAGTTTGGACAACTTGTTGGAAAAGTTACAGTAAGATTTAGAGCTTGATTTTGGTAGATTTTTTTTTTTTTTTTTTTTTTTTACTTCAGGAACAGGACACATAAGTTCAGTTTTCACTTTGCTTCTCTATAAAACTTGTGTTCTCCTCCTGTGTCTCTCTAGTTTCCTCTTTCTGTCTCTTACATTCTCTCTTTGACACTTGCCCCCCCCCATCCCCCCCACCCCGCCTTGTTTTATGTCTCTCTGTCTCTGATCTTATTCTGTTTTATTTTATTTTTTTTCCAGTGGTTTGTTCTCTTACCCACGTTTTCCTCTGTGATCCAGGTTAGGCCTGTCTCACCAGCCACCACACCTTCCCTTTCAGTCACTCCTTTGTTCCCCTTCTCTCATGGTCTCCACATCTCCATCTCTCTGTTTGCCTGTTACAAAAACAACCCCCCAGGGGGACCTTTCCTTCAGCTTTGCTGAAGTCCCCCCCCACCACTTCCTCTTTGCTCCATTCTTGATTTATGCTTGCCATCTCTGTCTCACTCTTTCTCTTCCTCTCATCCCATTCTCTATCTTGTTCTTTATTCCTTTTTCCTTATCTTCCTCCCCATATACGCTCCCTCAGTCATTTTCCGAGACAGCTGATTTTGTTTCTGTCGCTCTCTCTTTCGCTCTCTCTCTGACTTAATCATTAGGCCATTCATTTAAGCTTTAAATCATTAAGCTTTAGAGCGCGGACTGAAAAAGTTCACCCGTTGCTTTTCTAATTAATCCACCACGTTTCACTCTCCCTGACCTATAAGTGTGTGTGTGTGTGTGTGTGTGTGTGTGTGTGTGTGTGAGTTGCGTCACTTCTTGTTGAAGTGGTTTCTTGTTCCCAATGAGCATTTTTCTCAGTGTACATTCCTGGACTGGTGGATGCTTCTTCAAATATGATTACTGCAACATTGTAGTGCAAAGTGTCGTCACTGTTATAATCTATCTTGCCCAGCATCCACAGGATTTACATTTAATCATTCACTGACTGATTCCACGGCGCACAATTTACGTGCACGTCAACGTGTAGCACCAACAGGGGTTTGGATGTCGCAGTGGTTTTCCATGACCGAGCCCAGGGTTTGTGCCTCATCACACCAATTAATGTAGTTACCTAAACTTAATTATATGGTGTTGGATAATATAAAAATGAATTATGTTGAATAAATAATTAAAATCATTATTCAGTGTAATTTTTTAATGGGTTTGGCATTCCTATCAGTAATATTAAAGTGACTATAATTAATCTTTTTTTTTTTTCCTAAATCAATCAATCACATGACTTGGGCTTGAAAGGTATTGCACAATTAGAGAAGGGATAGTCTGGAGACAGAGAATAGTGAGGGTCCCCTGGTTGGGAATTGAACCGTGGACATTGTTGGTTATGTTCCGGACACCTTCAGGTGAATAATGTACTAATAGCGACCCTCATATCTGTAGAGCTTTTAGCTCATTGTTCCGGCCCACTACTCCACTGTTTTGGTTTGTTTTGGCCCAAAACCAAACTGCAGACAGACAAAGTCAGCAACTAGCTGGTGAACAGAGTGAATACTGCACTTCTGTTTATTTAGTGGACAGAAACTCGACTCCAATCCAATGATAATGTTGTTTCACGTCAGTGTCAGATGTTTGCAGCTTGTTTTTGCTGCCCCCAAGTGACCAAAAAATCAATTCATGCAGGCTTAAGAATATATTTAAAAAAAGATTGCAGAGATTTGTAAATGCAGAAATGTTGTTTAAGAGAAGTCCAGAACGCCAGCATAAGTCACAGAATCAGACCAAACCAAACTAATTGGAAAAGAAAAATATATAGGTGAATGGTGAAACTTCTTCCTAAAGTGTTGTAAACATCCATCATGGTCTATACAGACCAATTTCCTGCTTCAGCTTTTACCTGTCACACTTGCTGTAACCATGAGAAATAAAACTGTTGAAATAAGACCAAGTCGCAATAAACCAAAATCAGGTTGAAAAATGCTGCAGTGAATGTTTCACTACAGCAAGAATCATCAGTGTCCCATTAGTTAGTATCCTGGCAGCTATGTAATCGAATGTTTCCATGTTAGTGCTGGATTTACAACTAAATGTTAATCATTTATCCCAAGTGATTGTCAGACGGTTGCACAGTGTCAGAATCCCACTGCTCCGGCATCTAACAATTTCAGTAATTCTCTGGAATTCAGTCCAACAACAACACCCACTTCAGCGGTGACTGAGCATGCGTGTGCAGAGGTAGAGAGTTTTAACTTGTGTGAGCAACTGAGTGAATGTCTATGAATGCTTTTGAGGTGGCACAGTCTGGAAGTATGAACCATAATTCCCATTTTAATGACACCCCCCCCTTTTTTACACTTCCAGTGTGACCATTCAAAACCACTATAAAGACTACACACACTTGTTTTCTTTTTTGTCTTGTAATTATAATTCCATAAAATGTCTTTACGACCTACAGAGTCTTTAGGTTGATGTAAACACTCTGGCCGCTCTCAGCTTCCTCTCAGCTCTCAAGTCGTTCTGCTGTTAGTTGTGCGTTGGCATTGATCTCTTTGCTGGAGTCTGACAAATCAGAATTAGATTTTCACAAATATCAACTTGATCTTCCCTTACTAAGCAATTATTCTCCTTCTCCACCTTGTCCAGTTTCCGGGCGCAGGGGGGGGGGGGGACTCGTCTTCAGTCTTCTTTGGCTGCCACTGTGTTGTCAGCCTCGTGCGCAGTTTATGTCACTGCCGTGTAATTCACATGATCCCTCCTGTAACGAAAAACACGTCTGAAGTGGGAGGCCGGTACACTTTCAGCAAGGTTGCACTTCATCACTTTCATCACTATTGATTTTCCTAAAAGCTAAAATCGGATTGCAGCGAGACGGAGAGAGAGAGAGAGAACTGATCGGATGAAAAAGAGGGAGAAGCAGTTTGTTTTGAAGGCGTCCCGCCCCTTTCTCCCTCTCCATCCTATGAGGGATGAGGCTGCTGGCGGTTTGGAGATGATTGATGGTCCTTGTAAATATGGCCATTACCATATAGGCTCTCCTGGCCTTTATCCCCATTATTCACTGTCAGCTGGGGCCACTGTGAGACCCTAATTTTATGCAATTTAGCTGTGCACGTAATGCGAATGTTGAAATATGAAAATATGAGACCACGTGTGGTGCTTCCTCGTCCTGAGTCCAGATGTTTTTGAGCTTTTGGGAGGAGCGAAAATATGAAAGAATAACTCTGCTTTCACTGTGTTATGAAAAAAAATCTGCATATCATACTCCACTTGCTCTCATCTCAATACAGGATGTGTTGTTGCTTGTGTGGCTGCCGTCAAGCGTTTAAACATTGGATGCAATAAATGCTGCGGGATGAAATACTAGCAGTTGTAAAATCCATATGTCCGTGGATTAATAGCTTCGGGTTCTCGTGCTATAGTGGTGAGAAAGACAATATTAGAGTCAGTGGGGAGTAACAAGCTTATTAACTCTGGACAAAGCTGAGAAGTGTTTTCTAGGAGCAGTGTGCAGAGGCATGATGTGTTGAATAGCAGCAACAGTGCAGGAATTTGCCCACAGTGTTATACTCGATAAAAGAGAATTACACTGGAATGACCGTTGTCCACTGGTTGATGGAGAGCAACCGTGGTCTAAACTGGAGGATGGAGGCTTTAAGGCATCCACACCCTCAGGGACAGCAGTGGAGGCACAGACTGGAAAGATTACACTCTTTTTACGGCAGGAGCAGCATGCAACTGTAAATTACTGCTGCTCTGTTGCTCGGCCTCAAGGAGTAATTACTTGAAATATTCAACTGTGCTTTGTTTCCACCTGTCAGGCAGCGCAAAGAATAATCTGTCAGCCCCGTTGACTGAGAGTTTTGTGTTACAATATGCCCGTTCGATCCTGCCTGACAGTTTAATGAAGGTCTCTGCAGCAGTGTAAATTTTGTCACCTTATTTGGATTTAGTTTTCGCCTTCTGACAGTGAAAATGCATATTCATTCGATTTTTTTGTTAGTTTTAGTGTTGTTTCTTTCAGTGAATTAGTTTGAAAGTTTTGTTAGGTATTTACTGCCGTCGCCATCCACTCGTTCCGTCCATCGCGAGGTTAGTGGAAACAGCACTGTTTACTTGTTGACACACAAACATTGTGCAAGTTTTTTCACCCCGTGCAGTAATACAGGCAGACCTTGATCAGTAAATCCAGATGTCATCAGTCCCGGGAGTCAGTCTTTAATGTGCCACCTCTAGATGTATTGAGTATCAGTGGCACCAACACGTTGTCACTCCCAAGTCGTCACATGCAAGCGCTCGGTCAGGGCCCCTTTTGGCGTCACTTTTTTCGAAATGCACTGTGGTCCATTTAATTATGTTTGTGTACAACCAAACTGCAACAGCAAACACGTTCGGTATGAAATGTAATTACAACGGGATTTACGTTTTTAATAAGTAATGAAGATATCTCGGTGAACATTTGTTTGGACTCTCACAGCCTTTGGTTAAATGACCAAGTGCTATAGTTACTATGCATGCTATATCCTTTAAATTATAGTAGGAGTTGCACTAATCAATATTTCTTACCTTAATTATGGGTCAGAAGACTTGTGGTGATGAAACCACAGATAATTATCAACCCCGCTGAACACGTCAACATGTTTCACCTGATTGGTTTTGGTTCATTTTCACAGCTCTCATAAACCTTTGATCCAGCCGTGTTCCCCCATGACTGCTGTGAAAACAAAACGTTCACCATAAAAAAGTGATAAGTGCTGCTTTAAATTTTCCCCTTTTACATATTCAAATCTAGTTATAATTAGTATTCAGTAGTCACAACTCAAAATGCTCAGTTGTTTATGGCGATTATGGAAAGATATCAAAATCAATTTGACCGTAATATACAGAACAGATGTTTAAAAACTTCTTAAGGTGAACTCAGTATTATGCAAATCTAGTACTTACAGTTGATAAATAAAAAAGCTACTCTACGTAACTTTATCATGGACATTCATCAGTGCTGTGCGCGAAACTACTCATTCTCTCCAGGGAAGTTTTCAAGCTTTAATTCTGCCAAACGCTGAAACAGTCAGCGAACTACAATGACCATAATTCATCAGTGATGCTTCAGTGATGTAGCACATCTGTGCTCCCTGGAGTTTGACATTGTTGGTGCCGACGCAGACTGAACGGAGGCCATTTAAGATGACGCCTCCACAAACAGATGGGAGTATAATAATCAGTGATTGTCGCAGTGCCATCAGCTTCGTGTGCTTTGACAGACTTTAGTGCTGGTAAAAAAAAAAAAAAACCACATGAATTATTGCACTCGCTAAATGAAACATCAATAACAAGTCGTCATGGTGTCGACGTGCTGCTGAGGTGAACTGACTACCTGTTGGAAACACATATACAAGCGTAGTGGTACAATCATAGAGCTTTACTCTCATCTCACCCTGTTGCCTTCATCATGTCTTCTTTACTTGTCCCCAATACCCCTGTCTCCTCTTCTTTTCTTTTCTTTTCTCTTTTTTTTTTTTTTTTTAGCTCCCCACCCTCCTTCTGGCCCCTCCCTTCCAGTGACATGTCTGTCATTCTGCAGAGTTTGTGTTCAGTGACGTTTTATTGATACTTGGCTCAAATACCACTAGTCTTCCCTCTCCTTTTCTCACTGCATCAATCCTTCACTCCCTTCCTTCACTCTTGAAAAAGCACAAGTAAGGACTTCCCTGCTGATTGGATATACATTTTTGAGAATAAGAAAGTAGAGAGGGAGGGAGAGAAGGGGTGGGGGCAAGGAGAAAGAAAGGGAGACATTGAGTAAGAGGGAAAGAGAGAAAGGGACAGAGGAAAGGCAGAGGGAAAAAAGAAATGTATGAAAGTGAACAAGAGAAATGTATAGATTTTAAAGGTACCCTGTGAGGTTTTTTTTGACTACTCATGGAGCAGTGTTTTAACGTGTGGGTCACATTTAGTTTGTACGAGGATGCTCATGCGTGAGTGTGAGTGTGAGTCGTGCGATTCACACTCTGTAGCACAGGCTTCACGCCGTTCTGCTGCACAGTTGGCGGCAGTAACGCGTAAAGAAACAAAGCAAGCGTGCCAACAAAGGCAGTGAAGAAGACAACTGCAAGCTAGCAAACAGAAGTCTAAAGCATCAACAAACAAAAAAAACTTTCGCCTTGCAGATGTTTTATGAGGAAGGAAATTCATTTAACTCTTTTGTCAGGCCTCAGAGATGCACACAATCAATCCTGGTGGGAAACGATGAATGTAAACATAACTTTTTTTTGTTTACCAGG
Source organism: Seriola dumerili (assembly GCF_002260705.1). Classification (NCBI taxonomy): domain Eukaryota; kingdom Metazoa; phylum Chordata; class Actinopteri; order Carangiformes; family Carangidae; genus Seriola; species Seriola dumerili. The sequence continues at coordinate 2,391,974 of NW_019174422.1, read as the reverse complement.
AAACACACGGCACCTTTTAAATGTGATTGTAGTGAATTAATAAAAAAAAAAAGTTTAGTAGCTCTGCAAAACCACAAATTACTCCAATAATAATTTTTATTTCACATCCAGTGCTAACATCTTTCTGCAATGTACTACAATTGCTTTGCACCCGTTCACCACCCGGTCCTCTTCACCCTTACTTTCTGCATCACTACATACAGTACAGGGCACTACTGTCTGCGCTGGCACTGAAAGTTGGCACTGGATATAAATTGTGCCCTCTGCGATCGTTCAGTATGGACGTTACTCCTCGGCCGGACTGTAAATGGTGAGAGGACACTTGAGAGGGGAAAGATGGAGGGAAGGAGACAAAAGTATTTCTACTGTGTGAGTCGTGAGTGTGTGATGACAGACAGACAGATATTGTCCCTGGCAGATCATCTCTGCTTCTTCAGCCAAGCCCATTCTATTGGAGGTGTCCAACACACACACACACACATTAAGAATTGCACTGTGTAACAGGGGGTGAAAATAACACTTGCTGCCGCCCAGTTGTCATCTGACTTGAGGCTTCAGGGTGACTTTAATGGTTGAAATTCTTAATAAGTAAAATTAATCCTGCTCTTTATTAAGGTCACTCCATAATTGGCGTTGAATGTCTGTGGGATTATGGGCACAAATCCCTCCTCATGCATATAAACATGCACGCACACACCACACGCTCTTGTGCTGTAGGATGTGATGCACTCTGATAACAAAACTTTTGTCTGTTGACTAATGCTGTAATATTCCCAGGATACATTCAAATGTGACAGTCTGATTGCAGTCCACACGAGCATGAATTTGTTTTAGTCCCATGGTCCTAATGCCATTTCAGAGGCTTTTCTATCCTTCCAAGAATAAAACTCTAAGGGAAACTGTGAATAGCTGTAATTTTGGGGGAAAATAGTGAGAATAAAAATGGGAGCTTTAATCCCAAAATGTCAGTGTGAGCTTTAAAAGCTTCCTTCAGTTAAACCCAAGGCTGGATCCAGGCTTTATCTGGCCCGGTGTTAGCCTCAAAAGCCTTAACCGTTACTGGGGACCAATAGTCAGGATATTTCTGCCATTGCGGATTTCATTTTCAGCATTTGCAAAAAATAAAAACATAGTTTCTAAGGCCCCCAGATTTATGGAAGTACATGACTAAATTGCTGAAAGACTCTACTGACGATTCTTCAAAGACCTTGAAATTCCATGGGAGCCTCTGGTGGCTGACGCAGGCTGAACCAGGTAGAACATGCAGTATATATAAATAAATATAGACAGAAATACAAGCAGCTTCTCCTTCCGAAATAATCTGTTCCACTTCAGTCTGCAGGTTTTTAGTCTATACTCACATGCATATTCAATTCTGGTGTATGACATTACTACAAACAAATTTTACAAAATAAACAAATACAAATTTAGCATCATTTGCACATGGGAGTACTGGTTCCACTGGATTTAATGGCAACATCCATCCATCTGTCCAAGTACGTCTTTTAGACAAAGATATCTCCACATTTACTGGCTAGATTTCCATGGACTTTGGTTAGGAACCTTCCTGATCCCCAGAGGATCATTTCTGATGATTCTGATCACCTCCTAACTTTGTTGGGCGCCACAAACAACAAAATTCTCCTTGTCTTTCTCAACATTTTGGTCAGATGTGTTTCAAAATCTAAATGTAACTTTGTTCTGGAATGTTTTGTCCTGAAGTGAGATATTCGTAGTCCTCAGAGGTTCAATCCCAGTGTCTTTGATGGACGCTGAGTTTTCCTCCAATGCCACCAATTGACCAAACTTTGTGCGGGTCAGAATATAAAGGTTTCATTCACGCTGCATGATTCATTGTGTGAAAGCTTTGTTTCTTGAGGAGAAAGCAAGGCTATAACCCAAAGATATGACTCTATTGAATGAATTCACTTATTTATAATAGAGTTTTAAAAATGAATTTATAAAAACTATCATAAATCATACAAAACAGTCACACAGTCTGCACACTGTTTGTGTGTGCGCATTTACACCCTCAGTTTAACTGGCATCCTGCCTCAGGTATGACTTGAGGTAATTCCTCTCGGTTTTTAGCCTTCACTTCTACCTGGATTAATCAACATGGATTATTGTGTGTGTGTGTGTGTGTGTTGGCGCTGCACATGCACCAGTAGTCTTGCATGTCTTTGTGCGTTTCCTCTGAATATTTTGGATCACAGCGCTGTTACCAAACAGCGCTGATCGGAGGCGGAGTCACGCTTAAAGGTCAACATCAGCCGCCTCCGTGTGTGCGTCTGTTGCTCGGCTCCGCTCTGCACTGTGGCAGATGTGTTAAGCAGCACATGGCCTGATGTGTGGTCTGAGGCTTAATTTGAGATTAACACTCAGGATATTACAGATTACCACACTCCACGTTTGACCTTCCGCGTCTAGTCGGCCAGCGATGGATGGATGAGCTTTTATCTTTTAGTAGTTACATACACTCAATCTGGCTGCTGAGGCCCGAGCCTCCAATGAAAAGCTTCCAAACATGTTGGGTCACACTGTCAGCATGAAAGGGAGGATTACGCACTAGTATTTCTTTGACGAATTCACAGACTTCAAGGCTTAACTCAAACCCTAATGAGCTTCAGCATGACACACCATGCAGGACTGTTGAAAAGTGTTTGCCATTATCCCTATTTGAACATTCATCACATCTTGCCACAGTCTGTGACAGCTCGCCCTTTGAGTGTGGCAGTTCAGACCGGCTTTACACTTTTACCTTTTGACATGTTTGGAAAACACTTACACAAAGTAGCTCTTTTGAGGCATACCGAAGCCTTGTCACATTGTACTGAGCATCTACATCTCAGTACAGTATCTACATCTACTGACCAGCTCATTGGAGGGGAAAAAAACGTGCACATTAGCCTCTAAGTTGTTATTCTATGTCAGGGACATTGGGACTTTCTAATTGCTGTATCTCCCATTGGGCGAAAACATAAAAGCTACAGATGTGTTAATGAACCAGAGAAAAAAAGATCATCTCCATCATCACTGGAATTTTAATCCAAATAAAATCCAATACCATCACTAATACAAATAATTCAATTAATAATAAAATTATACACAGTTTGTTCTTGGTATTACACAAATGTAACACATTAAAAATGGGGTTAATTAGGCTGAATTTCCATTTCTGTGCTGGGATAATTGGAGTTAACCATCTCTGAATGATGTGTGAACTCTCTCAAGCGGGAATAATATGAGGTTGCCCTGTTATCCCCATGTTGCCAAAACAAAAGACAGAATTGGGTTGCATTATGGGAAACGTAGGATCCAAAAGTGTTGGCCCTAAATGTCTGGATATCTGGATATTTTCATCCATCTCTTATCAGCCCTCTAATGAAAATACAAAATTGCTGGAGTATCCTTTTGAGGCAAATTGTGGTTGTGGTAGAATTACAGAATGTGTTAAGTATAATTACAAAAAAAAAAAAAGAAAAAGCCCATACTGAAATATTAAAAAGGGTTTAAAATACCCAGAAAGATAAACTTTACTCAGAAAATTCCATAAAGAGATTTATTTGTGTTATATCATCGTTTTCCACGTACTTCAGGGACAATTTAAAGTCTCTGTATGAGTGTAAATGCCAGGCTGAATATTTGCAGTGCATGTCTCTCTCTCTCTCTCTCTCTCTCTCTCTCTCTTTCACACATACACACACACACCCCTGCTGTCAACCGAGGGCCAACTGCCAGCTGCCCCCATACTTCTCTGTCCTCATCCATATTTGATGCGTCTCATTAAAACTTGATTGTGGAAACACTTCAGCATTCTGACATTCCTTCTGATCCACTATTTAGTCTCCCTCAGCACTTCGGAGTGAAAGGGCCCCCACAGTCATGCGTGTGCAGCCTGAGAAAGGAAACACAAACACGAGGTTAGAGAAAGACACGTCAGCTTATCTGTGGAGCGGCGGCGGCGGATGGACATGCCTGATTGGCTCACTGAAACAAATAGTAGTCTGATGCTTCAGAAAGCTTCAGAGTAAATGACGACAGTTGGTATTTGAGAGAGGGGTAAAGAGACGAGAGGAGATGGTTCATTAAACATTCAGCATGAACGTGTTTGTTTCTTGAGCTTTTGCCATCTTACATGCAAGAGAGCTAATAAGAAACAGAGCGTTAAACACAGTGTAAAGGAGCTACACAGCTAGCGTTAGCATTAACAGCTGTTTATGTACCAGTCTAGAAGAAACTTGGTGAGTTCAGTATCAAACTTCATTCCTTTTCTCACCAAGAGCTGTCTCCAGTGGTGGCAAGCAACCCTCTTGTTTTGCTTCTATTTCCATCACTTCTTTTCTACCACTGAAGTTAGCATGCTAACCAGCTAGCCCCGCTCTGGCGGGCCCGCCTGATCACTTTCTGATACCGAGTCACTGTAGACTCCAGGCTGCTGTGAAGTAGTAGCTGCACAGAGGGCGTATTGAAACCTCTTATATTGTAAGCACAACAATGGCTGAAGCTCTTGACAAGACCGGTAGATAAACAGCTGTGAATGCTAACATTGGCCATGTAGCAAAATAGCTCCTTTAAACTCATGTCTATTTATTTTCAACTGAAAAACTGATCCCAGATACCCCAGAAGAAAAATAAAATGACAGCTCAGTTGTGAATTGAAAATAACAATTTGCCTTAGTATTTTTGAAATTAACCAAAAAATAAAAAGCCCCCCTACAAAATCTGATCCCTTTTAAACTGAACATTTCAGGAGTTAGCAAAGTAAAATATAAATCAGGCAGTATAAAGGTTTAAACAAGTATAAACCTACTGTTAGGTAGGTTCTCTTTAGTCCTTTAGCTCTGACTGTTCTGCACGTTTGAAGTGCTCACCTCATTGTGTGTGACGGGCAGCTGCTGCAAATACACACACACACACACACACACACACACAAAATGAACAGCTTGCCTTCCTCACTTAAACCTCTCTGCGAAAGATGCTTCTTTTTTGCAGACACCAAGGTCCTATCAATCCTGCTGAAAGCCACTGACACACACACACACACACACACACACACACATATGCAAGCGCACAAACTTCACTGTTTGACTGTCTCACAGTGTAAATATCAAGACCCGCCTGTTGTTTAGTCAGTGTGTGCGCTCATAGGCAGGTGTGTGCATTAATATATGTGCACCAACATGTGTGTATGTGTGTCCCCGGGTGCTAACCGTGTGTTTAACCCTGTGTTTGCTCTGCAGAGCCACAGCTGAAGGGCATCGTCACGCGGCTCTACTGCCGACACGGCTTCTACCTCCAGATGCTGCCGGATGGCACCATGGAAGGCACAAAGGACGAAAGCAGCTCCTTCTGTAAGTGAACAGTCAGACACACACAGACGTTGTCAGTTAGTCTGATGAAGGCGTGTGTTTCGTGGCTCAGTCAGTACACGCAACACTGGGATTTCACCCTGCTTCTGTGACAGAGGACATTTAAAGGGGGACTTCCTGGTAGGACGGCCATATATCTGAACGTCTCAACGGCACATGAATGCACAGCAACACCGCTATGCTTTCTGGTTTGATTCACACTAGGATCAATCAGGCTGAAAATGTATGCAGACTTGGCGAGGTGCACTGGGCGAATGCCAGCTAAATGGGATGCGTTCACGTTACGTAATAAATCACAGCAGATCCCTGGCACAGACGCAAGCTTTTCAGACGCATGTTTTTAATTGTTTTGCTTACAGTCATTCTGACCTTTAAGTTACAAGCCTCATGTATCTATGAATAACTCATCTGTGTGACTGTATTCAGTGTACTATAGGTGTGAGTACTCCTAATCCTGTCCTGGCTGTAATGTTCCCAACATCCCTGCTTATCTCAGGCACTAGGTGTCAGCACGACATTGAGATTCCTATAGAATTTTTTTTTTTTTTTTTTTACAGGATACTTTAATCACTATATACATTATTATACTGGCGCTAAATGGTGTCTTCTGCTGCCCACTCTGATCCTGGAGAAAAGGTCACAACAGCTGCTTTAATGTTGCAAAATGGTCTCTACATTGAATCAGTCTGTCAGATTAGTGATAATCTGATTTTAAATGGTGATCGTAATATAATGTATAAAATATAATGATGATAATACACAAATATAAAATAATTCAGTGTAAAAGTGACATCTCCATTCCTAGAGCCATGTAGCTAAGAGATGTATGTATGTCTGTGCATGGGTTTTCCCACTGCCCCTCGATTTCACAGTGGTTGAACATTTGTGTCTTGGCCATAGCAAGCGCAGAAACACGCACCTCGCCGTGTGAGGGGTCATCACCTGGGTGATTACTGACCAAAAACATCATATCCCATGATAACCCCAGAGTCCCTGGACTCCCTCCAACCCTCCCAGTAAGATCAATATTGTATTATAGGATATCCCTGATGTGGCAAGACAGCATTTTTTCTGTCAAAACACCAGTTTGGACGGAAAACATGAAGTTAGCACAATTTTGGATTTAGAATCTACAGAGAGGAGGAAAATAATCACACCTTCACTCGCAGTTGTGGTTCCCTCTATAAAGTTTGTATTTCAGCATTTTATGAAGATGTCAGAATACATGTGGCAGCAGCGCTTTTACCAAGTTAGAAAAACCCGGATTTAACCTTCAGGTATTTATCAGGAGGTTTTCCCTTGGTATATGTCCTGGAAAGAAAATTTAACAGCACGTTTTATGTAACTTAGACTTTGGATTATGTCTGCTGATTCTAAACTTGCAGTTGTGTTAGGGAAACTTGTGAGAGAGCCGGTATGGCACCAGGTTCATGGACCCTCCGTTCACATCGGTTTGGTTAAATTAGAACCCGCATCAGCTCCAGAAAGCTCCACCACAACTGATTAGACCCGCTCTCACCTCTCCCTCTTATGTAACAGCACACCTACACCGAGGCAAACATCGCCGCACGCTGAACTTTAAACATTCTCATGTCCAATCTGAAATATTCATCACATAATACCGCAGGGCAAATCCGAAGGCGAACAGGGCTCATTTCCAGATGGATGTAAAGACTGCTGTTGCGTAACAGCGTTTCTGTTGTGTCGGGGTGTTAGACATCAGTCAGTGTGGGGTCACCCCACAAAGTGTTTGTGTGGGTATGACTTATGGTTCAGTTTATAACAACTGTAATTCCATCAATCCCAGGATCTGGTTTAATACTGTCCCGGGCTCTTTGTATTCTCAGGGGACAGTGTGAGGGGGGAGTGACAGGTAAGTCCTGTGAAACTCATAAATTGTGCACTTTTTTTTATTTTTTTTTTTATCTGAGTCAGATTATTTATTCATGCGGGAATAGTTGAGTGATTGACATCATTGTAACTGAGTATCAATCAGCAGCACAATCATCTACCTGGCTGCACAGAATATTGAAAGGGTAGAAATAGCTGTGTGAGCATGTACTGTACCTCTTTGGAGGTAAGTGTGTGTGTGTGTGTGTGTGTGTGTGTGTGTGTGGACTGTCAGGCTTATCTTCAGTAGTCTCCTGGGAAGAAGAGACTTATTGTATAATGCAAACTGGCCTGGAACCAGACAGCTTTCAGTTTCACTCCATTTCAATTGTAGCTCCAATTTCCCCCTTAAATCTTCCTCTTCCTGTTTTTTCTTTTTTTTCTTATTCTTTTTTTTTACAGCCAATAGAGATCATGTTTTCTACCAACTCTATCAACAAAGTGCTTTTTACTTTCACATTTACTTCTTTTGGATGGCTGGACTAACCTGCTTGGGGATCATGTGGCAAAAATGAGCTACTGGGCCTCTAATCCCCCCCCCCCCCCCCGTTCAGTGTGTGACCACAGATTTGCTTGGAGGTAATTTGATTCAATACAAATTGATTTAGGAATATGTACTTTGTAAGCAAAGTATCTGAAATGTAGCTCTTGATCTGAATCAAGACTTGAAGCTCTGCAGACTCAGTCATAAGAGGAGATAAAACTCATCTCAGAAGGTAATTAGCCAGGCCGCACCTTAGTGCCCTTATCACCTTAGTTGATATTCATTAACAGACTTCTTTATCTCATCTTTTCCTCCTGATAGGTGACACACATCTTTTCTTTTCTAATAGGTCTTACAGGATCATTGGGACTTGGGTCATTTCCTTTGTTGTATATACAAGCAGTTAGATGATCTGACAGGTTGTAAACTACTCAGCAGTTTTGACAGATTATCTGAACTACTTTGTCTGAACTGGACGCACGCAAAATTTCGGGGAGGATGCTCCTCTGCAGATTTGTGTCGGAGGGATCTCTGTCGCATGTCGCTAACAAGTACTGCATTAGCAGTTACTCTATTAGCAGTGACCGTCATATGTGCTGATTTGGTCCAACATCACCGTTTCACTTAGAAACGGTGGACATTTGTTCACAGTTCACTGTCCACAGAAATGTCTCTATCCAGGTATTATGATGTCCCACTCCTCAGACTGAGAATCCTGAGGCCTGCATGCTACATGAACCTGTCACCACCTTCCACTCCCCTTCATCTCAACATCAGTTGCAAATGAAATAAATAATTAAGGGTGCAACGGTGCAATTCACGTCTGGTCAAAAAACCCGCTTGCTAGTTTTCGCCCCCCTTTTTCACGTTCAGATAAACACACACACACACACACACACACACACACACCTGCAAACACACCTTTTCAGGCATGCACGGTACTGCTGTGACCCGGTGTAATGACTTCCATGGGGGCAGGAAGGAGCATGGGGGAACAAGGGTGAATGGTTACATGTCTGACCCTCCTCTTGTCCCCTCTCCTCCCGGCATGCCTGGCCTTGACCAGCAGCGTTCACCTCCTGGTTCTCCTGTCTGAAAGGTAGGACTTGATGCCGGGACAAAAGATGGAAGGGGGGTACGGAAGCCCTCGGGGAAGTAGCGAAAAGAAAAGTGACAAGAGTAGCTTTTGTATGGCTGTGCAATACTTTTATCTTTTTTTTTTTTTTTTTTTTTTACTAAGTTCCCTCAGGGCTTCCATAACTAGGTGATAGAGGAAGTTGTCGGGAAGCTGGAAGTGACTGGATATTAAAGCAAAGCGCGACAAAGGGATGGAAACAGAGAATAGGAGGATCAGAGAGTAGAAGAGGAAGAGAAAGAGGGCACAGTGGAACACGCCAGAGAGAACTGAGCCAGCGAGACAAGACGGGTTGGCAGAGGAAGAGAGAGGGAGGGGAAGAAACGGGAGGATGACGGAGAGAAAAGGGAGAGAGAGCGTGAGGGAGCGATGGGGACCAGGCCGGAGCAGCTGGCATGCAGCTGATGGCTCCTCGATCACCGTGTCTCCCCCCTCTGGTGGGAGGTCAGAGGAGCTGCCCCCCCCCCCCCCACCCCCCCTCCTACCCTGCTCCTTTCTCCCCTCTCCTTTCCCCCGTTCTTGGCTCCTCCAGCTTGTTATGTAATGAAGCTGGAAGAGGAATGAAGGAAGGAAAGAAGAGTATGGTGAGGGCGTTGAGATTTATTATCTAGTTGTTGTGGAAGAGGATAAAGCCGTTAAAGCACGATACTGATGTTTTTTGCACATTGTAGCCACTGGAATCACTTATTATTTTACTGCTTACTGAGAGTTTTAGGCTTTAATGCACTTCTCAAGCTTCCAGGCAGCTGTAGGTTTCCATTCACCTCATTATATAGTAAAACACTGCTTCAGGGACATGAAATTTACTTGAGATACTTGAGATAGGTTTCTCTTATCAAACTCACAGTTATGTTGTAATGTGGTCATTTTAAAGGAAACCAACCTGTCACTGGTAAACCAAAGGAAATCATCTTCGGTCACAAGGCCATGTATGTTTGCACCAAATTGCACAGTCATCAGTCAAACAGTTGCTGAGACATTTCACTCTGAACCAACTCTGGGGGGGGGGGGGTCATTGTGACACATCCTGTCAGGGCCATGAATGTCTGTACAAAATTTCATCACACTCCATCCAAGAGTTGTTGAGATGTTTTCAGTCCGGACCAAAGCGGTTGACAACCCTTGCCATCCTAGAGTCACGCTGCTAGCATGGCTAAAAGTCTGCACAGCATTATATGCATAGTGTTTACTGTGATGGTGTGCACTATTAAAGCCACTGCATGTGACTTTTTCTTTATGTGCCTGGCATAAATAGTTAATTGTGGGTGCCAAGGTGTCTTTGTTGGTACTATCAACAGCTTCATCGAAGGTCCAGCACACTAAGAATGTTTTGCAAAATGCTCAAAAATACATTGCAATAACCAGGGGTGGACAGTTACTGTACTGTACTAAAGTATAATTTTATATTTTAGAAATTTTAGTAATAAAGGAAGACTCTTTTCCTTTTAAATGTATGCTGTGTTTACTGTGCAACCAAACTTCATCACTACCAAAAAAATAATAAAAATAAATGCCAAAACAATGGCCATCCTTTTTCCTTTTGTTAAATTAATTGTGTTTTTATGGCCATTTCTATCAGCTTTGTATCATATTCTACAATCTTTTTATTCTACAGTTTCTTTAGACAGTCAGTTCATTGAGTAGGTTGTTTCAGAGTCATTAGGTTCTGTAAATGTGGAACAATACAACAATGTGGTGACATAAGAAAACGGAAATACTCAAGTATTTTTTAAAAAGAAGCACTTAAATACTTTACCTCAAGTAAAAATTTAGCTGAACAACTTTGACTTGTATTGGAGCGATATTTGACCAGGAGTATCTATACTTTGACTCAAGTAGTGGAGTAGTGTACTTTGTCCACCTCTGGCAATATCACAACATTCATGATATTCACCAGTAGTTTATAGGAAATGTGACCTCTTAAACCAAAGCAGCCGAGTGGAGGTACGTTTGTTTCCCACATTTTACATGAGAAGTTTTTGGAGGCCTGAAATGGCCTAAAAGAAAAACAAGATACACTGGAGGAGAATCTGAAAAAATATAAATGGCCTATAATAACATACAATTATAATAGAGAACTGTCAGATTTCCGCCCTTGTAGAACTCCCAACTCCAGGGTTGGGAGTCACTTCTTTAAAGGCCCTGGAAACTTGTTTTCAAGTGTTTCTCTATAACATTAAATATTCATGACTAAGTTAGACTTAGTTATTATTTATTTAAAGATTTGATTGACAGTGCTGGTAAGTAAAGCAAACAATCTCACAGCTAACTCCAGTGGCTCTAAATGGTGCAGGGAAATGTGTGACTTTTTCCGACCTCCCCACCCCCCACACACCCCCGCCACCCACTTCAAACCAGTGAAAGCAGCAGACAATATATTGCTTATATGAAATAATCCCAAAAAAAAGTTGAAACTTTACCAGATTATTTTGTAGGATCCCGCAGCTCATGGTAAGAGGATTGAGAAAATAGGTTTTCAGGGTTTTTAAATGTTCATGCCATAATCTGGGAGATTGTGTGTCCATGCAGGGGTTAATCCAAAAGTAAAATGGGACATTAGAAAGAATCCCACAGCTACAGCGGAGAGAGCAACAAAAGGGCGACAGGTAACAGAATCTGTCACTAAAGAAAGAGTAATAATGGAAACAGATCTCAAAAGAGCTGAAGGAAGATTAAAAAATTCATAAAAGAAAGCGAGGAGAGAATAAATGTAGTGACTAAGAGATGACGGATGGAGCTGCTGGTGTGGTTGTCACTGGATTTGGGCTCTTTCTGAATTCTGTTTCTTGGAGAGGAGGAAATGAGACAAGGAGACAGACAGCTTGACAGACAAAGAGAAAAGAGAGAGAGATGAAAGCTATTGACTCTCACTGTGTACATCGGAAAGCCATAAGGAGGAGCTTGATTCCCTGACTACTATCCACTGTAATTACCATCTCCCACTGTCGGAGGGGAAATTTTACTTATCTCTGTCTGGGCTCTGGAACAAGTCTGCTCTGTCTCTCTGTCTAACTTTCCCCCAGTGCTCGATAACGCCGCTTCGCAGAGGGCAGAGAGAAAAAAATTCAAAGAGTTGAAAGGCAGACGAGGGAAACTTTGCTCTGTGTGAGAGCTGCAGCATTCAAGGAGGAAGAAAGGAAAAAAAAAATGCGAAAGCTGTCTCAGCCAGATGAGGAGGAAAGGTAAAAGAGGAGCAGATCGGGCTCACGAGGATGAGAGGAAGAGCATGAGGAATACCAAACGAGGGGAAGTGAGGATGGGGGATACAAAAGAGGGGAGGCAAAGACAAGAAGAGTGAGTGATGAAGAGACAGACAGAGAAGGCTGCAGGGCAAAATAGGACAAAGATGAATGGACGGCGATGGGAAAGTATTGGTTTCAGAAGTCTGAGAGAACGACAGCAGGCGACGAGGGAATTGAAAGGGAACAAATAAGGAAGAAAAATGGAGAGATGTATTTAAAAAAAAAAAAAAAACCCACAGCGAGAAAAGAAAAGCGTTGTTAATTCATGACAAGACGGGGTGGAAAGACAGAAAGCACCGGGGAAAGAGAGGAGAAGAGAGGAAAAAGGGGAAAGACAGATGGAGTGAAAGGAAGACAGATAAAGGCACAGAGAAAATCAGTTATGGAGAGGAAAGCCTGGGGGAAGAGGTGGAAGTTAAATAACAGGAGAATGAAGGTAGTTGTTGTCACAGTCATCGACCACCAGGGAAATCAGGCGTGAAGCTCAGCGACAAGTCATTTAATCTACTATTGAGTCTTTGAAGCTCTTTTTTTTTTTTTTTTTTTTTTTTGCGCAACATAAATGACAGTGTGTGAATGGACACAGGCTGTTAGATTTGTAGCCAGTGCAAATCAAGCTGTTTTCTCCAAGTGTCATTTTCCTGATCCCAGCGCAGTGGCCTGTCCTGTTTCTAGATGTCGGTTATTTATCAGGTCGATTTAAGTATTTAAGGATAATATTAAATAAATAATTAAAATTTCATTTTCGACCTTGCCATGCAGTTTAGGCCTTGACCATTTTGGATGCTAATTATTTCTGTATGAGACAAATTTACTGTACCTCTAAAAATCCATGCTCATATATACATGTACTGTACTGTAGCTTAATATATAGTGTATTTTCTACATTTTTTTTTTTTTTTACAAAATTATATATACTAAAAGTCAGTATACATGCTGCAAATATCCACAGAAAAGTTCACAAATATAAGAGATAAGTTTTAACCGTATATCAATGTTTATAAGGTTAGCAACAGACACATTAGACTCTATCGATCTGAAGCATCTTTATTGAGCGTGTAGGCTCATATGAAGATGGGAGAGAGGACGGGACCCCTGGAGTCCACACACACTGGTGGCGGTGGAGGAAAGCCATGGCAGGTGGATGATGGATCTTAGTTGAATCTTCCAGAAAAGCCCGGAGGTCGTGGTGATGACGGGGTAGTAGTGGGTTGGGTCTGTGACAGCCTGGTTGACGAAAAAGGTAGGAGAATAAAGGCTGAGGTTAAATTAAAAGATCTCTACTGTTCACACACTTGATTCAAAAAGCATGAAAACACTATGTGTCAGTTACTATAGTAGTACTTATAATATTACATGAAGTATGGAGTATGGGATTGCGTAATCTACTAATTGCACTCTATTGCGGTCTATGACAAGGCTCGCACAGTACACTCACACAAACACCTGTCGGAGCTCACCTGTACTATATACAGTACACTATAGCTGTGTCCCTATTCAGGGGCCGCAGCCTACGAAAGGTGTAGCCCTTCGTGGACTTTGTCGCTCTTTATACTACCTCCATCACCTGACTTCCATTTTAGATGCCTATGCAGCTATCGCATCACAATGCTCTTATCCAGTCAGCTCGTTCACACAGGGGACAGAATAAAGAGTGGTGCCCGTTCAGAAGCTAAACTCTGTGTGACTTCTCACAGATGACTGTAATCCTCTTCTCATACCAGTGGAGACCAACTGGGCCGCACAGTCCAACACTGCAGAGCGACAGCGCAGTGTGCAGGCCTGCAGATGCCCTCTGCTCAGCTTAACTTTGTGTCCTGCTACCACCCCCACCCCACCCACCCCACTCCCTCACCCCATCTCCACTTTCTCCTTGTTTATTTATTGTGCAGACGATCTCGAGCCTCAAATTGACTTGTGGGATTGATTTGGCAACACCCTTCTCCCTCCCCTTCATTTCCCTCCCCTCTTCTCCTTTCCCCTCCCTCAAAAGACTTTTGATTAATCTAGCGGCTCCCAGCTCACTCTGAGCAGCAGAGGAAAAAAAAAAGGAGTCAAACAGAAGGACAGAGAGAGGGGCGGGGAAAAAAAGGGAAAACCAAAGAAAGATGGCATGCCTCTATTATCCAGGCAGAAAGTTATGTGATCTATACGATAAGCAAAGCTCTTTTTGACTGAGGATGGGAATGGAAAAACTCAAACTCTTTGTATAAATAGAGATATACTGTATGCACAGAGAGGGAGAGAGAGGGAATGAGAGGCACCAAGGAAAAAAAAAAGCCTTTATTGCTACTGGGCCTGTCAAGCTTCACAGTCTCACACTTTACATATGCAGTTTACATTGGTGAAAGTGGCAACGTTACCATTGAAATTCTCTGTAATTTTCCAAACAGTGAGTCCTTGATGACAGACAGAGGCAGATAAAAGTTAAGCTCTCATTCTCAGCCGGTGACAATTTTTGCAGGCTGAAATGACAACTGTAAGCAGCTGTAGCGAGCTAGCTAATAAGGCTAACAGTAGCTTCATGAGTCGGTTGAAAACTGTCCAACTCTCTCATGTTTAAAGCTGAGTGGTTTTAAAACAAGAGCCATGTAAAAGGGTCTAAAATGAACAGGTGATAGCTACATATACCACATCAAGCTTAAAGATGGAGGCTAAAACTACATGTCCAAGGTAAAATGTCAGCATCATCACCGGTTGATAATTCACATAGAAGATATTTAAATAGAAAAAAATGCAAATAATGAGCAGAAATAATGTAAAATCACACTGATATTTCAGTCTAACATTAGCTTAGCATAAACAAAACAGGGGTTAGATGTATGCCTTATTGTTTATATTTACATCGTAGGTTTCACTTTCAAAATTACAAAATAAAGGATTTTTAGATATAATGTAATATCCTTCATTCTGATATAGTATGTATAGTTTGTGACAAAAATGTATTTACCATTTTACAACCGCTTAACGTATGCCTGGGCCCCGAGTCTGGCCCATATACTTCCACATCTGGGCAGATTCCAGCTGTTATCCTCTAGTATTGGCTGAAAGCCAGAACATTTTCTGTGTGTGTGTGCATGTATGTGCATGTATGTGCGTGTGTGTGCTTGTGAGTGCGTGCGCTTGCCAGAAATGTTCCAGATGTGGAAGTAGCATCTGACAATTGTGCTGTATATAGGCCAGATTCGGGCCGTGGAACCGGGCGTATACTGGGCCAGAAGAAAACAAGCATGTGGCCCAAGTATGGGCCGGATTTATTTAGCTACTGAGGATTTTCTAGTGATTGTGTATGGGGAAAAATGATGTTGGTGCCATCACGAGATGAACATAGAAATTGTAGTAACCCAGTTTGGCCACCAAAATCACTTCACAATGCTTTTCCTGGGGGCTTGAGATAAACACACTGTTTAATCCTTTCTTACACTCATGCTCTTGTATTTTTTAGTATCGCTCTTACTACAGCTGCATTCACACCACTTCAACATGCAGAGATAAGAAAGCCTATGAGAAACCCTCTTTTCATTATTGAGGCCAGTACAGTATGTGCGCTGGTAGTGTACTCTCTGTGTGTGTCTGAATGTGCAGCAGGTTATATGGGGTCATCATCACCACAGCGAAGCTACTAGTGTATGTAACAGCGAGAGAAGGGAGAGAGGAGGGCTAGAAGCAGGGAGGTGATGTGATGTGTGTGTGTGTGTGTGTGTGTGTTCGTTCCTTGCTCTATTTGTCATCCTGGCCATGGTCTTTGGTGACACCTTGTTCATTTGCGAAACCGACTGTTTGAGATGCAGTGATCGATCGAGCAAATAGAAGCACGGCCCTGAGGATAGAGAGGGAGGGAGAGAGAGGAAGAGAGGGGAGGGGGACATGTATGTGCACTTTTCATTACAAATATTTGCACCTTCAGTCTGGACACACATCACTATCTTGACTCTTGGACTGTGGACATCCCTCCTGCTTAATGTGAAAAGATAGTAAAAATCTGACTACACTCACATTGGTGGTAAAAGTAGAATTTTTACTTTGGCACCATGTTTCCAAACTACAAAATGTAACTGGGGGTGGAAGAACCTGTGGCACCTGATCTTTGCATTAGTTTATTAGTGCCCGAGTTTGCACTAATAAACCGAAAACCAAACTTTTGAGGAGGCTGACTTCTCCAGCACTGACTTTCTATCGCCATATACCGACTTATGTCATACATCATGTATGACTTAACTTCCATCCATTATGTTAGCAGAACCTCTGATTTGAAATTGATTTGTCTAATAGCAACTAATGGCTCCATGAATCTAAAACATGCTTCTGAGAAATCAGTCATCTTGACAACCAGGCTGTCACTTTATAATGTACACTTGTAATTTGTCATAGAAAAAAAAATAAAAATCACAGTGATGCAAGTTTTTGTATTTCTTCCCAGAGCTGCATGTGTCTACCAAAAGTATTGAAAACCAATTATTTATGTTGGAGTCATACAAATATGACTGAAGGTAAACAAAACAGAACTTGATGCTGAGTCAATGATTTGTCTTTGGGCCATGTTTTTATCCACAGCCTCTGACAACAAGACATTGATCTAATATAAGAATGTCACATATACAGTATGTACCTAAAACATGGATTGATGAAAAAAAAAAAAATCAAGAGCCACTTACCCCCCTTCTTCCAGAGCTATTAACTGTGTTGTATGGTCTTCATGAGCAGAAGGATTTTACTGAGTTGCCCATGACAGATAAGCAACTCATCTAATATATGAACTCAATCACCTAATTAAGACCATGAGATTCGGTAAAAAGCTCAAGTTAGTAAGTTGACCTTGAAGAGGTACAGTACTATATAAAAATATAATAGCATGAGTATGGAAATTCATTTTGCTTTCTTGCTCAGAATTAGAGGAAAACATTGATGCTGCTCTCATATCAGTAAATTTGAAGCTACAACCAGCAGCCAGTTAGCTTAGCTTAGCTTAGCATAAAGTTGGCTTGGTCCTGGCCAAAGCTAAATAAATAAATCTGCCAACTAGCACCCCTGGAGCTCACTAATTAACATGTTATTTTTTATCAGTTTATTCCAAAACACCCCCCACCCCCCCACCCCCCCAAAAAAAGAAAAAAAAAAAGATGTTGTTTTGTTGTGGTTATGAGTCAGACATCATTTTGAAAATAGTTGTGTAATAAATCTTCTGAAACTCATCTTTTTTTAGTGGTCTCTCTCTGCCCCAGTCGAATCCGCTCGGGGGACTTTGATCATCATGGTAGCATTTGGTCATCATGACAACATGACCACAGAGCAGCTGGGAGCCAGAGGCCATTTTGTCAGTGTCACTCAAGTTGTCACATCTTATAAAGCATTATTTTGGGTGACGCACTAAGCACACACTCCAGAGATGTACAACACGTACAAACGCACAAGTGCACGCGCATGCACACATACATATTGGATGTATTACACAGACAGAAGTTCAGAAGTGCTGTACACACGCACGCATGAACAGAAACTAATTACGAGAGCATACGGTGTGTATGCAACCCCCACTTGTGATGACAGACTTAAACACACACTGACACACAAACACACACACACACACACACACACACACACACACACACATAAATACACAGTGTGAGAGCTGCTCCAGTGGCCAGGCTGAAGATAGTTTATATGGAGAGCTATGCACATAAGAAATCCAAGGTTCCACGGGAGGGGATTCAGTGAAGTGCATTACAAAGTGCTGTTTACTGTGTCGAGATGGAGGAAATGAATTCAAAGCAGGCTCAGGAGATGTCACTTTCTAATGTACTGTATTCTTAAATCTCTCTGCTAAGCCATGCTGTCTCTATCTCTCTCTCTGTCTCTCTCTCTCTCCCTCTCCCTCTCCTGCAGGGGAATTCTCCGTACTGTCACTTCTGGGTTTGTCCGCCCTCTGGTGTACCATCACCCAGACTTTATTCCTCCTAAATCTCCCTCACCTAATCCCTCCTTCCTTCACTCACTCTCCTTTTCACACACTTCCTATTCCCGCCTTTGACAGATATACTGTACAACAGGGAGGATGAAATAGGAGACAGCTCGAAAGCAATTGTTTTTTTTTATGCCACAAAGAAGCACTGTGAGGGTTTAAGAGAAAGAATGATTGCTCTAACACCACTCCTCCATGTCTGTTTTTTTTTTTTTTTTTTCACAGTGCAGTTCAACTTGATTCCTGTGGGGCTCAGGATAGTGGCCATCCAGAGCACCAAGACAGGGCTCTATGTTGCCATGAACAGCGAGGGCTACCTCTACACTTCGGTACGGTCAGCACATACACTAAAGTGTTGCTGTTTAAAGATCTAATTTGTGATTTCATTACAGCAGTCCTGGCTGAAAAACTGCCACCCCACTGCTGACTTTGTATTTGTTTTGTACTTAGTTAAACACTGTGTACAATGTGTGACAGCTACACATGCATTTCAGATGTTGTGGCAGTGTTTGGTGAAATGGGGGTAACTGATCTTTGATAGCCTCGGACACGTTACTTGATGTTGCCCTTAAAAGTTCAAGAAGAGAGAAATAGGCCTCTTCATCTATTATTGATTCTTATATTAGAGTTGAAATCTGTTCTGTAACTTACCACACATTACACTGCACATTACACCCTGCAGCAGCAAAAGGTAATTGCAAGTATATGCATAGTATTGCAAACAATGCAAAAGATTATGATAAAGTTGCTTTGTAATTGTTGCAAAACCTAAATCAAGCAGAAGCGGCATGAAAATGCATTTGTGTCTCATCTGCTGCATTTTGCATAGACTTTATAGCCACTGTCCACAAATACAATACACACCAGATAAACTGATGGATATGTATAAATAATGGATTTAAAGCGTGTTACATCACTAAATGTGCAGACCCCCAGGGGTTCTAGAGGTGGTTCCTGGGGGTCCCAGCAAAAAGGTGAATCATTTATTTTCACTATAATTCCATCCATTAGTAACACAATGACATGTCTGACTACTTTGCTCATGGGTTTCAAACACTTTCTGTCATAAAACATCAGAAAGCAAAGGATCACAAGATCTTATCAAATGAGGGTCCGTGGTCTAGTTTGTGTCAGTTTAGGGGTCCTTGACATGAAACATTGAGTACCACTGGTTAAAATATAATTGCC
Organism: Seriola dumerili; assembly: GCF_002260705.1. Classification (NCBI taxonomy): domain Eukaryota; kingdom Metazoa; phylum Chordata; class Actinopteri; order Carangiformes; family Carangidae; genus Seriola; species Seriola dumerili. Next base: position 2,372,704 of record NW_019174422.1, on the reverse strand, counting down.
ATTTATGCTGTTCTTTCTCTGTAGTAGATCAACTGCGAATATTTTCGTCCATATTAATCCTAAGGCCCAGGTTAGAAAATCCTGGAGTTATAGCTTTGCAGATACTAGCTTTAGTTTTTTGCACTGTAAAACCTGTTATACGTTGTTATGACTTAAAAAAATATAAATCACAGTGATGCTAGTTTTTGTATTTCTTCCCAGAGCTGCATGTGACTACCAAAAGTACTGAAAACCAATTATTTATGTTGGAGTCATACAAATATGACTGAAGGTAAACAAAACCTGAGTATTAGGCGTCATGTACTAATCAGAATGGGATGAAATAGAATAGGAAAAACACAGAATTCGGTCCATCAAGTTTGGTAAACTTAAATTGTGCAGTTGGCGCTTTCAGAAACTTTAATCATAGGCTCAGTCTGGTAACTTAAAAGGATGAGTTGATTAAATGTTTTTTTATATAACCTAGTTCAAGGTCCCATATTTTATGTTCATAAGAAGATGTATTTATGGTTTAAGAACCAAAAAGCATCTCAATGTAGTTTTACATCTCCTCTCTCAGGCTTCTCTCTGGAGCTCTAATAACAACAGGTCAGTGAGCCAATCAGAAGAGAGGAGGCTCTGAGTCTCTCTTTGAAAAAGTTATGTAAGAGAATTTACATTTCTGAATTGGACAAAGTCAAAGTTCATATCATGTCATTTTCCTTTAGATACATGTCTTATTACTACGGTATAATACCATAAATGAATTCGCCTGAGAAGCAGCCCAGACACATAAGCACGCTGTGACTGATACACACAGCAGCACCAAGTGACGCTATGATGTCGTCTGAGACCATCTGAGACTAAGTGTTCTCACCCCAGCCTGGTTTTTCTCTTTGCTCACGCAGTGGCAGAGAGCGGCTGAGGTGGTAACATCTCAAACTGTACGTACCGTCTGCGCATCAAACAGCTTCCCGCTCGCGGTCACAGCAGCACTTGTATGCTACAACTCATGAAACGGCTCATGCGACGCTTCCTGAGAGTTGTTTTGCATTGATGTGCGGAGAGAAGCGGATTTGAGAGCTAGATGGAAGAGTAGATGAAGAGACAGAGGAATAGATCAGAGTGCACTCTATCAGGATGCAGAGAAAAGCTCTTTTTTTTTTTTTTTTCAGTCTGTTTCCTCGTGGCACGCAGGCAAACTATGTGAGATCTTGTTTGAAGTGCATCAGCGCGCTCACTTCAAAGTCCATCCAACGCTGCCTGCATGCAGCATACTGGCAGAGACGGGGGAGGGGGAGATACAAGGTTTCTATCGGGTGCTACAATGGAAGATCAGCCTGGGAAAAAACACATAGACTAATATGCACAAGTCATCCCTCAGCTGCGTATCCAGTCATCCTGCTGAGACACAAACATGCACGCTGCTTAATGTCTGTCCTTAATTCTGGCAGCTTCTCACTTTGCCAACCACAAACTGCAGCAAGATGTGACAGAATTCTTGTCTCTTCAAGTTCAAAGCCCTTCTCAGCCCAGAAATCACATAACATGACATAAAGTAGCTGGCAAGTCTGGTTTGGACTGAGTTCTCGCAGCCTCCTGAGGTTTGTTTCTTCATGTTTGATGAGGAAAATGTCCCATCAAACTGTACAAGAATTCAAGTAAGGAATGTGCAATCTATGAGCCGCTGTTTCAAATCTCTACTTGTGGTTAAAGAGATATGTCAGTATTTTTCAACTTGGGTCTTATACCTATAACTGTGGCCATTTTCACTGCAGCGTTGAACTTGTAGAGATTGCAAAACAACATAAATCAAGGCAAATAGCACAAGCCTCTTAAAGCTTTCCAAATAAAGTTACATTTGATCATTTCAGATGCTTGAAAAGAGGAATTAGGGTTGGAATGTAGATCGACTGGTAAATCGAAAGCTTTGCCTTCCGGCTCAGCTACCTCTGCACACATTACTGCTGATGCTGCACCAATCTGCCTGTCAATTGTACACTCCATATTTAACCTCACTCGCGAACAGGACCCCGAGGTGCTTCACTTGAGGCAGCAGCTCGATCCTAACCCAAAGGGTGGCAATCCACCTTTTCACAGCAGAGTACCGTGGCCTCGGATTTGGAGATGCCGACTCTCATCGCAGGCACTTCACGCTCAGCTGCAAACCATCCCTCACCTATCTGCTTTTTCAGGAGACCCCCCCTAGGCCCTCCCTCTTCAGCTTCATGGCCTCCCTCACTGCTTGTGTCCACCAGCGGTTCTGAGACACCTACAACCTTCTGACTCTCAACTCCGAGCAGCTGCCACCGCAATGGCGGCTTTGAACACGGCCCACTCAGATATCGGGATGCACGAGAAGTTCTTCTGGAGTCGAGAGTCGAAGACTTTGCCGACAGGGGCCTCAGTCAGATGTTCCCAGCTCACCCTCACTACATGGTTGGGTTTGAGCTAACCAGGAGAGGTTAGCCAACTAGCAAACTAATGCTACATTTTCATCTGCACTAATAAACTTTTATTACTTACATAAATAGCATGATTTTTATACCAGAGTCACGTTTCTGAATTCTCTATAATGGGAGATGGCAAGGGGAAAATGGTGGGAGTGGCCATCATGATGAATAAAACCCAGCTTTAAAAATACCAGAATTTCCCTTTAAAGCTTTTTCATCACAAAAACCTCTGTCAGTGCAACTGCTGAAATGTTAAAGCATAGCCTCAATCCATATTTCAGCCTAACTCTAAACCCTACTCTGGCCCCAACCATAAAAAAAAAAAAAAACAGAAAAAAAACTTTTCCCCTAATGAGCCCCAGAAAATGGTCCTTGCACATGACTTTTCCAGGGCTTGGAACCCCCCTAGACAGTAAAAAAAAAACTTGTATGCACACATGGATATAGAGGTTATACTTACCCAGGCATTCTCCTGACAGAAGAAAGGTGACCCATTTTCACTAAGGGAAAAAACCACAGGGAGAGAGAGAGAGAGAAGGGAAGACGAAAACCGTTTGAGAAAATCCCTCTGAGATGAGAAAGGAGGGAGGACAAAGAAGAGGAGGAGGATTTTTTTTTTTTTTTTTTACCCTCTCAACTCAAACTACCTGCTCTGCCATTGTTCTGTGCATACGTGAGAGACGGAGAGGAAGACGGGGAACAGAAATAGAGGAGGAAGGCATGTTTTGCACTCGTTGCCCTCAGGCCTTCAGAGAGCGGCAGCGCGGAGCCTTAACACCCTGTTATGCAACCGTTAGCATGTGCAGGGAACAGGCCCCCTGCATCATTCCCTGAAGGGGGAATTTTATCAGGCGGTCAAAGAAATGACCTCAATGTAAAAATTCATGAACATGTAGAAATTTCAGAAAATACTTCTAACGTGCAAATTTAGTTTGTGGGTTGAAATTTCCTTTCGCTTTCTGTAGTGGAAACTGCCCCCGTGTGACTGCAGGAGACGGGGGGAAACCCTGTTGTTGTTTTTGTGCTTGCTTTTAAAGATTCATAATGATGTCGATGTTTGAAATAATGGCTGTTAGTCGGTGGGAGGTTCATCGGTCACCTCAGCGTCTTTCAGCTCGTTTTCGTTTTCCAGCCCAGAACAGTTGTAGTTCACACTCAGTGTCTCAGAGCTCTGTTTCCAGACACACTAGGAAGCTGTTTTCATTGTGGGGGAAAAAAGACAAACAGTTAGCTAGTTGGTTATTAGCTAGCATTTAGAAGCCAACAAGCCAGATGTTTGCCCCAGGATTTGGTGATAGAGCAAAAAGGAGATTGAGTATTGGACTTTCAACACGACTCCGAATGAATGATATTTGGCTCCGTGTCTGCTGCATGTGTCACTAAGCAACTGTTTGCTAACGTGTTAGCGATATGAACTAAAAAAAAAAAAGTGATGATATTGCAGAGCTGCTTTTACAGCTTGTTTCTGCCCAACTCAACAAAAACAGCCTGAGTTAAAAAGTTTAAAGAAAAGTGATGTTCCAACCAGCTGTTACTGCCTGGATCACGTTCTGTGGCCATGTTGGTTTTTTACTCATGAGGGAAGTGCGTGAAAATTCTCCAATTCAAGTCACTGTTGGCTTTTTCAGTATTTAACCCAGACAATGATCTTTTCTTAACCTAAACTGTAAAGGCCTAAACATAACCATACATGCTTTTATGGTTAATCCTGCTTCAGCTGCTGTAACGGCAGAGGGGATGCTGCAGGAAAACAAAAGAACTACATCGTTAAGTGAACGGTTTGCAAACACTTTGCCAAATTCAATAATTAAGAACGTTTCAGTGTTATGTTGATTAAAACACAGGGGGCGTTCTTGCAAGATGTATTCACGTAGGTAGTATTCTAAACCTACTTTCAAGGAGACAAAGCTGACAGTTACAACTTCATGATTTGCTTTCACAAGCGCAGATCAAAGAATATTCTCCAGCAGCATCGGTAGAAAAAGTGTATCCAAGGTGGAGAGGTGTTTCCTTTTTTCGTCTCCGTAGCAATAACAAAGGCTCACCTCGGCTGCGGCAGTGTTCCAGTGGCTACTCAGCATTAATCTTTCATGGGCCTCTGTGGCAGACGTGTTCCCCTCTGCAACCACGCACACACAAGCAGATAATTACAACACTTATTTAAAGGATCTGAAAATGAAGTACCTCCTCCCAGCTGTACATTTGCCAGTAATGGCAAAGAGAAAAGTGGTTTTTCCGGCTCAGCCTTCCTTAGACCCATCATTTATCTTTATTTATCAGTTGCATCATTCCTATTTAAAGCGTCTTTGTTATAATTTTTTTTGTATTATCTTCAGTGGTTTCTCTTTGTTGTTTTCTTATTTATATTCTCCAGTCCTCTTTCACCACAACTCATTTACCCCATGAGAATGATGGAAATTTCTAATCTAATCACCTAATCTAATTTAATGATAACACCTTTCATAAATATTTCAAATATTTGTGGTGACCTCAGTTTATCTGGCAAGATGATTAAACAGCCTGAAACACAAAGATTTTCTTTAAAGAAATGTGTTTGATCTTGTATTCCACTCTTCTTTTGTTGTTTAATCTTGTATGATTAGTCAGTAAACAAGGCCTTGAGGAAGGAAAGAAGTGATTAGAGGAAGACAAAGTCCCATAAGCAATTTTTGGTCAAGGTCACAGATGCCCGTAGAGGAAATGTCTTTTCCCTGTCTCCTCTGCAAAAAGGTCAAAGGTCAGGGGTGAGGTACAGAACAGCAGTACTAGCTGATGAGAATTTAACAAAGCAGCTAACACTAGCCGGACGGCGTCCCCTGCTATAATGCATGGCGAACACTGAGTGTGCGGGAGCTGACAATGACTCAGCAGATGTTGAAATAACATAAATGAAAACTAACGTCTAGCAGGAATTAGTTTTATTGTTAGGCTAACTAGCTTCCGCTTTCCAAAAGGAACACAAACAGTACGATGGATCCTTCCAAATGTTAAATGTTGTAAAGAGACAGACAGCTGAAATTGATAACAGCTGATAGCTAATGCTATGGGGGGGGGGTTATTATATATATATGTAGGTTATTATGTAATGTAAGACATGAGGAGGTTGTCTTCTAGCAATGTTCAGAGGTCGTCAACTCCTGCCATTGGAAACTTAGAATCAGCTTCCACAAATACGTCCAAAAATGGTTTCATTTCATTTATGTTTAAAAAACGGTTCAAATTTCAACTCAGCTTTAACAGCCTGCACGACATTGATCTGTGTACATGACGTTTGATTACTTTAGTTGGCGCCGTGGTGTTTCCCTTGCAAACACACAGCATGAATAATTGATCACCTGCAAGTGTGGTAAATCCCAGACTCCCCTCTTTGGCTTTTTTCAACCAGACGACACACTCAAACCTCCAGACACGTTTTAACACAGCGGCAGTGAAAGCAGCTCCTGCCCAGGACAAGAGGGAAAAAAAAAACATAAACAGCAGTTACTGAAGAGGACTCAACCTTTACCTCTCTGGAGTGTAGATTCACTGATACCTGAGTCAAGAAGTAGGCAGCCGAACATCTCAGGGTAGCCGCGGGAGATATTTTAGGATCACCCAAGTAACACTCGGGGTGCTTCTTTTGGCACTCAGGGGAGCGCTGGAGAAGAGGAAAGACAAGGCTCAATGTATATTTCCACAAAATAGACTACTGCAGAGAGCAATAACACCCTTCTAATGCCTTAAACTGTTTGTGGATTTGTGAGTTGTTGTGCGCAAGATAAATAAATATGGAGTGGGATCAACAGGCTAAATGATGGAGCAAATGTCCTTTCGTCCTTACATGAGCCTCTTGTTTTGGGAGGATGAAACGAGATGATAATAGAGGCGAGAAGGAGAACAGAGGAGTGCGGCACTGCAAAGCGTCACTTTTTCTGCATTTACATAAAAAAATATGCAGGATGAAGATGGAGTCTTGTTTAAAAGGAAACACCTGCTGTCACCTAAGCTTTAATAATTACTTTTAAAGGGAACGGAAAGCTCTTTTTTTTTTTTTCTAAGAAAAACAAACAAACAGATGAAACATTTTTGACCTTCTCATGCAATTTGTAAAGCCGGCTGGTGTGTACCCGTACAACACGCACACACGTGAATCTGTATTCAAGGCCATGGCTCCTCAGGCTCCTTGAGGGTAAAGACGGTGGCAGGGCAGTTTGATTGACAGGGTGGGCTGGATCTTAGCACTAGTAATAACAAACAGGGGCTGATTGTTGTTGCTATCCTGAGAGGAGGGAAGAGAAAAGGGGAGAGAGGAGGATGCTGGGAGGGAGAGGAGGAGGAGGAGAAGGATGGCCTGACAAGCCCAGACTCATACCGAACATAACGTCTCCGCTGGGAGCAACAACCGCCGCCATGCTCATCTTTCTTCCCCCTCCCTCCTCCATCTCCCTTCACCGCCTCCCCCCTCTCTGTCTCACTTGTACAGCTTTTACTCGCCTGTCAGTCTGTCTTACTCCCTGTCCGGCCATTTGTGTCTGTTGGCCTCTCTTGTGGTTTGCCTTTTTCTCTCCCCTCCACCATCACCACTTCCCTCCTCCCTTGCTTTCTGTCACCCCGTGAACCTCTTCTATTCAGAATATATATCCCCGTCTTGATGTGTCCCTTATCTGCTGTCCTTGTCCTAGCTCTGTCCTCTACCTCTCTGCTCTCCTTTCCCCTCTCTCCCTTTGTCCTCCCCGAAACCTTTCCCTTTCGCCGTCAGCTCTACCCACTCTCATTTTCACCCCCCCACCCCCTTTATTTCACCATTCCTTTTGCTGCACCCTGTCTTTTTACAATCTTTGTTGAATCAGTGATGGAAGGAATCTACGTTCAGTGAAATCAGATTTTGTTTGGATCGATTCCGGGGCAATATGAACCAACAGTAATGTAGAAAAGACTCACAGAGGTACAAAAAGATTTCTGTATATCTGTTGCGACATCTTCCTTGTAATCTTGACTGAAATGAAGCCTCTCCTAAGATACCAATCAAGTGATCTTACTCCATGTCGTCCATGTTAGTGCTCACTCAGCAATTGTATGTTTTAATCAGTAAAGTAACTAGTAACAATAGCTTTCTCTGATAAATGTTGAGCAGACAAAAGTACAATAGTATCCTCTGAAATTTAGTGGAGTAGATTCACAAAGTAGCATAACAAGGACATGCGCAAGTAAAGAACATAGTGACTTCACTCTACTGTGCACAGTATAATTCAATCTAATCATCTAAAACAGCCTTGGAACCATATCCTGGTGAAGCTTATAATTTTTTTCAATATTTTAATATATGAATAAATTTAATATTTTGCTCTAGATTGCATGAATAAGTACAGGTGTTGATGACCCATTTCCTGTGAGTTTTAGCTAAAGTGTGAAAAAATGAGCGAAAACACTATTTCACATTCACATCACAGTCCTCTCTGTTCCAGTTACTGAGTGACCTACATCTAAACATTTTTAAAATTCCACTTTGCCGCAATTCACTGATAATACTAATCAGATATAAACGAAGCCCGACTTTGTGATGATAACACGCACGAGCAGGAAACTTTTGCACGGCAGAGCCAGAAACACCAGCTGTATGAAGAAAGAGGCCAGATGGACTGTGTGTATCCATCTGTCTTTACACGTCCCCAACAATACACACCTCCTCTTCATCATCCCCTTGTCGCCTTCACCTCTGCAGTACCTTTACTCATCTGGTCACCATACATCTCTCTTTATTCCCCAGCAACTGCCTCTGCTTCCGTCATGCCTGATGCCCAGCAATTCTCAAGTCATACATACTGAGAAAGAACTAAAGAGCAAATAACAAGCATTTGACGGTGATCAGTCATGTATCCATTTTGTCTCAGTGATTTAAGGTAAAGTAAATGGGTTTTTGGAAGTTTTGATATTGATCCAGGGACTAGGATCAGGTCCATGCAGACCTCTTTGGTGGCTGTGCAGTGCTCCTGGAGCACCGGGGCGTTCACGAGTAGCTCAGCAAAGGTTAATGGCAGGGGGAAACTCCTTGTCATGGCTTCATTGTCTGAGGCGCTGGGACCCGCTTACCTGTGGGCACCTCCTGAAAATTGCTTTCTGATAAAAATAGTGCTCAGCCGCGGACCTGGCCCACTTTATTAGCCGTGCGCTCTGGAAAAGCCTCCCGGGTAGAGAGATGGCTGTGGAGAGGGAGGGAGGAGTGATTTGTGGAGGGTGGAGGGGGGGGGGTAGGCATGGTGTTTTGCGATGTAGTCAAAGGCATGCACACAGAGACACACACACACACACACACACAGCAAAAAAATGAACCTCTACGCATGCATGCACGCACGCACACACACACTCACACACTCCCCTGTGCAATTTAGCCACTCTCCACATCCCCACAAACACACATGTGCAGCCAGGTATAAACAATCTGACAGAGGCAGGCAGACATAATTGGGCCGGACTCCGATACCCGAGACTAGCTCCGGCCAAACTCTCCGCAGCTAACAGGGGAAAGTTGGACAAAGTAAAACTTTACTCTGCCAGATGACATTGTGGATCTACACGCAGAGGATAAACGAACACAGCTCCGCTTGTGACCCAATACTGAGAACCATTGATGGGAAGAGAAATGAAACCCATTTCCTGCCATTTTTCACATGCAGTGTCAGGGGAGAGACAAATACAGATTCACTGTGTTTATCAAAGTCATGTTGGGGTGTATGAGTTTTTCATGTGTGAGTTGTAACATTGTGCGTATTCAGTGCACACTGACGTCCAGAGTGAGTTCAGCAACAGAATGAGTTTTTATTAATAGATCACCGACATGACATGCAAGCAAAATTCAGGGGGCCAAAGGCCACAGTGTTCACATGAAAGACATGTCCTGGCCGCCATTTTCTCCCTGTGTGGAGACGACTGCACATATCAAGTTTCGTAGTCACGACAGCATTTAAAACACTAACATCTTGCCGTAAAACCAGTTCATTTTAGTGGAACTGACTCCAGCTCATCAGCTCAATGGCGCCAATTAAATCCAAGATTATTTTCCATGTCAAGTTCAAATGCAGTGGACTTTGAGGCATTCATTTGCGCTGTTGACTATTAGTAAACTGTCTTAATGATGCTAACCTTTAGTATAGCTTTGTTGCATCATTTAAAAACCTTTTCTGTTGGACTATAAACTTTCCTCAAAAGAGGAAATGTTTTCGGACAGTTATGAGACTTGAGCTAACGAGCTTGCTGACAACTAGCAAGCAGTTGGCAACCTGGTTAGCCTGCATTTTTTTTCCCTCTTAAATGAAACTGAACCTGAACTGAATGAAAAGATGTACAATCTCGAGAATAAAAAGAAACTCGGAGAGCTAATAGCGTTGACTGGCTAATGGCTGGCTATAGCGGTTAGCACGCCAGGGAGAGTAGTTCACCAAGCTTGTTTTCTGTTGTTAAGAGGCCTCGTTACCTTACCTCCCTTCTCTATACTCTATTTTTTATTATCTCTCCCACCACTTCTCCCCAACCTCTTACTTGGTTTTTGCTCAGCCTTCCTCCCTTGTTTGTTCCCTCCCCTCCCTCCCTGCTCTCTGCACTGTTTGTGGCCTCCTCTAAGCGCTCCACTGGGGACTCCTTTAGAGATGCATGGAGGCACCAGCTGCTAAATAGGGAACACCTCTGCTCACACGACCAACCTAGGTGAGATAGGAAAGAGGGAGGGAGGGGGAGAGCAAGGGAAGCAAGATATGGTAAAGAGATGAGTCAGGAAGGGCAGGGGAATGGGTAAAAAAAGATGTGGGGCATCATGCAGGAAGAGGCGGGGGTGATATGAGACAGGATTTCATATCTACCTAAAAATGCTGCAGCTGCATCCAGAGCCAACACAATAGTCTCGCTTTATTTTGACAAGAGTTACGGCTGTCCCAACGAGCTGAAGGGGTAGAGCCCTGTTCCACATTCTGATAACTGCTAACAATCCATAAACACCCTCACACAGGGTCACATACATGCAGGAAGACGGGGATACATACAGTATATAGGTGTAAGATACATTTTATCTGATAATTTACAACATACCGAACACAAATTGTTAGAGTAAGTTTAAGTACACACGTTTTTTACTGTAAATGAATTCCTATGAGTGGAGTTGTTCTTTATAAATTCCATGCTGTGGCATTCTACTGCCATGTCTCACAAAACTAGTTAATTGGGATGGATGGTCTTTGGTGATATAGAGAGTTACCACATCCATCATCACACTGTGTTCTATAACAGCGAGCAGTTCCTTTCTCTGTGGAGACTGGCAGAGAGGAAGTGTGAGAGGGAGTGTGTGTGTGTGTGTGTGTGTTTTCCTGCACTGCTATTGTGAAGAGTAGGTCACAGGATCTGTGCAGGGCTGAGGATATACTCGGGAGTTTCTTTTTTTTCTTTTTTTTTTTTTGTTCAGTGTTCTCCTTAACTTTTCTCTAAGTAAAGAGACTAAAGTTTTAGAAATTAAAGCTACATTTGTTTTATTTAAAATCATTTGAATTCATACTTTTAAATAATTGTATACAATGTTGGCAATGTACAATGTTTGGCAGCATGTATTCATCTACTATAATTTTTTGAATGCACAGACCCTTACCTGTCATCTTGTGTATGTACAGTTTATGTACTGTTTGGCAGTGAGACCTTAAATCTGCAATAGTGGATGTTTATGTCACATAGTGGGCAGGAGAAACCAGCTGTAAACACAACATTGACATATTATCACCTTTTTAGTGAGAATGGCAAACTTGTTAATACATATTTGCTTGTAGATGTGTAGCTGTTAAAGTTTTTAACTGACTTGTGTCTTTTGTCCTTGTCTTTTGTCTTTGTCTATTGTCTTTGTATTATCTGTTTTGGTGCTGAGTAGGCAGAGTGCAGTGGGTTTTTGGAGCTTTTTCACTGCCTGCTGTGGCTGCATATGTCATTATGAGATTAGTGAGAGTGAACTAAAAGTGTAAAGTTGCGCACCTTAAAACCAAAGCAATAAGCTAAAAGATGCTACAAAGCTTCATAGAGCTGGGGGGAACTGCAGAGTCGAGTTACATACATGTTCGGGAACAAATGAAGTCAATGATTAGACATGATGGGCCTTATTTTTGTGGCAGCACAACAAGCAGCGCAAGCAGAAGCTCTTACAGCCTTTTTAAACTCCCTGACATTGCAATTTGCTTTGCCCGTCTGTGTTGTATTTCTGTGCCCACAGCAGAGCGTATGGTGCACAGGCGGGAGGAAAGGCACATTCAGACGAGATGGCGCAAAACAAGTTGTTGGTATTTAATTTAGACTTTGATCTGAGAATAATCCTCTCAGAACCACATCTGTTTCTGGCTCCTCATCGTCAATCTGCTGCCACTTTGGTGATTTTATCATCAAGAACAAAGTAAAAAGAAATTACAGAATAATGCTCAAATAAACCTGTTTAACTAATCACTCCTAGGCCATCTGCATAAAAAAGCAACATTTATTGTGTTTAAAGCATGAACGTTAGTAAATCAGTCTGCATATATATACATATATACATATATATATATATACATATATATATATATACATATATATATATATAGAGAGAGAGAGAGAGAGAGAGAGAGAGAGAGAGAGAGAGAGAGAGAGAGAGAGAGGATGATGATGAATATAGAGCTTGAGAAAGAAAGGTAGAAGACCCTGGACAGCTCCCTGGCTGCTCCCTGCAGCAGGATCAGCACCTTGGACAGTACCACATCACACAGTCACTGTAAATAGTAGTTTGCAAAAAAGTGGTGCTTGTATAGGCAGATTGGCAGATGGAAATATTCTTAACAATGATTGGCTCATTTACAGCTGTGTTTGCCACAATTTGTACCGTATTTATATTCATGCATGTATACAGTGCGGACATTAAAACCTGACACTTATCACTGTTACCCTGCTGATACACTCGCCAGTGCTATTTGCTGCCACAGTTCCCTCATGGGTATGGGTTTATTAAGGGGGATTAACTCTCACATCAGAATCCTTGTTGTGCAATATGAAGTACAACAATATAGTAACAGTAACACTAGTGGTCAAAAACATCAGCTGTGTTCTAGTTTTTGACTAGTGGTCAGAAACGACACTGGGTACTTTTTAAGTTGAGTGAAATGTTGTGTTACATTCTGCAGGTTTTAATTTAAAATGTAATTATGAAAAACTCATCACCTAGGCTTTAACGCTGAAGGAGTGGACCCTGTTAGAATAAATTATAGTGTTAGTATGCAGCACCAGAACAGTCTACTATATAGTCATGAATAATTTTACCCTTTATATTTTCATCACAGCACTTTTCAATGTGGTTCACTTCATTCATATTTTCCTATGTCACACCATGCCTTTAATGTGTTTATGGTCTATGCAGGTCAATAGCAGCCAATATATAAGTGTATACAGTATCAGCATGTAGTATATAAAACTACTACTTGTCCCCTTTTCCTCACCACCACACACACACACACACACACACACACACACACACACACACATACCCTCACACGAACACACAGACACACCTGACAGGTGGCAAACCGGCAATTAGTCAGGCCCCTCAACAAAAACCTTTAACAAAGTTCCTATAGAATGACCTGAGAGGACCGAGCTGCCTGCACGCACACACACACACACACACACACTCACGCCTCCTCCCGCCTTCAACTCCCATCCTCTGACCTTCCTCAACCACCCATCGAATCAGAAACCGCTTGTCTCTTTTTCTTTGAGTCAGCACCCTTGTTTCCTTTCCTCTGCTCCCCTTCCTTTCTCTTTTGCTCTCTGTGTCTTTCTCTCCCTCCTTCACACTCTGATTGACCCCCCCCCACCCCCTCCTCCTCACACACACACACACACACACACACACAGCAAGGCGCGCCTGTGCCTCCTCTGATGTGGCAAAAAAAAAAACCCAAAAAACATGCACACACATGGCCTTGAGGAAGGAGATGGGGAGAGGCTGGGAGGGAGGAAGAGGAGTAGAGAAGGAGAGATGAAGAAGGTAGTGTAGAGGTGAGGCAGGTTATCTCTGGTTCCCTTTGGAAAATCCCCAAACGCACAGCGAGGGTCTGGCTGTCAAGGTGAGAAGCAGAGAACATCCCTCCCTCCCTCTCCGCTTCTTCCCCCTTGTGCACTCGCCTGCACCCTCTCCAGCTGTTCTCATTACACTATGTGTGTGTGTGTGTGTGTGTGTGTGTGTGCGCGCGTGCGTGTGTTTCAAGTGTGTGTGTGTTTGTGTGTTTTTCGTCTCCACTCCATTTGTCTGTGTGTGTTTGTGTTGAAGGGTTGTTTCATGCATAAATCTTGTTTATTCATCCTTTTGTGCAGCCAGACCTCATGAACATGTGTTTACATATATATGTTTGCGGACAGTGTTTCTCCAGCCTGCCTGCGTGTGTTTTGCCTTATGGTGCACATGTGCCTGTGTGTGTGTGTGTTTTCTGGATGCTGAGAGCCCATCAGCCCTGGTCGAGCTCCAGCACTCCTCAGGGCGTCCCTGTAAATGCCAGAATGTTGGCACAGACGAGGACCCCTCTCCGCCTGAACTGCTAAAAACTTCTTTCTCCTCTCCGTCGGTCAGCAACTCACAGACACTCGTGAGTGTTCACAAGAGAACTCAGAGGCCAAAAGGTGGAAATCAGACGGAGGAAGACAGTAAAAAGAGCTTTAAAGCCAGCACCTAGGTTGTTGTGAGGTCTGTTTGATTCACAATGAGCCGGGAGAACTGTCTGATCATTCAAAAATCAATTCCCTGAGGAGAAGTGGGTCATTTTCTGAGTCGAATTCGATTTTCAACGTCGATTCTTGGCCTTGAAAACAGCTTAAGGCTGATTTGGTAGCTGTTCTCCAGCTTTCAGTCATGTCACATGATAATTTTGCTCAGCCTTAGATGTTTAAAGAGCATTTTAAAGCTGCTATAATCAATATTTTTACATTAACAATGGATCAAATAATGTGCTAGTGAAAGTGGCTTTTCACTGTGATGAACTCACAAAAAAAAAATGATGCGCCAACTCTACATTTCCCCTCAGCTCTACAGACTGTTTTTTTTTCAGCTCATTGTTTTGGTTTTCATGCCCACAGCTTTACTGATTTTGCTTCCCGCTCTTGTCAGCAGTGTTTCCAAGAGCAGCAGGCAACATATATGCTACCAACGAACAGACAGCTAGTTAGTGACTAGCTGGTGAACACAGTGGAGCATGTGGTGGCAATTTCTGTTCAATTAAGCACAAGGTCAACAGTTGTCGTTCTGCGAGTTTAATCCAGCATCTGCAGACGGACTCGCAGCACAGTCAAGTACATGATACGCACGACCGAGCGCCAACTTCAGTGTGTGTCACATTACAGAAATCACAGCGGATAATACAGAGCTTATCTTGTCTTTGAACATTCTTGGGAACATCGATTAAGGGTTTCACAAGTAGCGAGTTACAGAAGAGAACAGGAGAACACACGGTGGTGTTTTCATGGTCATCTGTGACAAAGTCCGTGACTAATCAAACTCAAAATCTCACAATCTCGTAAACTCGTAATAATGTCATGGAGACTACATAAGCAAAAAGAAAAGTAAAAGTAATTAGATAAATGAATGAGTCGGTGGAGACCAGGACTCCAAATGAATGTTATTGTTTCTCTGTAACTGTTGGATGTGTAAATTAAGCACTGTTTGTTAGGAGGATAGGGCACTGTTGTACGAGCTTATACGTTCTTGACCTTGAAAACAGCAAAAGGACATTTAACTGACTCATGTACATATGATCACTTCAGGGCGTTTCAAAGTAACGGAAAGATGAGGACGTTTGTGCTGGTCTCCAAATGTACATTTCTACATTTCTTATTTATTCTGATTCTGAAAAGTTAGTATCAAAACTAGCTTCTCTGAAAATCTTAAAGGCACATACCATTATATAAACGTATCATATATTTAATGTGTTATTGTTTTCCAGTGCTGTTAGAGTCTTGTTTACATCAGGAAGTTGTCTAACGTCAGCCATACATTTCAGATAAGATCATAAAACTCAATCACAGTGTGCCTGTGCATATTCTCATTTGTCCAGGTCATGGTATCCTAAAGGAGTTTTAAATCAAAACGCAACTGGACTTGATTATTTGTCTGGGAAGACGTTTCACCTCTCATCCAAGAGGCTTCATCAGTTCGTGTACGCATCTGACCAGGCTGGGACTGGTCTAACTTTCTGGTGTGGAGACCCAAGTATTTAACCCCTTGTGGGCGTTCACAAGGCTGATGATGTCATTGGTTACTGTTTGTGCTCCAAGTGTCAACGACAGTCGTTTGCACGACCGTTGTTGGTGGGAAGTTGGTTTCGACTTCGTTAGTGCTCTATTGTGTTATAACGACAGTCGTTGGAGTCATCAATCACAGTGTGTTTGTAAAGGATACCTGTAACATAGAGAGGCCTTTGAGATCAGCTCCACCAGGCATTACTTTAAAAAGAAATATATATATATATATATATTGTACAGCATGTTATCCTCCACTATTACAGCAGATTCACACACAGCTACAGTGAATATGACACATCCCTCTTTTTCAGAGTGAAGCATCTTTTCGTCTGTGGATATTTCCTAACGGCACCGCTCACCAGTTGTAGCACAAGTCAGCTAGAAAAATGTTGCTTTGAAAACTGGAGTGAACAGACTATTTGCTGGTGCTGCTATGGGATTTGACAAAGTTGCTTTGAATGTCAGAGGTTGTTTTTCATCTTTTTAACACGGGAGCTGGCTGCTCTGTCACCCTGAGAATACTTTGCTCGTTTGGGGGAGTTCTCCTCCCTAAATGCTGAGTGATGGTTTAGACAGAGAGTTCGGAAGAGCACCGCTGTTGATAACACTACAGAGAGCGCCAGTGCGGCTACATCTTGTCCATGCATAAATTAATAAATGATAATTACTCCTATCTTTAGTCAATTATTTTGCCGGCTCCTGTGATGCTTCCTCAGCTGTTTGTCCTCAATTAAAGCTGTTTTTTTTTTTTTTCTGCTCATCTGCTCAGATAAGAATCAGCTTCTCTGGTAAACAAGCTTTTGCAAGGCTAACCTTGCTCTGTGTGCTTTTAGTGCTGATTCTTATCCTTCTGACAGGGGTTGCATCCGCAGGTAAATATTTCATCATTCATTGAACAGAAGCAAAAACATCCCACTATATTTCTCTTTTTAGATTTATCATGTGATGATTACAATTTGAGCACACAGTTTCATTAACACAAAGTAACACTTCACAGGTGTAGCGTAACAACAGCTGACACTTTTGAGTATCTAAATATATTGAATTTTTTTTTTTTTTTTAACATATAATTGGATTAAACACAAAGTCTCTTCCTGGAACCATTAAGTGTCTTAAACTCAAGATGCCTCTGCTGACAGCACTGCACCAATGGTTTTTATTTTTTATTTTTGGAAGAAAGAAAACATTTCTCACTTCATGATCAATCCAATATATTTTTAAACCGCGGAAACCCCTTTAAAGCCCCCCCCCCCCCGCCCACAGCATATTTTTATGACAGGTTTTTTTTTCATTGGATTGAGAAGTGAAGAGACAGGAGGGACAGGAGAGAGAGAGAGAGAGAGAGAGCGAGAGGCTGGAGATGTAATCCGACAGACTGTTGACTGATGTTGAAGTTTTGAAGTAAACTTGACATTTTGACCTTTATCATGACCCTCATTCTCAAAAAAGAAGCAAAAAGCAACGTGAAATAGCCTGTACACGTTCGTCTTTGCACTATTGTTTAAAGCTGCTTGAATCAATATTTTTGCATTAAGAACAGATCACATTACTACATGTAATGTGGACAAGGACGGTTTTTGTCAGGCCAGACTGCAGAGGTGTGGACTCAAGTCACTTGACTTGTGATGGAATCATGACTCATCATTGATAAAATCAAAAATGACTTGCAACTCGAGAGGTGGGTCAGGCAGAGGAGACAAGCAACAGACGACACCTCAGTTCATCAAACTTTATCAGTTTCTTTTGAAATGGAATGAAATTTATTTCAAAATAAACACAATTCTATTACAAACATTCATTACTTCTGAACATTTTGGAAAGTGTTACTCTATTTCAAAAATCAAAATTGCATTAGATTTAATGAAGCACACACAATAGATTGATTTTGGATTACTGCAGAAAATTAGCAAAGGTTTATGATACTGGCATGTTTTGTTCAGCAGGATCATCTTCACGAATGAACATCACTCGTGTGATTTGTCACCAGAAGTAAAAAGCTAATGTTAGGCTATAAACCAACTACACCACGGTCACATGACGTCAACGTCTACTACCAATAAACTTCCAACTTGTAGTTTGATTTAGCTCTTACCTCTTTTGGGAAAGCCTAAGGAAATGCTAAGTCATTTCTGGGTTTTAAGGTGTCATTCCTGCAGCACTCCAAATGTCACATCTATCCCGCCTGTCATATCTGTCATATCTATCATATCTGTCATCAGCAGAGCTGTGGGCTTATAAAAACCCATTGTGCTTGAATGAAGCCATCCACCCTCCTGTAATGATCAGCTGTATCAGCTGACACATGAAACTGTAACCATCATTTACTGGAAGCTGTAAAAATTCAGTCCATCTCCTAGTGTTTCCTCAGTCATGTACAGTACAAACACACACACACATACATACACACACACACCAGTCATCTCGCACATGTGAAATACATTTGTCCTCTGGGACGTGGTCGATAAGTGTCTGCGACTCAAAGCCCCTGGATTAACCTGTGGTTGCCTGAACGCAGCTTGTAAGTCGTTTTAAGTTCCTCACGGTCGGTTGCGTCGCCACGTCGCTCGTCCAATCAAAGCCTAATCCAGCCTTTTTTTTTTTTTTTTGCCCTTTTTTTTTTGCCCTAATACCTATTGACTTTTCACAGAGGTCTTACATAGAATCAATTCCCCAGCTGAGCGCACGGGAGGCTCAGTGGTTAATGGCAGCCATGTGCCCGTGAGCGGGGCTGAATAATGTCTTTAAGCGTCAACTGATGGAAATGAGACGTGTGTGTGTCATTACTGGCGTGTAATCCTACTGTATCTCTCCGTGTCTCCTCCCTCAACTCTCATCAGTTCTTTTTTTTTTTTTTGTGTATTTTTTTCTTTCTTCTCTTTCACTCCCCCTCTTCTTCCTCCCTTCCTTTCATCTTGTCCCCTCTTGTCCCCTGCCGCTCTTCCTCTTTCCTTCCTTCCCTCCTTTCCCTCTTCTGTCTGTGGGAGTGAGTGATGAGGTAGGCAGCCGCTCCATCCGTCACTGTTGATGTTGCGTGTGTGTGTGTGTGTGTGTGTGTGTGTGTGTGTGTGTGTGTGTGTGTGTGTGTATTCATGTCATCTGGCGCCGGGTGGCCTCCCACTGATGTAAGAGGGATCTGTCATGTCTCTCTGTCACAACAGCAGACACGCATGAGTGGATGTACACACACACACACACACACACACACACACACACACACACACAGAATATTGTTGTCTCCTAAAACCATCTGTGTGTAACAGAAGATTGTAGTCATTTTAGTCATTTGTCATTTGATCCTGACATGATCTGATTAGTGAGTGTGTGTCTCAGTTTCTCAGTGTTTTTCTTTTTCAAATTCATAAGATATCACGTCCTAATTTTCTTTCTGAAATTCAGTTAAAAGCAGCATTTGAAGCTGCTGAAAGTTTTTACTAACCAATAATTTATCCTAAATCTTTCAACAAATTCTGCCTAAAAATATAGAAAACAACACGGAGTTTGGTGCATTTGCAGCTGTTCTACAACACAAGTTGTTTTCAGCGTGCTACACAAGATCCTATGGGGAGGGAGCTGAGTATTACGGAGTGGGGAGCAGTTCATTTCGGAGCAGCAGCAGCAGCAGCGACAGGAGCTCCAGACTGCCTGTGTGTTTGGAGCAGCCCCTGCTGAACACAAGGCGAACTGCACAGCTGACAGTAAAGTCTGGTTTGTCTCTGAGCTGAGGGGAGCGAGGGATATTCAGACTCAGGTGACGGATAGCTTTCTCTGTTTTTATTAGTCGGAGGCTCTGCTTTAGCGGCTTGTTAGATGTGCGGGGTGAAGAGGTTGCAAGAGAGTCAGCCCCTCTGCAGTTCACGATAAACAGGAAATGATCAGTCAGAAATCAGCCTGGAGTGTAGTCAGGGTAGACGCTCTGCAGACGGATGCGCACCTGTCCCCTGTGTGAATAATGACTGCTTAATAGTGTGATATCCCATAAAGCAGCGACGCTGATGGCACCTCTGTGCATAAGTTCATGTGGCTGGCTTCTGGCCAAGACTAAAGATTTATTTAATTAAAATCAGTTTTGACATGTGAGAGAAATTTCCCACACAGTAAGGAGGTGTTTTTACTAAAAATATTCACAAATGTCAAAGAAAAATATATATATATATAATGATGAAAAAACTGTTTTGGAAATATTCCTCTGACATTCCAAACACAAAAAAATGAATCACATTAACTCCCCTGTATTGTGTGCAGAGGTGAGTGTACTCATGCAGTCATGCATGCAAGCTGCAACTAAGTCTCTCTGTTTTTCCTGCTGGGGGATTCAGTCAGTGCAGCACCATTACACTGAGCCAAATTACATGAAATATTAAGGCCGGATTTTACAAGAGGAAATCATAAATTAAAGATTCCTTGAAAGCAGAACTGATTTCTGCTCATGTTCGCTGCTTGTCCGATCATGTTTACTGACTGTTAGGTCGGATTGTATCACCTCCTCGCATGTAAGCCTTGAACAGGGATTTGAAATTTGATGCATTGTCATTTTTGTGTGCAGAGTCATTTTAAGGGCTACAGGTTTTGTATCGCTTAAAAGAAACATTCT
Source organism: Seriola dumerili (assembly GCF_002260705.1). Classification (NCBI taxonomy): domain Eukaryota; kingdom Metazoa; phylum Chordata; class Actinopteri; order Carangiformes; family Carangidae; genus Seriola; species Seriola dumerili. Next base: position 2,352,421 of record NW_019174422.1, on the reverse strand, counting down.
TCGATAGAATCTCTTCAACCGCTGTTTATTTGCTGCGGAGACACAGACTTCAGTGATGAAAAAGTCCAGGTAAAATACGGCATATATGAAAATGAAACCCTACAAATATGGTCTCCCTACGTTCAGAGCCTGGAGTCTGGAATAAAAGTCAAGATGTTTGGGTCTGTGCAGCTTTTATTGTGAACAAATCACCAGAGTATCGGTTTAAATGTGAAATCTGTGTCTCGGCGGAAAAACAGATGCAAGAAATGCACAGTGTTTGACATGAATCCTCGTTGAGAGTTGTAAATATAAGATGATTTACCAGTGATAAAGTTTGAATTATTACGTTTATTTTTTATAGCATTTCTCAAACCAAGGTTGCAAGGACATAGAGGAAATAAAAAGACCTTCGAGAATATGTCTCCTTAATATCTTAATCTATACTGAGAGAGAAAGAGATAAAGCTGTAAACTCAACCACAGGAAATGAAGTGCTGTTGATGTGATCTTGGTCAACAGTTGGATATTTAGGCTCTTTGGCTTCATGTTTTGCTTCTAGATGATAAAGACCATTTTCACCCCTTAACTTAAAGGGGTTTTTCCACCGAAAGTTCCAAGTGATTTAATTTCCCAAGAGCTGATAACGTTCCCAGGGGAAAGCGTATTGTAATTTACATTCCCACAGCGGCGCTAAAGCCCCACGAAGATGAAATAAAAGGGTGACATAAAGAGGGAAAACGGGTGAAAACGCAAAAACACTGCTTTGGAAAACACATTCAGCGACATTCAGCCCGACCCCGAAAATTCCTGAAGTTCCAGAGAGTCCTGCGCCCAGAGCAGGGACATTTTCACGTGATAAAACTATCTCCCTGGAACTTAATTTACATCCTGGTTCCTCCGGTAGGGGAGCTAAGTTCATCCAAAGGTTCCTGTCCCCTGGTGAAAGCTGTGGTGGAAAGAGCATCTTCTGATACGAAGGGATGATGTTATAATTTCCCAGTATAATATAATATCAACTTCCAACATTCATATATTGTGGTTTTGCTGAAAGAGAAAACGTTTTAGCATGACTTTAACTTTATGTCTCCACAAAGCGCAGTCAAAGATCACTAGCTGACTTTCTGGGCATTTCTGGTATTTAGTCTGCACAGCAACACATAAAAAAATTGGATTGCCCCACATGATTTTGCAGAGGAAAACAATGTCGATGGCCACAGAAAATATTCAGAAAATCAGATTTCTCCTGACCCAGTTTCTGTATCCTCCCTCTGATGCTTGCTCGTGGTGGTCCGGCGGCTAATCGAAAAGCTCTCCTTTGTACATGGCGGCTCATGGACTGGAAATGATACAGCCTCAACACACACTCATTAACACACACACACACACACACACACACACACACACACACACACACACACACACACACACACACACACACACACCCTGCACATTGTACTCATATGGCCCGACTCATTTTAATTCACATAATTAATCAATTAATGAACTTTGAGCATGTCTGTCTTCGGGGTGTGTGAGGTGGTGATGAGGCTTTACAAAGCAGCCTTTAATCCTGTAAATTCCCCCCCCCCCCCCCACACACACATACACACACACACACACACACACACAGTGTAGAGAAGATGAGATGCATCACACTGCAATGCAAACACGGTTAATGGTAGCAATCTGATTACACCTTCCAAGAGTATCCAGACCTTTGGGTTCCACTCTGTACTAGAAGAGCGGAGTTAATAGGTGGGTGAGAAAATGAATGGCTGCCCGAGTGAATGGATGTGTAATTAAAGAATGGGCGATACAGTCAATGTAATTAGCTTGTTTATGTGTGGTACAATGGCTATAGGCAGGCGTTGAGGCCCTGCGTCTGCGGTGGCAGACGAGCAGAGAGAGCGAAGAGATGGAAGACGGAGAGCAGGAGGAGGAGAGAGAGTGAGAGAGGGGAAAAATGAATGAGAGAGAGAGGGAGAGAGAGAGAGAGAGAGCAAACTCCTTATTCAGGCCTTTTCTGCTCACCCGTCACATCAAGGCTCCAAATCAATCCTGCAAATTGGTTTGTTCCTCGACAAGGTTACCAAATGACGGAGGGATGGAGGGACTGAAGTGGAGGAGAGGCAGAATATGAGATAGAGAGGGAATATGTGAGAGCTGTAACGAGAGAGAGATGAGGGCGAGGGGGAGGGTGGGGAGGGTAGGGGGGTTTTTGGTGTTGATGTATTGTCTAATGCAGAGCTATGCGTGTGTGAGTGTGAGTGTGTGTGTGCGTGTGCGTGAGCTGAAGGCCGACGACGGGGTCGTTAAACTATAGAGGGGGTGAAGGATCCGGTTGATTGTTGTTTGTTACAGGTAAACCGAACCGGCTGAGTTATGGCATCCCCGCTCACGAACCACTTTGTCCATGTGGAGAATAGGCGTGCGCACATGTTGGAATGAGTTTGTCTGAGTGTGTGTAAGTGTGTGTGTGTGTGTGTGTATGTATGTGTGTGTGTCGATGCAGCCACAGATACTCCTGTAACCCTGTCACGATGAAATGTGGGGCCCATTTCCTCCCATTCCCAGCTGAGCCAGTGGAATTGAAGAGTAAATATATAAATAATAGAACAGATAAAAAATGGCAGATGCTCCAAATGTGTTATTCTTCTCCTCTGACCTGACGTGCGTGTTTCTTCCTCCTCTTGTGTGTTGTGTGTTTCAGGAGCACTTCACGCCGGAGTGTAAGTTTAAGGAGTGCGTGTTTGAGAACTACTACGTGACCTACTCGTCCATCCTGTACAGACAGACCCAGTCGGGGAGGGCGTGGTACATCGGCATCAACCGGGACGGTCAGGTCATGAAGGGGAACCGCGTCAAGAAGACCAAGGGAGCCGCTCACTTCCTGCCCAAACTCATTGAAGGTACAACAGATTAACATGTCCTGTCGAAGCTGCCCTAGAGGCAGAGGCCAGTGGGTAGTGTCTCCCGAGATGCTTTTATTTTGTCTCCACCGTTGATGCTCTTAAACAGTGTGTTCAGTAAAGTCTTTGACCTTTAGGCCAAGGATGGATTACTGAGGAAACTTGCACCACACACGTACAATATCAACTATGGCAGAGCCCTTTGTCAAGATATTTCCTTTTTTTTATTATTTTGGTGCAAACTCCTGTAAATAAAGTTGTGTTTGACACACTGGTCTCTTGGTGTATAATGATGAAGCTGCCGCGTTCTGTAAGACACAATCTGCAGAGGGTGGTAGGTGGGTGGTTGAGGTCAACGGGGGCCCAGCAGCTCATCTTTGGCCCGGGGTCCCCTAAGCATTTCATGCTACTGTGCTTATACTGTTTGCTTGAGTTTATTTCAAACACCTATATACCAGAGGAATCTTGCATAGGAAATTGTACCTGACATTATGTCCCATTAACACCAGTGACAACATGTGAACAGATATCACAATATTTCTTTTTTTTTTAGAATAGTGCTGTTTTAATATTTTTTTAAGTGTAATTACTTTTCCGCTATAGATTATATGCTTTCCAGTTTTATTTGATTACATTATTAATTAGTTCAGTGTTAGCAGGAGTTAGACAGAACAATGCAATCACTTAAAGGAATATGACAAACTGACGAATGCACCTTAGTTACAATTCTAAACGTTGCTACAAAGGTGAGTCATGTTACGATAGGAAAGGTTGCAAGTTTGATTGAGATTGAGGAAAAAGTAGTTGTGTGCGCATGTAGTCGCACATGAAGGAGAACAGATGTAGCAAACAACAAAGCAGAGAGTAGCTGTAACTGTGATTTGACCCTGCTGCCCTGATGAAGACCCAATCGGGTTGAAACACTGTCTTATTTACTTAAAATGAAAGTTTGGGAGCAACAGGGCACTTTGCAGCCTCTGCACAAACACACTGCCAGTCATATATATACAGCTGCCTTCCTTAGTAGAGCCTTAATCAAAAACACTGAAACGATTAAACAACGATGATCTACGGACGACAAATGTACACTTCCATGTGTCGACATGCATTAATACATAAATGGAATAGTGTAAGATGTACATTGTAGGCCTATACACAATATAGACACTTAGAGTGTGACTTGCGCACCAGCTGGTGTATTAAATCAGTGATTAATTCACCTAAGGCAGACTCAGCCTTTTATTATTAAACCTATACGGAGGCATAATAATCCTAGCATTAACCACAACCCATTATGTTGTCATCCTTAAGTTTATTACATTGCTCTACTCTTTGTGTACTGTTCATAAACTTGTAACAGCGGCCCGCCTGCTTTGTCCGGGAGCTACAATCCTTCCTGCTTTTATTTCTACATAGTTTCACCTATGTTCCCCTATGTGTTTGAAGCTGATTTGCATTTTGAGTAAAGAGGTCATGTTCACACTGTCAAATGTGTGATTTGCACATTTCTGACTTTGTGGCGGACAAAAACGCAGGTCAGTGCACTGAGAGATAGGAGCTTATCAATGTCGCCATCGTCCATCTTACGCCAAGAGCATATTTTTAAGAATCGGCGATCATCAATCAAAATGTCAAACAAACAGGGGCTTTAAATATTCGTCATTCGTGGGACCTCGTTTAACTCTGTGTCGCCTTTTCCCTCCCCAGTGGCCATGTACAGGGAGCCCTCTCTACATGACGTTGCTGAGCAGAGTCCGCCCAGGAAAACGCCCAAGACCTCCAGTGACTCGCCCGTGCTCCAGAACGGCAAGAAGGACCCTCAATCCAAAACCAAAACCTCTTCCTCCTAGCGCTCAGAGACACAGGAGGGAGGAGGAGGGAGAAGGAGGAGGAGGAGGAGGAGGAGGTGGGAGCGGGGACGGATGGACACGGGGCACAGGGCACTGGGGCACTGGGCACCAGCGGAAACCTGAATAGGGTTGTTAGGGCTACTCCCGCCCCACCTCCCCCACCCCCACCTGCTGCCTGCAACACTGACCCCCACGAAAACTCTTAAGTACCACAAGAAAAGGAGCAGGGTCTGGGCAGAGTGGAGCTGGCCAATGGAAAGCCCCTTTTACCTTCACAGACACCCCCCCCCCATCCACACCAGCCCTTCACCGTCTTATTAAATAACCTCTGTGATTATCAGAGCCTGGGATGTAAAAGCAATAACTCCATGAAGAGGTGAACAGTCGCCTAGCATCGTATAGCATGTCACCCCAGCGTGTCTAACCAGCTGGAAGGAAATCCCACACACCCTCTAAGATATCATCAGTGACATCCTTCCAGCCAGCCAAATATCTGAGCAAAGTCTTCCTGGTTTTACCACCAACAGGTGCAACGGTCAAATCCGTCCCTCTGCAGCACATACTTTACAAATGGGTTGTGTTTTTATTTCCCTGCGGGGGTTCCATGCTAATGTTAGCCTGACACAGAGCCATGCAAATGCGACGCCGCCACAGAGGCCCTCGCAGACTTTTGTTCTGCAGCCATCTGCTCAGTCCACGTCTTGTGTGTGTGTCAGCGACTTGTGAAATGGCCTGGATACTTGTCAGCCTTGTTTGTGTGTGTATGTGTGTGTCTGTATGTATATATATGTGTGTGTGTGTGTGTGTGTGTGTGTGTGTGCGCGTGCGTGTGTGCGTGCTCCCTTCTTCTCCCATTCACCTTTGGCATGGTTTGATTAGTTTGTGACATGGACTCAATTTTCCACTCGGTGGCACAAGAAAACCCCTCCCGTCCTCTCTGGCTCTGTTAATGGAGTCTGGGGCTGATCAGAATCTTTCGACCCTTAAACGAGGGGCCAAGAGCTCCCTTGGCACCCTGCATACTACACACACACGCACACACACACACACGCGCACACACACACTCATTATCACACTGACATTTACACACATGCACGGCGGTGTGTGTACTGCGCACACACACTTTAGCGCCCTGATATCCGTGAGCGACGACCGCAGAAAATGATCTTGCGGCTTAACACACTTAACACAATGACATGCATTAACACACACACACACACACACACACACACACACACACACACACATATGCACGCACGCACATGACGTGTGTGTGCAAGTGTGTGTGTGCAGGTTTCTGGGAGATGATGAGGATATCATCAGTGAGATGGGGTACTGATGGAGCCTGACTGTGTGGCTTGTGATTGCGCTGCAATAGCCTTTTCTTTTTTCCCCCACTGTTGCTGGCCACCTGAAGCCCACACGGTGTCTGCGGACCCCGCGTCACTCTGTGTGGTGTTGTTGTCTAAAAATATACAGAAAAAAATGTCTCCTATTTACTCATTGTTTGCTACCACATAATTATTTTGGGCACATAATAACAGTTTCTGCAGATTCATCGCTACCCCATCACTGTCTCTAAGCCATAAATATTCTGTATACTGTATTTCTATCACGGATTGAAAGGGGCAGTCCACCTGTTTTTACATGTCAAAGTTAATTATCATGTCATGGCGAGTACTACTCAGCCTGTGTAGTTTTTGATTCATTTGATTTGTTACTGACTCTAAGGCTAAAACTGCACTTTCGCTGTGCTACAGCTGTGTCCCAAATCCATATTACATAATAATTCTGAACAGGTTTCAGTCAAGCTTTTGCAAACCGTAAGATTTTCAAAATAAAGCAAACTCAAAAGCATCAATATGCTGACTAAAAACATGCTTGATTCTTCAGTGGGCTGCTAATGTACACTCTTTTTCCCACAATGCAGTGCACATAACGGAGGAGCAGCAACACAATTAAACAAATGTCGAATGGTTGTGAAGCAGCTTTGTGAAGATTCTTTAACCAAACATTTTCATGTGTATATGTGAAGTTCAATTGTCCATCCTGTCTTTGACGTGCTAACTTTAAAACAGTGTACCAAAATAATTAGTGTGTAGTATGGAATTGGGTATGTCCTCCCACAGTTTTAAAAAAAATCGACGCAGCAGAACCAGAGATGTCATCTTTTTTTAAATTCCTCTTTCAATTCGACCAACAACAGTTTGGTTTGAGATTTGGATGTGTAATGCTAGTAGTGACCAGCTGCCCGCCCCAGACAGAGATGAGGAGCGGGCTGCAGAGATCTGCGACTCAACAAGTCCAGACGGATCCAGTGTTTTTGGAGCTCGACTGAAAGTCAGGATATCTCAGCCTCTGCTGCTCCGATCCGTCTCTTTTAAAATCTGTTCCCCAACTTTATGGAAGTGTGACTCTAAATCACTGGAGTGCACTTTCCGTCACACATTCACCTGTGTGACGGAAAGTGACAATTCCTACTGCTGGCAGCTGAGTAGCTCCACTGACACTTTTTTCTTATTTTCTCGGAAAAAAAAAATCCAACAGAATTTTGTGAATCTTTTTCTAATTGTCAGCTCATAAATTAACATGAATCTCTTTGGTTATGATGCAAAAGAATTCAAGTCTTCTTTACCCATCATTTCACAAGTCCTCTTCTGTTATGAGTTTGATTTCTGTGACTGTTTTGTAAGGAGGAAAAATAAGAAAACCAAAGTCATGTATAAATAATGAAATTGGTAGCTGTAGTATAAACTGTAAGTAGAATGATGATTTAAAAAAAAATGTAAAATGGAAGGATAGATGTGTGATATTTTTGCTTTGATCACATTTTTGTCAGTGTTTATTTGGTAGATTCTCCTGTTAAAGAAAGTAACTAGGAAATTTTAATATTTCATATTCCAATCTTCTCTCGCAGGATAGTTTGTTTTGTGCTTTTCCAGTTGTTCTTTCCATTCAAAGGGAAAAGCAATCATTTTTCATATCAAACTTTCATGGAACAATATGCCAGGCAGGGTAATTGTTTCCGCCTAATGTTTATGTATAGGGAAGCGAGGGAGTCCCGTGTGTTCAGGAGGTAGAGGCAAGGATAGATTGATGATCGGGGGCTCAGAGGAAGAGAGAGAGAAGGATGAGGCAAAGAAAGGAAACCGAAAAAGAGAGAGCTTTTTAGGGAGGAAAATTTGTGATGATGAGCAGAACAAAAAGAGATTTAAGAGGGAATTATGGTAATGTGGACAGCGTTCCCTGAACACACACACTTCTCCCTCCATGCATAATCCTCTGCGCCCCTGTAACCCGTGGTTGTAAATAATAATAGCTGATAACCCATGCAGAATAGAGGCGAGCTGCTGAGCAAAGTAATCTGCAACCTGAGATGATGAAACAAACTTTACCTCTGCTTTCCTGAGGAGAAGCAAATTTACTGAGGAAGGAAGGGGAGCGTGGTTAAGTGATGACTCAAAGGAAAGGAAAAAAGACAGAGGAAAGGAACAAAGGAGGGATGAATAGGATAAAAAAAAGAGGATTCAACAAATAAACTAAAGGAGGGACTTGAAAAGCAACTTTCCGCTGAAAGAATTGCAACCCATTAGGGAGTTGCTCCCATTATTTTTAGATTTAATCAAAACAAGTTACTGTTAAAACCTCACTTGCAAACTAAAGACCTTAATTAAACTGTTAAATAGACCTTCAGGTTGGTGTGTTTGACCAGACGCCCCCTATGGATCGCTAAATCCAGAACACAATGTTTGACTATTATTCGCAAAGTAATTACACAAATGTTTAATTAAATGAGGCTCCTGCCTGCTAGAGTCGAATTAAGAGCGTCTGGGACTAGATGGAAAGATACTGTTGGATGGGAGGAGAAGAAGGGAGGAATTACAGCAAACACACACAGCCATGACTTCTGTTCTACGACAATATATTTTAAGGGCTGGGAAGTCTATGTTGCAATATTTTCTTATGTATGTGTCATATTTGTTGTTTGCAGAATCGCAAGACAAAAAGCTGTTAAGGAGAGTTAAGGGCTAATTTAGCTGAAGTAATTAATGTGGATTTTAGAAATGATGAAAACGTGCTTTAATTTAGATAAAGTTCAGATTACAGATACAATGCATTGCAATCATGCGCACAAGAATAGTTAAAGGGCCACTCCTCTGATTTTACACATGAAGGAAATACTAGACTGTTAAAATGGTTGTTAAATGTCTGTGGCTCATGAGGACCTTCCTAAAGGTGCGTTCAGAAAGAAAGGGAAGCAGCATGTGCATCACACATTGTTTATGCAAATAACCATAGTGATGTCATCAAGGCTGTTTTTGGTTTTGGCTTGCATTTACGTTTTCTTTACTGAAAGCCTGCATTACACACTGTAGGTATGTCGTGTAAGTGAGCATTCATGAGGCAAAGAGAGCCTAATGTTATTGAGTTGCATTAAGGGAAATGTTTGATCAAGCGTTTTTGGAGTTTTGCCCGTACTACAGGTTTAAAGTCGGAACATCTCAACCGCTGATGCTTTTATTTTGAAAATCCTTTTAAAAATGTGTCTCTCGTGAGTCCCCCAACTGTATGGAAGTGCAATACTAAATTGTTGGAGTGGCCCTTTAACCCTCAAAATCAATGCAGTATTATATTCTCTTAATGCATATGCCTGTACAGATGCAAAAAAATAAAATAAAATAGTAGCACATGGTAGATTTGTAGAGAGGAGGACATGAATTTAGATTTTTTTTTGTGTGGTTACAATCATCTCATTTCCTGCCTCAAACTCTGAGTTAAAAAGACTTCTCTGCATTCAAGTGACTTTAAAGAAACGAGAGCCACGATTTTATTAAATCAAGCCATCAGGAGCGCCGCTCAATTCCAGTGACTGAGCGGCGGCGCACACTGACATCTAGTGAGCGATGGATTCATATCTCGCTATCGAGATATTCATACTATGTGTGGACTCAGCGATTAAAATGCAGTCCGTCACAAATGATCCATCAGCCACTTAAAGTTGCATCAGTCATCAGTATCTCACTTTTCCACTGTGGGAATATGCAGATAAATTAGCTTTTTAATACAGTTTGTAGACTGTTATTGGAATTCACCCTCATATTCAACCAGGATTCATCATGTGTTTGTGGCATTTAAATTTATGTTCCTGCACATAATTTTTCGAGTAATCTTATAAATAGTCGCCTATTTTTTCAGTGACATCTATAATATAATTACTGTATTTTTTTTGCAAAAGCTGTAACAGATATTATCTTTTGTAAATCTGATTGATCATAGATGTAACATATTGATCTTTGATTATTTCAAATGTGTTTTTCCCGATCTGTTTGCAGTGTCAATGATTTCACTTTTAAGGTTGCAGAAAGGTAGAATTACTGTGCGTGGATAGTTTGCATGATTGCACGAGTGTGTGTGTGTGTGTGTGGGGGGGTGGGGGGGGGGACTTGTGTGTGTTTTGCTGTGTTCACACGCTCCCTTTTTTTTCTCTGCTGTAAGTCCTTTGTGGAGTCTGAAATCAGCTTCTCTGTTCCAGCCTGTCTGCTCTCCGGCCTTCAGGCTTCACTTCAAACGATTCTGTGTGAATTACAGGATGTAAAGATTGCCATTTATCTCCGCGGCTGTCTATCTGAGCACATGTTTGATTAGTGAAACCCCCCTCCCCATGGCTGAATTTACTGCTTTTAACTCTCTGATGAATGTCTCTGGATTCGGCTCTAAATGTTAAATATTGGCCCTCTGGAGAGCTCGCCGTCGCCGTTTCTTTAGAGTATATGAAAAAAGATGAGAGAGGTGTGAACGTGTGTGTGTGTGTGTGTGTGTGTGTGTGTGTGTGTGTGTGTGTGTGCGCGTGCGTGTGTGTGTGTGTGTGTGTGTGTGTGTGTGTGTGCGCGTGTGGATATCGAAGGAGGTTAAATGATGTATATCTGATTCAGCTGCACGCTTCACACATCACACACACACACACACACACACACACTTCCCTCCCCGGGGACTCCCTTCCCTCCCATTTCTCTCGAGTCAGGGCCCTCCCTGCTTACTGAGCGAATTACAACTGCAGAGAGGGTCATCCAGGGTTGTGAAGGACTCAGAGAGAGAGCGAGAAAGAGAGAGAGAGAGAGTGAAAGGCATGTGTCACATACCGTAGTGTAGCTAACTCGTACGCTCACAGCCTCCCTTTGAAGTTTCACTTCCTCTCTGCGATCACTTTTGCAAACACAACTTCCCTTTAACCTGGAGGCAGTATGTATGTGCATGTCTATGTGCATATATGTGTGTGTGTGTGTGTGTGCTCGCGGTGCCTGCTCACACTCATACATCACACTCATCAGCTTTGGTCTTTGTGTGTAATCGTTGCGTAACTGTGATTGAATATCTGTGTATATCCATTATGTGTATCCAAGAAGAGAGGGAATAAAATACGGAGAGAAAGGGAGAGAGGAAAATAGAGGATAAATCAGAGGCCAAATCAATGAGCACGCGTCCTTGGGCAGAAAGCAATAAACTCCATTAACAAGGTGCAGCCACATTATCAGGAAGGGTGTGGAAAAAAAAGGATTAATATTGATATAGAAACCAACTGCGTGTTTTATTAGAGCTTTTATTTTTCTAACACTTTGCCCTTTTTGTGAGCTGGGTTTGCTGTTTAAGTGTGTGTGTGTGTGCGTGTGTATGTGTGCGTGTGTGTCTGTATTACTTTGAGGTGGAGTCCCTTCACCACATCTGCAATGCAGCAGAAAACACAAAAAAGAGAGGGAGGAAGAGCGAGGCTCACGTGCTCCGACAAAAGAGTGACGCCGTCCTCGGACGGATTTTCTCTCTCTTTCTCTCTCTCTCTCTCTCTCTCTCTCTCTCTCTCTCTTTTTTTTTTCATTTTATTTTTTTTTATTAGCTGCTTCATAAAAGAAAAAAGAAAAAGTGCTTATATATTGGAATCCAGAGCTCCTGCATCTAATGTCACGTCCTGTATAGCATTAACCAACAGACTAACTTCATGTATAAAAAAAATCAGGCTGTGATTTTAAAGGCACACCCACAATCCCTGGACACATCTGCATTGCACACAGCACCCTGCACCAAGCCGGCGCAGATGTGGCTAACTGGGGTGACCTTTACAAACAGATCATGGAGGGATTTCACCTCTTACAAGCTAATGCACCACCAATGTTTTAGTGGTGACTTTACAATGTAAACTATACTAAACAATGTATTTATTTACCCCCTTTTTTTTTCAAGTGTACTTTGTTTAAAAGAGTATGGATTGTGTTATGGGTCTTTCTCAGTGGAAGTACTGTGACTTGTAATGAAGTGATATGAGGAAATCTAAGTATTGGTATCCATTGTAATGCCCTTTATGAATCACTGTTAGTCTGTTCATGTGTGTTTGTTGATTTGATGTGTTTATTTTGCTGTTTAAATGCATATCCGTGTCTGTTCTCCTATGACGTGATGTGGGATATTGAACAAAAAGGCTCAATCTAAAGTACGCCGGGACTGAAGGGTTTCAAACCTCTTCCTCCTGATCGCCCAGAATCCTCCAGCACTCACCTGTCAATCAAAGATCCGACTGAACTGACTGACCTCCGACCTTTGATCTCTTAAGGGGATTTTAATTGGCTCACCGGCAGCATCATGTGGACTGCTCATTCGCCGTCTGTCTCACACACAAACACATCTTCTACCTGTGTGTGTGATTCTGTGATCAATCCTCGAAGGATTTTTTGACCTTTTTTTTTTTTTTTCTTTGTACTGCATGGACGATCCAACTTATTGTGACAAAGTCTTCCAGAAAAGATTTTAAGGAGATCACCATAATCTTACTTTCCTTCCTGTCTTCCAAATGCAAAAAGAGTGCTTCAGTCTTCCAGCTATCAAAGCCACAATGACACTATTTTTGTATTCAAATGGGGCAAAAAAATATATCTATATATCTCTACATATAAATATATCCATGCAAATGTGGTTGGGGTGCAATAACTCCCCCTGTTGCTGGCAAGGAATAACACGACTACAAAACGCCATCCAATCCCATGGATCACCTGGAGAAATGAGCTGAGAGGGACTACGGAGAGCCGTGGGGCTTGCAGTTTGAAACTCCTGGGTTGAGGTAAAGGATCACAGATGGGCGGGACTACAAGCATGCATGCGCCAATCATTTACTGGACACCTTCAAAGAAACAGTCCTTACCCAATATTTACTCTTTAACCCCTTTAACCCCTTAACCCCCCCCCCCCAACACTCTATTATCCCAAACTCTTGTCTCTGCATTTGCAATATGATCTGTATTTATTTCTATAATAACTTACACAAAGTCAACGGAGACGTATTATTGGATATAATTGAATAAAACAAACTAATATATTTGTATGATTGTAACGCTGGTCTCCTGAGAGTTTTCTTGGGTGTTTTGATGTAATTCCTGCGACATACAACTTCTTGTACATTTTTACATTTAAAGGTCCATATTTTACACTTCTCCTGTGTTTCATTTGAAGTGTTGATCCATAAGAAGCCAGAAACCATCTCAGTGTAGATTTACATCTCCTCTCAGGTTTCTCTCTGGAGCTCTAGTAACAACAGGTCAGTGCCAATCAGGGATGCTTTGGGGGATGTAAACAGGAAGTATAATATCACCAGGATTGATTCAGTAAATTGCACTATGTTTTAAAAAAGGCTTCAGTTGCATAGTTGTAAATATTCAATTTTATTGTGAAGGGGAAGTTGTATTGGAGAGTAAGTTGAGGTGAGTGGAGCACAGGGATGTGCAGGTAGAGAGATAGAGAGAGAGAGAGAGAGAGAGAGAGAGAGAGAGAGAGGGGAAGTGACGAAGAAGTGATAGAGTGTTATAATTTGGGGCCTTGACTGACTAGGTCGTGACCTGTTGTATGTGTGAAGTTTACGCAAACAATTATGTCATCAGTGTCTCAGCTTATTTTACTCGACAGTCTTCCTCAGGACACTTGTTCTACATATTTTCCTGTGAGCAAATGGAGATATTTTCACTCCAAGTTCGGCAGACAGTTGTTTAATAGCTTCACGTGTTTAATTAGCTCGTTAGCTTACTAAGTGTATGCCGTTAGCATTCATTAGCGAAGTGAATGGACTCCGAGCCACTGTATAGCTAACCCAGCTCATGCTTTAGGCTCTCGACATGGAAACATGTAAGATTTGTCGGAGCGCGACGAGACAACTAGTCAACTCTCAAAGTTAAATGAACTCCGCGGTAGAGACGACTTTGAGACGCCATCTTCGTACACCTGCTGATCACCTGGTCCTTTGTAGGAGACAAAGAAACTGGTCGAAGCTGCAGGCTGGACTCACGACTCCTAACTAAGGTACCACACTTTTATTTTTATTGCTCTTTTGACTAAAACGGCCATAGTTGATTTATTTTAAGAGATGTCGGCTGTATTGTGTGTGTGCTTGTGCTACTGCACTTGGAGAATGTGGGAGAGTTTGCTGTAAAACTGAATTAGATCATTTTTAACTTATTCAAGGTCGGAATAGTGAGACTTAAAGAAGAATATCTTTAATTTAATTTTTATTGTTCATGCTCAACAAAACAGTTGAGCATGAATAATAAAAAACCTGCACCACTTACAAGGGTGTCACCATTATGCATAATTACAAATATAAATGCGATCCCATTCAGCTGCGTAAGGACTGTCAGTAGCAGATGCTTCAGCTAAGTACAGACATCCACGGTAATGGTCACGTTGAGCACAGGCAGGGCAGAAACTGTCTGCTCACTGATTCGTCTGCACTGTTTGTGTTGACAAGACATCAGCCTGATATCTGCAGACAGCTGTTAGCTGGTGTTAGCTCCCCAGCAATGACACAAACCACACACTGTACATAGCAGCCATCATCTAGGTTACCTTTTAACTTGATATAACCTTTTTGTGCACACTGTGACAACTCAATTTCCACAAGGTCAACAATATACGCATCATGCAGCACTAACTGAACCACTTACAAAAAGTATAGCCATGTGATATTTGGTGCAGATGGACATGTTTATTGAAAAAAGGTGCAAATGCAAAGATCAACTTGTAAGATTTTAAGAATCTATACTGGATCATTCAAATACAAATTGTGATTGATCAGTCCTTTTGCTGACTGTATATTTAAGTCCCTGGTGTTAAATAGCACCAGAGATTTGGTGACAGTCCAAATGAACTCAACTAAACAGGCAAACACACCGCAGTTCATCTGAACCAAACAGGCTAGGTGTAAAAGCACACTTTGTTCCAATTGTGTACAAAGCCAGGGTCCAGAAAGGGACACCCTTAGGGATGAACTGGAGTGCTGAATGGGAATCGGGTCTGATCGCTCAACATAAGTGTTTGGCTTCACTAATGCTCCTGTGCGTGGATGGGAACTAAAGAGGCTGTTATAGCAGCATATCTATACTTTGGGAAGGGTGTATTAGATGTGTTTGTGTGGTGTGCTTTGATTACTTTCAATTGAAGTCTGAACACACATTTCAATTGGCAGACTTTTAATTTGAAATCTCAGATAAGACAAAGTTTATCTGTGTGAGGTAATTAGGAGAATAAACAAAAAAAGAAAGCGATTAAACAGATGAAATTTCAATATAATTAAAGCAGAAAATAAAGTGGGAACTTTGACACTATCTTGGAATGAAATATAATGATCATCTCCCACATCGAACTGTAATTTCATTGAAGTGTTTCTACGGTGACAGCATCAACTTTTTTATGTGATATGATTAATGTAATCCAGTTACATGTCATCTAAAATAACAATCATCACGGGTAAACAATCAATCCAATTTAAGTTAACTACTTACTTGAGAATTACACAGTGATCTATAACGGCTGCTCTGGGAGAGATCACTGAATTTGAGTCACTGCCAACAGGAGCTTTATACACTCTCTCCTGACCACTGATTTGATGTGTGACTTGACACTGGCTGCTAGCTGTTAATAGTTAGCTTCTATGGTAATTAAATTGGCGGCAGGCCCAATGGCAGTGACAGTGAACCGTAAATTACAGCGGATGGTCGACGAATGTGTGCAAGAGCAGAGTGGCATGAAGAGATGAGTCTGGGGGGAATATAAAGGCAGGATCGAGACATTTTACAGCAGAGGCCTTCAGAAAATACAGTAGTGTTTGCCACTTTAACGATTTGATCAACTTAGCGTTATACTGTGAGAATAATGGCCCCCGTATCACCTCTATATGTCCAGGTATTACTGTGGTTGCCCGTACAAGATAGCCATCTTAATCCAAGCAAATCTTGTATCACAACTACATTGGAAAAGAACATAAAATCTACATTATGTGGAATAGTATGTAAGGGCAGATGTAATGTAAGGGCATTGAAGCGCTGTAGCTACCAGGCAGTCACCTTCTCAAGTAAAAAGGGCGAATGAAGGCCTGGCTATTCTTACTCTGCATGTTTTTCCTCAACTGGTTAATCTCTGCATGAATTGGGCATTGTTGTTGGATCATCAGTTTTGCAAAGTTACAGAAGTTCTTAGACACACCCTGACTCTGATGTCAGAAAGATGTGGTGGCAAGAGGTTTTAGACTCCTTGCAATGACTCAAAAAACACTTGAAGCATATTTTTTCTTTTCATGTGAAGCACTTGGTGCATGTCATTTCTTTGTTGTAAAGCACTTTGTGTTACATTTCTTGTATGAAAGGCGCTATACAAATAAAGTTTATTATTATTATTATTATTATTATTATTATTACCATTACCATGTAAACCAAAAGGTTCCATGGTCAGGAACCCAGTGAGTCAGACTCAGGTGGGGCAATATCTTGTAGCAACTTGCTGTAAGGAGAGAAAGGGAGGCGAGAAAATAGAAGAAAATGGGTGAGGAGAAGACATGGTCTTTGTTCCCAAATTACAGTCAGAATATACGGTGAGTCTTTATCCTGTATTACTTTTATCAGAGCAATCGACTCAACAGCTGATAGTTGTGAATGTCATGGAGGTGGAAGTTTCTGACACAAGACTTGGGTCTTCACTTAGAGAGTTTGATGTACACTCTGTACTGCATCATGTAATATACTAACTCTTACAGCACATTCAGTAGATCAGAAATGAAAGTGTTAACTTATGTAAGCAACGAGCAGTTTGTCTCAATTGACCTTGACTTACAAACATATATTTACTTATACATACATATACTTTTATTTAACTGCATGTAATCATGATAATACTCCATTTGAATGATTTCTGCCAGTGACCAGTCATGGGCCTATTTAGCCCTTTAACACCAACGCATATTTTAAATGGCTGTGAATTATGCTTGAATATCACCTCAGTCAAAGTAAAGGTAACTCCATCAACCAGAAAAAAAATAAAGCATCTAGTTGTTTTGTGATATCTTGTGATATATTTTGCCAACCTATTAAAGATTAAAAAAATAACTGGACTTTCCAAGCAAACCATCCATGATTTATCAGGTGAGGTCTATGGGTGTGTGTGGTCGTAAAATATCTCATCTCAATAACATATATATATAGCTTTATATCTGTGAAGGTGGGGGCTGCATGTCCCAGATATTTCCATGTTTTGATTTGTACAGTAATGTGATTGAAATGAACGTAAAGAAACAATGGCACCGCCTGCTGGTGAGGATTCATCTCTGTCAGCACAGAGACCTTTAATCAACCTACAATAACATCACTATAATGTTCTCCAGTGAAATATTTATGAAATTTAACCTTCACTCTTTTTCTTGCAGACCCCCATGGAAAACCCACAAGGACTCCAATGGTACCTCGGCCACAGTTTGAGAACCAGTGGGAAGAGTCATGCCTCTTTCCCGCTGACTTGGGGGGGGGGGAGTGTCTCTCTCTCTCTCTCTCTCTCTCTCTCTCTCTCACACACACACACACACACACACACACACACACACACCCCCCCTCCCCTCCCCTCCCCTCCCTCCAAGAGGTAATTGGAGCAGACAGCAGTTGGCCAGGCTGGCCTGACTGACAGACAACAACAGTCCAAACTGAGCAAACCAAAACTCTCACCAAGACTTCCAGTGAGCTGCACTGCAAACGAAGAAGAAGAAGAAGAAAAAAATCATTTTTTAGACGTTGGATTAACCCACTGAAGACCTGTTTGGAAGACTTTTTGGTTTTGGAGGTCACCATGAAAAGCCTGGATCTGCTCCTGCTGGCATGTTGCTTATGCAGCCTGAGCACGTTGGGAGGTAAGCCACCAGCTGACACAATATACCCATGTAATAAAACTGTAGTGGTCATGTAATACTTATGTGGATACTACACTAAAATCATATGTAGTATGCTACATAGAAAAATAATGTTCACTAGAAACCCACCGGTAAATACCAGTTAAAGACTGGAAGCCACCAAAGAAAGATCATTGGAATATTATTGTGTTTCTGGGACACAGCGCAAGTTCCTAATGTGTGTACAACAGTGATATCTTAGTTGGAGAAGGTGCTCAGATTGGCTAAGCAAAATCCATAGTGTTTGGCAATATAGGTCCCGTCAATGAAAACAGCCTTTATTTCGTTTACATGCTCACTATATACGCTGTCTTTCACTCTCATGTTGCTCTGGGGAATGTCTTTCCCCACAGCCTCACTGATGAAACTGAATCTCAGTTTTGCATGTTACCATACTAGCATTTGCTACTTGGCACCAAACACAAAGTTGAGCTGATGCTTTACAGGTATTTGGTCATATCCAATTCAATATTTGCCAAAACCGTGAATGTGACCCTCGTGGTGGCGCTAGATGAAATGTCAGGGGATCCTCACAGTTATGAGGATGTATCCCCTGATGACCATGCACAATATTTTAGGCAGTCCATTAAATATTGTTGAGATACTTCAGTCTGATCCAAAGTAGTGGACAGACCACTCAACAAACAAATCCGTCCCCAGGTCCATGCAGCTATCGCAGCAAAAAATGTCATATATAATAGAAATTTAAAACTTTAAAAATTGTCATTTTGTCAAGTAGCCCGAAAGATTTATTGCATCATTTTTTCAACTCTGATAACAGAAAGATGTTGGTGTTGCACCTAACAATGTGTAACTCACTCCAAGTTTAAATCTTTCCCTTCTGACCTGTGCAGAGAGCTGGTGTATTAATGAGAAGCCTATGAGAAAAAAGGGGAAATAGAAAAGGGAAGGAAAAACAAAAGTAAGAAAATTGAAATAGGGAAGGAATAGTGCGGTGACAGAAGATGTTATCTCAAAGAGAGAGACCCGGGTCACTGCTCGCAGCAGTCATAATGTCAACTAAATATCTTCAGACACTATAAAGCCATGAGTAACCATTATCAGTGAAGAGGCATCCACTACTTCAGAGAAATCAATGACTTTGTCGTCCTCGGGCAGCTGATTTGATAACTGACCACTGCTTCCTGGACAAGAACAGTGCACTCACACCACTCAGAGAAAGATGTAGTTCATACTGAACTTTACTGTTGTCACTGTCAATGTAATCGTGTTCATCACTGGTCAGCAAGTGCACCTGCAAGTTATCATGAGGGAAAACAGCTGAGAGGTCATTCAAATGCCTTTTGAAGTAGGGGGGGATTATAAATTCTTCTTCTGTCCTTTATCAAAGAGACTCCAGAAAAGCAAATGACCATTAATGTTTTATTGCCTTAAGTTATATTCAATGCCAGCACCCTTCACATGCTCAACGCTAGCCTTCGGCATTGTTTTACCTCATCTGATCTCACAGGTCTTGTGCTTTAGTTTGACTTATTTACCAAGTCATCTGAACAAGGCAGAGAGAAGAAATGCTAATTTCCAGCCTTCCACATCCACCTCCCGTTCTCGCCCATCAGCAGCCATGCATCCCTGTGCCTAGCTAATGGGGGTGCCTCGCTGGGTGATCGTTGTCATTTATTCCTGTCAGGTCAGATCCTGCTGGGGCCACAGCGATGCCAAACGTGATGAATGCCGCGTCACCAGAGCTGCTGATTATAAATGCTTCTAACCTTCCAACACTGAGGAGGAAATAGCTGGAAATAAAACAGGAGTTTTGTATAAAAATGCAGTGGAATGGAAGCATTTTGGGTTTAGGGTTGAGTTCACAACTTTGCAGACATTTATATCACTGCTAATGGGCCTTTAGATTTAAACAATATGCAAGCACAAAGGCCTTCATTTAGTGTTTTGATTTACCCATGGTTATTGCATCATTCTCCAAGGTTTTACTTATTATATTCATCTTGAATTTGCATTTTTTTTGTAATAAAACTTAAACTTTTTAATGTCTCTCAGACTGGATGTGGGAACACTTAATTTTACTAGGACAACGGTCACGGTCCGGTCACACCAGAAAATTGCACAGCAAAATTAATTTTTGCATCTAAAAGCTTGGTGACCACTTGCTGGACTCACTGGTTAAGTGTTGCAGCTGGTGAGCTACCCAGTCGGGCTAGCACTGGTCAGTCACAACCGTTCACCAAGCTGCTTTCTATTTTCTTTGTACCTTTCTGTTTACTTCATTAGCGTTTTGTATCAGGATTGTTCATTTACTTCAGGAAAGAGCTTTACTGAAGAGAGGAAAAACCTCTCCAAGCTGGTAAGCTTGCAAACTTTTAGTTAGCAGACTAGTTGGCTTAATCTCTATTGGGCCAATAAGTTCACAATCTTCATTAAAAACATGAATTTGTACCATCAGCTCTTGTCTTATAACTGTCCGTAAACCATTCCTTAGTGTACTCAATTACAGCTCAGGTAAATGAAAGTGGATGATTTAACACAGCTAATAAGCTATGGTAAAGTCCTCCGTTGGACTCTCTCTCTCCTCAGAGCTCATCCCTGTTCAGATTAGTTACCATTGGTCATGAATTTGTGAGTCGCTCAATGCGAAGAATTCAGGAAATCCACTTCTTCATTTAAATGAATGAGTCTGCTGGTGGTGACTTCACTTGGAGTGAACTGATTTTGTCACAAAAGTTTCCTGTTTTTAGTGCTGGTGTGACCAGACCTAACATTTCTCATTGCCAGGAAGGGAGACAAGTGAGTAAGTTGAAGAACATAAAGTAAACACACACATTATGCACCTTATTTGATGCATCATTGCTCCTTTGCAAAAAATCAAACTCTGCCCCACATCCTACAATTACTTAGTCACTGAAAATTCTTTCCCTCTCAGTTCTGATGAATGTGTACCTGTTGCAATGTCTGTGGGCTCTGTGGTCGATGCGAGTGGGTGGTAGTGAGACAGAAGGTGAGACTGAGAGATGGCAGTGTGGGAGGATATTTTGTTGGTTTGAATTTAAATTTTCTCACTTATTTAAATTAGGTACAATTAGTCTGGTTAACCCCTGCTAGACGACACATCATGTTTTTATTAACACATTCTGGAAAGCATCCACTAATTGTGCACTATCACCTCAGCCACGCAGGTAAAGGGTTCAGTGGTTCTCACCTTGCCAGCCAATTAGTTAGCTACACCCCCACTTGCCACCAGTGTGATGGGACTGAGCACCCAGCACAAACTTTATTATAAGTGTTTATATTATAAGCTGTTCAAGTCCTCCAACCTAAACGACAAAATAGGTTGATTGTTCCTATCCTCGCATACAACCCATAGGAGCGCAGCAGCAGCAGATGTGCTGAACCTTCATTGTCATGGTAACGATAATAAACACACAGTTAAGGGTGTGGAACAGTCACAAGTTTAGGTTTAGACACATAAAGTACTTGGGTAGTTTTAGCAAAAGATCACCGTTTGGGTTTAAATAAGTCGTCATAGTTACAATAACAAACCTGCGGTTTAGCTTTTGGAACAGTCATGAATAAAAGAAACACTGATTACTGGTTTGGCATGGGAAACAGTGGTCTCCCATGTGAAAGTCCTTTGTTTGGCCAACCCATCATCCACCCCAACGTCCTCTTTGTCGCTCCACATGCTGTCACCTGACCTCCTCCTTTGCTCCTGTCATTATCACTATGGCTGCTACAGGTCGCCTCACAGTAAAACATAACGATGGGCAATAAGCAGACACTTGCACAGATGATAAAGGCAATGGGCAATGATATAAATTTGAAGTCATTTAAAGACAATTAGTTCACAACTGTAGCAACTATGTTGTTAATACTGGCTGATGAAGGGGCGATGAACATAAATCTTGCTGAACGATGCAGTGGCGTCCTAACCTGATGGTTTTCATGGTTGTGCATTAAAAGGACTACCAGCAATGGGGTAACACAAGTCATATGATGTGTCATTCAGGTGCATCTGAAATGGAGCAGATTATGATGAAGAAGCTCTTCGCCAACTACAACGTAAAGGTCCGGCCAGCACCCAGCCCTGAAGAGAGGGTGGTGGTCCGTGTGGGAATGATCCTCTCTTCCTTCGTTGGACTGGTGAGACACAAAACCCCAACACTTTCCACATAAACATAGACTGTACATGATGCACAGGCACAGAAAATTACAGACAGATAAACAGTTTCAGAGATGAAGAGGAGGAGAGAGAGACACATTTGATGAACATCACACCAATAGAAAGTTAGAGTTCAGAGTTCTGTTCATCTCAGACTGTTTTAAAAGCAGTAATAATGGGACTGAGTAAACATGAATGGATGATCCAGTATCACTACCTCTTTAGGTCTATATCATAGGTTTAAATGTTAAAAAAGGTAACTATAGCTAATACAATATAGTGCACTAATGACTTAACTTTTATTTCAGCTGTGCTAGATATGATGTTGAAGGTAGATGCATTATAGTCTAGGGAGCTACAAGGTATTCTGGTTGACTTATTATCTTTGGTCGTGCCTTAAAGGAATAAGTAGTAATTTGGGGAAATATGCTTATTCACTTTCTGGTGGAGAGTTAGATGAGAAGATCAATACCACTCTGAAATCTGTCTTTGTATAAGGCTACAGCCAGCGGCTGGTTACCTTGATTTAGCACAGAGACAGGAAACGGGGGAACGTTTAAGCTGCCTTTGTCCAAAGGCAACGAAAATCACCTACTAGCACTTCTAAAGTTCAATAATTAACATGTTGTATCTTTGTTTTTTTTTAATCTGTACAAAACCTGAATAATAAAAACAACAATGTGTAGGACTTTTTCCTGGCCAGGACCAATTGCTAGGCAACCAGCAGAGACCTCACAGAGAGAGAGTCTGGCACATACTAACCTTAACCCGTAAAACAGCGACTTGTTGTTTGTACAGATCAAACAAACTGGATATAATGTGTCAATTAGTGAAGTAAAGTGGTGCTGGTAGGTGGTTTCCAGTCTTGGTGTGACACTAAGCTACTCTGCTGCTAGCTATAGCTTCATGTGTTATTTACTGTATTTTCTAAAATGTTGAACTAGTGCTTTAAAATAGAAAATTGCACAATATGTTCGTCAAGTTTTTGTGTTTTTTTTTTTTTAATTTTTTTAGTTTTTGAGAGGCCTAACCTGAAGAACTGGGGTTCCTCTCCCTCAAGCAGCTTTGCCTCTAATAGATATGTCTTTAAAATGAAATCTGATTTACACAGACTGACGGACGTCTCTATAAAGGTTTTCAGCACAGTGGTTGCTGCCCATGCTACATACCACACTCCTATAGTCACACATGACAGGATAACAAAGTATTCTACATGTAAATGTAATGTCTTTTTATTCATAACCTAACCATAACGTATATCTGAGTGCCATCTGGTTTTCACTTCAGTACCTGCTGGCCTGCTGAGTCAAATGGTACAAAGAGTCATGCTACTGAAGTGAAGTTCTGTGTTTTTATCCATCCAGCTAGGAAATATTGTTATAGCAGCTTGCACCAACAGAGTCTCTGCCTGCGTGACTCCATTAAAAGGTAATACAGAAGTGCTACACCACGGCACTATCTGCTCCTGAATTTCTCCTTGGCTTCTTTCTCCATAGCATCCATACACACACACACACACACACACACACACACACACACACACACACACACACACACACACACACACACACACACACACACACACACACGCAGCCGCATTCACACGCACACACGCATAACATAGTGTCACATTTGCATACACATCTACAGCATGCTCCGCTCAAGGTCAGTCTGACTCTTGAGAGGAAGTCACATGGGCTCCTTAAGTTCTGGGGTGTAACGATGTTGAAAACTGACCCACTTGGATGCTCAGCCCTCCTCTGACCAGAACTAGTCAGCTGGATAACTGCTGTGTTATTATTAACATTTACCCCCATGGACACCCTGAGGCCAATTCACTTGGCCAAAACACTTACAGGAAGCATCAGTGAGTGATAAGTCAGTGATGAGGTAGGTATTTGTGTGTCTGTGTGAGAGTGTGTATGTATGTGTGTGTGTGTGTGTGTGTGTGTGTGAGAGAGAGAGAGAGTCTCTTGCCCCCACCCCCTTCTCTGCTTCTGTCCCAGCTGTCTCTCTGACATTCCTCCCAGCGTTTTAAATAGCAGCACCGGCTCAGGGAAGCTCTGCCTTCAAGCTGGATGGACAATCACATGCTCACACACACACACACACACACAATGCAAACACACATGCACATTTATTCATTGCTCACAGTGGATACTTCACATGCAAACACCTTCACCAAAGCCTGCATCATGAACTCTTTCCTGAAAATGACTGGTGTGTATCCATTGCTGCCAGTATCTAGCCAGTATCTCAAATCAGCTGTTGTCATAATTCTCATGTACAGTGTGGTGCTATCATGTCCAACAGCAGCACTGAAACTGTGTTTAACAGAGTAACTAGTAACTTTAAAGAGTAACTGTTTTTTTATGGGGAAAAAAATTATTCAGATTTCTCAGGTGAATTTTGTTATTCCTGTTTTTGAGGTGACAACTCGAAGTAACACTGATGACATTGAATCTAGCTAATGCATTGTCACTGTTCCAAATTCTTAAAACTAAACGAAGCCCAGAAAATATTACCCGTAAGTCCATGTTGGGCGGTCTTGTCACATGACTACTTCCCAGTGTTTTTAAACCAGGACCTTTGCTCATAGGTGGGACCATTGTGACCAGAGTTATGCTAGCTAGCTTTTTCTCATCGTTTTTAGTTGAGTTTAGTTATGGGAAACTCTAGCAAAACAATGTATATTAGTGCAGGCAGTGTGAGCCTCCTAAAACTTTCCAAATAAACTTCAATATTACAGAAATAATTTTAAACGGTACACAGTAGTAATGCTCAGTAAATATTGCACTCCAGGAGTCCAGTGGATCAGCTGACTGCACAGGTATCTACTTGCAGCAAATCAAGCTAGCTGTAGTAATAACCAAAATTTCTTTATCAAGTCATAAATCTCAAATATTTTACAGTAAGATCCATGCAGCAACTGTGAGGTTCCAGGTTTGTGTGTTTTTGTTCAAAATGTTGGGTATTATGATAAAGAGTGAAAAACTAGGATACGGGGGCTGTTCGACTATTATCTGGCAACTCATCTCCAAACTGTGTTACACATTGTTGCACCATCATTGCACCAGCTGCAGCCCGGCAGGAGCAGTAGTTGATATTATATTTAAATTTCAGTGGTTAAGACTTGTCTCCCAAGGCGAATTAAGACATCAGGTTTACTGAAGTGTAAGTAACAGCTGAGCTCAGCTAATAAGAAAGTTCTCTAATCAATCCAAACATGTGTCTTATTTAAGATTATTTGGATCAAGAGCAGAGCTCTTACTGCATATGGGACAAGACATAAACATTATTTATAAAGTATGTTGACCTCCGCTTATCCGACTGATTTGAGTATGTCAGGCATCATTTTACTCTGAAAATCCTGTCAGCAGCAGCCTGAGCAACACAGACAGTTGAGCTTCAGCCTCTAAGATGAGCTCTGATGTCCTAGGGAAAGATGTTGCCATAAGTTCAGGAGCTAAATGAAAATGATATACTAATAATATACTATTTCAGTCATTCATTTTTAATACATTTGCAAAAATGACTAAAGTTCTGTTGAGTATTGATTGTAGACTTTTAAGGGAAAAATGAATTGAAATGATTTTAGCATGAGGCTGCAACTTAACAAAAATGTGAAAAAAGTGAAAGGGTCTGAATACTCGTATGTAAATATGTGGCCTGTGGGCTGGAGTGTGCCCTGTGTAGACATACTGCAAGGATTTTTGCACTTCTTCTCCAGATGTACATTAGTGCTGAACGATTAATCTTATTGACATCATTGCGATATGAACATGCCTTGTTCAGATCTGGTATTAACATGCGTCCTCAGTGATCCGATCACAAGTGGACAGCTCTCAGTTCGTCAGTTCACACCTGACTTTAAAATGCGTCTCCACATGCGTCTCGATTGACCACTTGTGATCGGATCTCACGTCCCCGCTTTACGTGCAAATGTTGTTTTTAGCCATTCGACAGACGGGTCTGTTGGTAATTTGCCTGTGTGTGAGTCAAGCAGCAACCTCCGAGGCTGAAGAACATAGCCAACACGGAAGCACCAAAAACTGCAGTTCTTCAAGCGAGTTGATCTCCATCGACTCCCATGTTAAAATGTCCAACTTTACAGCAGAAATACACATGTTTACAGCCTGGTACAAAAACAGCTTTGGTCTATATAGTTTATTTCCTCCTTCATGACAACTGTACGGGGGTGAATTTTTACATAACTAACTGGTTTGAATTTTATTAAGGCTTAAAGTTCTGCATAATGGAGGGTGTGCCACTTTGAGTGAATGCCCTTTGCCCGTTTATGGATTAGCCGGGAGTTCGGTGGAGTCAGGTACAGGCGAGATGGCGATGGTGGAACGGCCCACAGTGAGCCTCAAAACCGCTCTTCAGAAAACATATTGGTGACGTCACCGAGGCTACGTCCATCTTTATTTACAGTCTATGGTGTGTGAGAGCGAGCGAGTGCGGCACGGAGGGGTAATTTGATATAAAGCGGGGAAGTGAGATCCGATCACAAGCGGTCAATCAAGACGCATGTGGAGACGCATTTTAAAGTCAGGTGTGAACTGACGAAGTGAGAGCTGTCCACTTGTGATCGGATCACTGAAGATGCATGTTAATAATAGTGCTGACCGATTAAGCTTATTTTCGTTTGTCATCGCGATATGAACATGTCAACACACACACACACACACACACACACACACACACACACACACACACACACACAGACAGCACAGAGGTGGCGGTGTAGCCCAGTGAGCAGTGAACTTTTTTACCGGAGCTGACAACTACAGTCGTAACTCTGTGAGTGTCATCACAACCTTTTGCAAGTAAAAAAAAGCAATCGGCGTCCTTCATCACGTCACCTGTTCCACAAGATTTAAACACAAAGAAAATTTACATTTTCAACATCTACATCCACTGCGGTTTGTTCTACACGAGCGCATCGCCAACATTAACCTAATGGTGAACTGTTATAAACCAGCAAACAAAAAGAAACTGTATGTAGACTGCAGCTTCATTTGCCATAAACTTTTAGAAACTTATAGCTATATACTATATAATACTGGAATTTTACTTTAGGTTAAAATCACTATGACACTGCTTGGACGATACCATACTGCATTGTGGGAGATGTGTATGTACTGTATGAACATGTGTGTATAATCTTTACTTACATTACCACTGAATTTATTGTAATACAAACTGAGCTACCATAAGTTGTGATTTTTCATCAATAAGATACTTATTTTCTGCCTGCTTCCTCCTTGTATTCTCCCTTCAGAATATGAAAAATGAAGAGATGAGCACTGTGGTTGTCATGAATCTGGTAAGTCCGTTTACGTCCCCTGCATTTTACTGCATGTTTGTTTCTCTGGGGCTGCAAAGAAAATTTTGATGGTGCATTTTAAGCCAAAATAAATGAGCTTGTTGCCTCACTAAGACAGAGAGTTACATGATGAGGAACCTCTTTACGCTTCATTAACATACAGTGCTGCAAGTGAACAACCTCCTACTATGTGTCATCAGTTTGGCCAACTCAACCATGACTCCAGCTCCAGTGGAAATGCACAGCTCAGTGACAATACACCACACAAACAGGCTGGAACACTTGGAGTCGACATAACAATACAGAGTAAATGCAAAATGAAGAATTATGCAAATGGTATTTTGTTATGCTAAGACAAATGCTGGGGGAAAACGTCCCAGTAGAATCTAATTACAGCAGTGAAGCAAATGAAAAATAAAATGATGAAATCACCAAATGCTTTTTTAAATGCAAAGTCTCCCCTTCTGTTATTATCCGTGTCTGTCTTGTTCCTGCCCCCTTTTTATGCACTTGTGTGTAACGTCCACATCCTTGTTTACATAAACACTCAATATGTAGTACTTGTTTTTTTTATTTTTTTTAATTTTTTTTCCCCAACAGGAATGGACAGATCATCGGTTGACATGGAAACCCAAGCAGCATGATGGGATTGAAGTGCTGCGTATCCCCGCTGCGAGGGTTTGGCTGCCTGACATTGTCCTCATCAATAAGTAAGCAATGAGCACCGCACTCACTGACATTAATGAATCAGCACCAACATTTGGCCACTTTTCTTGTTTTTTTTATTTTATTTTTTTTTTTTAATTTAACTTTTTATCTGGGATGGTTTCTTTGTAGGCCCTAAGGTGCATTTTGTTTTTTACCCTCCCATACATATTAATGTGCCTGCTCCATGTTGAATAAGTTATACACAATTATATTAAATATAACTAATAAATGTCTTATGAGGCAAAACTTTGGTTTATGCCAAAAATATTTCTTTTTTTCTCTTCCACTGGCAGAGCTAAAGGTCGTGTTTGTCTGTTTGAGTCGATATAGATCCACCCTGCTCCTGCTATACATCTACAGCTAGCTATTCATGATTGTCAGCTTTAATTCTCGCCGGTTAGCTATATAATCAACTTTGAGCCTGCTCCATACACCTCCACTCAAGGTCATAATCAGTTCTTATAAAGTGTTTATTTATCAGGTTATAAGAAGAGATGATGTTAGCACTGTACTGCAAATCTGTATTAAAAGCACCTTAACCTGCCATCACCCCCAATGTCCACTGGTCACAGCTTCGTCTGCTGGAGAGAATCTGCTGCCATTCTACATAGTGTCGCAGTGTCCAACAGCTAGTTTTACTTGAGTATCCATTTAGTTTTTCTCTGCTGTACTACTTCACATGTGGGCGTACTTTGCCAGACAAGCTAGTGAATTTATATAAACCTACTCTGTGTCAAATTAATTTTATTTTCATGCATGTCATTATTTATTTAATTATCTTTTTATGAAGACTTAGCAAAGCTAGATTTTGTTTTCCATTACACCTCCAGAGTCTGTGCAGCAGTTTAATGAATGCTACACTATTTCCTCTACATAAATACACTATACAGGGAAATGCAGAAATGAAATAAAGGCGATGTGCACACATAAGGTATGTTATATAGTTATAAAGTTTCCATGTTAGTTTCAATGTTTATCGTGAATGCAGGTTTTCCGATATGCTTGCAAAACATGAAAAACGTTGGTAAGGGCGTACTAGTGGCCCAGGGGTTAATGTGCCAACTATGAACTGCAACATCCCCGGTTCATGTCTGGCTGCTGACCTTTGTTTGCTCAAAACAAAATCAGAAATATGTCTGCTGAAGAACAGACAGCTCCACTTCCAAAACACATCCAGTAAACTTTTAAAGCCCAACACGGGACAGAGCTGTGACGCAGCCAGAACATGAACCTCGGTGAATCTTTGTTGTGAATATTAATGTCACGACAGTTGTCAATAAATGGCAGCAGATTGTTATCGGCGTGATGGAGCTAGAATGAAACACAGCTGCTCCCAGTGGACATTAGGGTTACAGTACAGTACCTGTGTAATGGAAAAATTGTATGTCACATTATTAAATTAGAAAATGTAGATATTTAAAGAGCATAGTCTTTCTCTTTCCACATACAGTACACACTCCCGATAAACACCCCTGTATATCTCCCACTGCTCCATTCATCAACACTTTTTATAGGCAATTAAGCAGCATGGCTCCCTAATAACTGAGCTGATGGCACTGCTCAGCTACTTCATCTCAGGAGGCATTCCCTTGGAAGCATGCACGTACACACACAAATATGTGCACACAAATGCTAAAGAGTGTATACCCTTCTGTGTGTGTGTGTGTGTGTGCGTGCGCGTGCGTGCGCGTGCGTGCGCGTGCGTGCGCGTGCGTGTTTATGATCAATGCCGGTCATTTTAGCAGCAGCAGCACCTTCACGGGGACGGGGTTTTAGGAGAGCCCACTTTCAGGACACAAGCTTCTCTCCCTGTTAAATTAGCAGAGGCATAAAACCAAACACTGCAGAATCTGTGTCTAATTGACTTGATGACTTTGTTGTGTATTGTGTTATGAGCTTAACGGCCAAAACAGCTCTGTATACATCCAACATGAGTGCCGCACTTAGAAGTGTCCTGTGAAATGTGTTGAGTTCCTCCCTTTTTATCTGTGTCAATTAAAATGTTTTATTGGGGTCTGGCAGAATGGGACTGCAGCCAGATGTTGATGTACTCCGCAGCTGTGGCCAGAGAACAGAAGGAAGAGTGTGACTGCAATAATCAGACATATACGAGACATGGTTACTCAGATTCTCCTCACTCTGACCACAGCTTTACCCTGTCTATCTTTTTCATGTAAATTCTGCTTTATTGTGCAGAACAAAAAGACGTGACAGCTGAGTGAGAGGAAGTGGGATGACATGAAACAAAGGCCCCAGGCTACAGCCAAACCTCGGATGCTGCTATTACATGATATGTGCATCTGAGTCAGCACGATACCACATTTACATGCTAATAATGATTTGATTATTTATAATAATGCCTTGATTATATGAAGATCAGTGCAGAACTACCATGTTACACTTTTGCCTTGTGTCATTGGTCACTTCAAGTTACTGAAGGTTAGACTACGCTCTTAGCCCCGTCTAGTATAACCATCAAGTCTAACCACTTGTTTATTGTCATTACCTTTCAAAATAACCAGTATCATCGTTTTCTGGTCTGGCCCCTTGCCAGAATGACAAGTGTTTCTAAAACAAAATGACCATTACAAAAAATATTTCATTTCCTGTGTTTTAATAAACAACCAATGCTGCTGTCTTTCTGGTGAGGACAGGTTTGACAATACAATACAATCCGATCAGATTTGATACAATATGCGATACAGTAGGAGACCGGATTAGATGGGACAGGACATCACGAGACAATGTGATGCATTGTGGGATAGGAGATGAGATTACGCAGTATGCTACGAGACAATATCACACAATGCATTATGATATGATGCGAGACGAGATGATACATTTGCAGATGATGCAGAACGAAACAAGATGAAACGTTACAAGACATTAAGAGATGATAAAATATGAGATGGTACAATACATCATGATATAATATGAGACAATATGAAACAAGTCAGTATGTTATTTTATATTCTATGGCTACTGTCCTTTGGACCTGTAGCCTATGTATTTGTAGTGTTGGAAAAAAAAAAAAACTATGGGCAAACACAAACTCTGAAGAGCAGCTGGTGAATACCACCTCGCCATGTCTGCAACACGCAGTGTAACGGGCAGGTTCCGGGTGTGTCGCCTAACATTAGCAGTGATTTACAATGATTCGAAGTAGAGGTTTTATGTACAACATGAAGTGAAGTTACATAAATAAAACCACAAATAAAAAGTTGAATTCATTGAATTAAGAAAAGAAGTCAAGTTTGTAATTAATGTTATGTTAATCTCTGTTTGCAGTAATGATGGGGTGTTTGATGTGGCCTTGCATGTCCATGTGCAGGTTTATAGTAACGGCAGAGTAACCTGGACTCCCCCTGCACTATACTGCAGCTCCTGTGGAGTTAAGGTGAAAATCGACACAGACACACACAAACTAAAACTCTTATGCATTCCGTTCAATTCCTCCTAAACTTTGCTCCTCCTCTCGGACTCTTTCTACATCCCCGTTTCTCCGTGTAGGTAACATACTTCCCATTCGACTGGCAGAACTGCACCATGCAGTTCCGCTCCTACACGTATGACTCGACAGAGATCGACCTGCAGTATGCACTTGACTCAAAGGGCAACGAGATACGGGAGATCCAACTGGACGAGGCTTACAGCGGTGAGGGTTTGGTGGGATGGATGGATGGATAAAAGGGAATTGTGAGCTTTTTTTTGAAATAGAGGGGAAAATCATTTTTAAACAGATGAATAAATGAAAATCTGAGTAGATTGCAACAATTCAATGTTTCAGTTTACAGGAAAAAGTTAGATATGAAGATTAGTAATATTTGTATGCACAATAAATGACACTGTACTTGTATTTAGAATGGATATATTCCTTTGGATGATTGACGTTGTTCCCTGTTTCTAATTTTCTCTTATTAGCTACTTTATACTAACTTTTGCTTAATATCTAAACCATGGTCACAGGAGTGTCTTTTACCAGTTCGACTGTGTTTGCACTTTTGTTTGGACCCCTTGTGGTATGCAGATTTGTTGCTTGTGCTGTAAAAAAATAATAATTTTGCTGATCTTAATTAAAATGTTGTGTAATGCTTAAAATGTGGATGTTCCTCCAGAGGGCGGCGAGTGGCGCATCATGCACAAGCCGAGCAGGAAGAGCACGAATGATGATCTGTACGAGGACATGATCTTCTACCTGATCATTGAGAGGAAGCCTCTGTACTACGTCCTGAACATCATCCTCCCCTGTATTCTCATCACCATCATCGCCATCTTTAACTTCTACCTGCCTCCTGATGCAGGTACACAGAGTAATACATACAAACCAGTTTACTATGTTAGAGATGATTGAAGATCAGTTTGCTTTACTATGACCGTCTCCAGCCTGATGCAGCTTTGGTTAGGATTACACTGGCATATCATTGCTCTCTAGAACTGCTAATAGCATCTCCTAATTGTGTTCGTGTGGTCCGTTTAAATTGGGCAGTCTCATGGAATTACTGGAACAAAAGGATTCAAGTCCAGATTAGATAGTTGTTTCCTGGAGCGCGGCTGAATCGATAACCTCAAAAATGAAAACGGTAGAAATCAGCCCACCAGCTACTGAGAGTAATCAGCTCACCGCTCTCCTTTGTTCACTATATTTGGTTTCTCTGACTGTCTGGTTCTCACTGATTTACCAAGTAATCAGTCTTTAGTTTTATGCTTCTGCACCACAGCAGGTTGCTGTGAATGTAACACCCATGTTACTGTACATGGAGATGTGCCTTTTGGCCTCAGTGAATCAAATGGCCAAGTAGAAATCCACTGAGTTATGCACATTAAAGGGGTGCTCCTGTAATGTATTATTGGAAGACTTGCGAGAAAAAGATATAACGGAACGATGCAGCAGAGGAGCAGATATCTGGACTTTTTATTTCTACCTTTCCCATAATGAAAGCAACAACTCCTCCAACCTGAACAAGGATACACAGGTTGTTGTTTTTTTTCCACCCTCTGATATGACCTTCTTTAGTTGAAGGATGTCTTCCTTGAGTGTCAATACAGATTTAGGTCTGACACCCTGTAAGATGCCCACTGCATGACCATGTTTGATGACTCATTTAAGCAGATAACACAAGGACACACAGAAACCCTTTATCCATAGCTGTAGGTTGCATGTGTGTGTGAGAAGTTTTCTCCAGCCCCTGTCTGTTTTTTAAAAAAATCTTTTCTAGTTTCTGCATGCATGCCTCTAAAGTATGATCCTCCCCCCCTGATACAGAGACAGGTCAAAGACATTTAAGTTGCAATCCAGTGTTTTCTCTTTTTGTTTTTCTGCTGATCAATAGTTTCATGCACTGCACTTTCTAGAAATCACTTGTCAACCTAGACAGAACTCAGACATGTTGACCTTTCTGGTGATACAGTGTGATGGAGTCAGTGGGAGAACTCCTACTGCTTTGACAGCCACTGAAAGATCACACACTGCTTTAAAACACATCAATTACTCATTGCCTACGGACTCTAACCAACCTGAGGTAAACACAGTTTGTGAGTGGCCTTGTAGAGGCCTTGTCCTACTGTCCACTCAGCTTCACTTAGAATGGGAGATAAATTTTCCATTAGAGTCATTAGTGGTGAATTACTTGGGCCAGATGTTGCTAAAACAGTAGATCTCACCCAGTTGGAGGAGGAGAAAACCTTATCCTGGTGAAACTCAGGCCTGAAGGAACACTATGTAATTGTTACTCTCCTAAATAAGATTTTTTTTTTTTTTTTTTTGTCCCCAACAGGTGAAAAGATGGGTCTGTCCATCAACGTGCTGCTGACCCTCACTGTGTTCCTGCTGCTGCTGGCTGATAAGATCCCTGAGACGTCACTGGGCGTCCCCATCATCGTCAACTACATCATGTTCACCATGATCCTGGTCACCTTCTCCGTCATCCTCAGCGTGGTCGTCCTTAACCTGCATCACCGCTCGCCCAACACCCACCTGATGCCCATGTGGGTCCGCAAGGTGAGGTCTTTGCCTCCCAAGTACAAAATATCATAGACTACAGGTTAAATTATTCGATTGGATTCTGTGTGTATGTGTTTGATTCATGATGTGTAGCTGGACTCGGGAACAAAAGAGTATTTGAAATTTTAACTTGAATGGAATTTATTGTGAACAGAAGGAATAGACTTTGGCGCTTAGACCCCGGCAGGAAGTGGATCACCAGGGGAAGTGGTCCATAGGTTTAAGGTCCTTCCAGTTAGCGGAAACTTCCCCCAGAGCCTAGACACTGGTGGTGATGAAGAATGGAGCTTGAGGATGGGAATGTCATCATGAGAGGGAAACTTCAGATCACATAGTTTGATTGGAGATGGTCAGGCATCCATGCTTGAGGTGGTGGAGGTGGGTTACGCAATGTTCACGATGCTGAAATGACAGCAGAGAGAGGGAACACTTTTAAACTTGGACAGCTTACAAGTGATTGGCTGAAGGCCAGCGTGACAGGTTGTGATTGGATGAAGACAAGAATGAGCTGGTGGAGCTTTGAGACAGTGGGAAGCGGTGCTTGTGACTTTCACTAAGCTTCATTTGTCTGTTGCCAAAGTTTTATTCATCTAACTATATAATTATTCAACAACACAACTACGACTAGACAATAACTGATTAAGACTAATACATAATTAATGGTAAGGATTAACATTCAAATTAATCCAATTTATTATAGAAAATGAGTGAAATCAGATGTAAAATTATGTACACAATTTATTACATTGTGGGCACCTGAGCAGAAATCAGGGTGTCACTTTACAAAAAAAATGTATGCAAGTATAAAATTAAATTAAGCAAAACATTATGTGGACAAGATTTTAATTCATCAGTGAAGTAATTGTGAACTTAATAATTAATATAATGTTAATTTGTGTGTTAATTTGGTAATGGAAGCAGTAGTAGTTTAGGTTCAGACACTCTACTGAATTAAGTCCATACAGTCCTCAACACCCTGAATGTCATATTGTACCATTAACCCCCATCAGTTGCCGTTGCCCTCGCTGCGCATTATGTGAAGCTAATTGCGTCTGAGCAGCAGCTCTCCACCTTGCTCCGAGTTCTGTCACGCTTTCAGGTAACAGTCACCACAAAAAGGCTCATACACATGCAGGTGATTTATGGAACTCATAGTAGCACTGCATAGTACTGGATTGATGGGGAGAGGGACATTATAGGTTCTGCTTCCTTTCACTCCTACTCTTCAGACGATCAGTGTCAGTGTTGGACGGAAAGATTTGTGCACAGAACATTAGTTGTGGAAGATTTCTTGACCCCAGAACTCCTAGTAATACTGTGCTATAATTTTTTAAAGCTGCACTAATGAATATTTTTATTCTAACAGTGGATCAAATGACAATGTGAAAGGGGTCACTTACAACTACAATCAGGTATAGAGGGCATTATACCATTTTCCCAACATATGCCTGGGTCGTCGGCCCGAGTCCGGCCCATATACTTAAACATCTGGGCAGATTCAGGCTGTTGTCGCTCTGGTATTGGCTGACAGTTGCAAGACTTTCAGTGTGTGTGCCAGAATTGGTCCAGATGTGGAAGTAGCATCTGATAATTATGTGGTATATGGGCCAGGTCCATGCCATGGAACCAGGTATTAACTGGGCCAGAAGAAAACAAGCATGTTGTCCAAGTATGGGGCGGATTTATTTTGCTATTGTTTTAGTTGTGCAGCCCCCAACTTTACTGCTCTCCTGGCTAATATCAGCAGCACGCAGCTGTTTGCTGTGTCTTTTTAGCAGAAAGACTAGCTAAGCTACCTGCTTAGTGCTAAAACGCAAACAGACAAACTTAACCAGCAACTAGCTAGTGAACATTTAGAGATAAAGAGCCAGTTATTTTTCTCAAGAGTTTGTGGAGATCGAAACAGATAAGAGGAGAGTGAAGCCTATTGGACAGGTTGCCAGAAACACAACGCCATATCAGTGCTTCTCTGTGTCTGCTGGATGGTTATTGGGCAACTGTTTGCTAACATGTTAGCCATATAAACTTTTTCAAAGTGACAATATGTTTCTTGTGCTCTCCTCTTGGTGTCAAAACAAGTACATTAATGCATGTGATTTTTTTTTTTTTTTATAACTTTGGACATGCTTAGTACAAAAGTAAAGACAATTTAAAGCCATTGTATAACCTATATATTTTTAAAGATGTAAGAAATAGAGTGTATTGTAAACTTATATTGTTTGCATTATAGCATTTTAAGGAATTGTAAGTAAAAAAAACTCCAAAATATAATCTCATTGTAAAAAAAATCTAAGTCAATAATCAAAATGTGGCATTCATCCATATAAATGTGCTACTAATACAATAATTATATTCCAAAAACATGAGGGAAATATTAACTATTCTTCTTTTAAAAAAAAAAAAAAAAAAAAAAAAAAAAAAAAAATTTTTTTGCCTTTTTTGAGTTTTAAAGGCACCAAATGCCCAGGGTGCCCCAGGCATGTCTGTTTAATAATATGTTATAATATTTCTCATCTCTCACTTATCTTCTCCTCAACGAGTTTAAAGAGGGAACAGCAGGAAGCCAGAGAGGTTAATATCTCCGGATGCTGAGGGAGCAAACCTGGTGTCAGGAACTATACGGGTGTCAATAATATCTCCCGTCTCCAGCTGTAGAATCACTGTAAAGAACAAACTCAAATTAGCTTTTCTATTTAGGAATAGATCAGTCTTAAACAAGAAAACACCCATCTGCTTATCAGAGTGGCCATCATTAAATCTAAAGTAATAGACTCCTCTTCCAGGCACAGTGAAGGTGCCTGTAGCTGGATTTCAGGCATTGCCAGTTTTTCATATAAAACCCATCTGACTTTTTGTAAGTGTGTTAAATGGTCCATATGTAAGACTAAAGCAACAAAGAACGCTACGTTAGGTGGGTCAATTAAGTTTTGCACAAGAAAAAAAAAAAAAAACACCTTTTGCAAATGTTTTATCAGGACAGAAATGCATTCAAGTCATTTGTTAAGCCTCGAGGTTACGCACAATTTATTTTGGCGAAAAACACTGAATGTAAACATACATTTGTTTGTTTACAAGAAAACTCTAAGGGCATCTTTAATTATTTAAATTATTATTTAATTTATCTCTATTTCTTTCCCGAGCTTGAAGGGATAAATGCTGTTTCAGGGTTTTCTAAACCACTTCAAAAAGTAAGAGTTTGGTTATAGAATATAATCCTTAGTGTCCTCAGTGATATCTATGACCCTGTTAATTAATTTGAATGAAAACTTGTTTATTTCAGTGTTTATATTTATAGGGACAACTATATAGCATTAATTAATGCCACAAACCACAGAAATTGTAGCCTCAGCATGTTTGCAGTGCCCATCCTTAGATTTTGACCATTAATAAGTAGCACTATGGAACTGTTTTTGTACAAGTCGGTCCAAACTTGTGTGTTGCACACACACAAAAAAATTGGGGACATACCCACATGTGAAGATGCGTGGCCTCGGCGTGGATTAATGCTATTCACTGGTTCACAGTTGGTGATAGTGAGGCACAAAGAAAGGTAGTAACTCACCAACAAAGGCACACTTTGACAGGTTTTAAAAATTGGCTTTCATTTTAAGAAGGAAATGCATTAAGCACGATTGTTTGGCCTCAAGGGTACAGACGTTGTGTTTGTTCTCAAGAAACTGAACTGGGCACCTTTTTTAAATGTGCAAAAAAAACTAAAGGTATTCCTTATGTTTATAGTACTGACACACAATACCATCATGTCTGCTATCTGCCTCAGTTTAACCCGACTGACTGTTGTTGATCATGTCACTGTTTGCTGTCTCATACAGAGATAATAGAGAGGGTAGTGACATGACAGGTGTCATAGTTAAACTGTGAAACAAAAGGTCAGAGGAGGTCATGTAAAGAAAGAAACATATTTGCTACTGACTTAATTCAGTGTCACTATTAAAGTTATTTAAGCCAAGATGTTTCACCTCACGCTACATTCACTATTGCAGCTTCAGCAGGTTCCTTGCCAGTAGGCCATTAATGGCATCCATCTGTCAATACAGGCAAGCCAAGAGCTATTTTAAAAGATGGCTATAAAATCACCTAAAGTGCAGTTAAAGAAGCCATTTACAGCATTCATGATATCGATCAAGACAGACATTTGGCCCAATGATTTACTTATTTATCATCAAATCCTTTGATATCCTTCTGAAAGGTAGTTCCAAGTCTGAAAGCCAGGTAGTACCAACTGATGGTTATATAAAAAGAAGATTTTCTTGATTTTTGTCAGGTGTATTTAAGTTTTAATTACACACATCTCAGAGTTGCCCGCAATCCTTAACTAAAGAGCTCCACTGGAGCCTCCAGCCTTCATGTTCTTTGGTCAAGGACACCTTGAGAGTAGACATTGAAGAATTGGAAAAAATTACCCATTTGGTTTCCCCTCCCACATCATTCAGTAGCAACTGTTTTCAAAGGTTATCTCACCGCTACATTCTACATTTCCAGTCATTTCTCACCCTTAATATGAAAAAACAGGACAAGTACATTTCAGGTGTCCAATAAATCATTAAACAAGAATCCAAACAAGTGGATTTTTAATACCAGGAAAGACGATGGACTTGGGAGAGGTCTGTGTGAGCCAACAAGCTATCTGCTGAAAGCGGAAAGTACAGTTAAATTAACCCTCTGTTTCCTAATGCGGTTTTCAGCCCAACCGATTGGATTTGACATTTGTGATTTCCAGTTTTAAACTCAACAACAGCTCACTTCTTTATTTGCATCAGGTCCAAAGAAGCGTGAAAGAGAAGCTGACTTTACTGTAAACCGTAGAGGTAACTCTGTTGTTCCTCACCTCTCCTCCCAGATCTTCATCCACATGCTACCTCCTTACCTTGGCATGCTACGGCCAAAAGTGGAGACCCCCCTGTCGCTGGAGACCCTGCCCCGTCGGGAGAAAAAGAAGATGGCCATCAGCAAAGTGGCTGATGAATACTTTATCCGCAAACCGGACTCCTCCATCTTGTTCCCCAAGCCTAACAGGTGAGGTGTATAGGTGTTTGTGCTTGTGCATGTTGATTGCATATGGTTGAGCGTTTTGGTCACTATCTACTGTACAGGTATGCGAATACCTGTGCAGACCTTAACTGTACTGATCTTAGCTCAGCCTCTGACTTATCTCAGAACTGTTTCTGGATTTGGAGCACGTTCCCTTTAATGTTTGTGCTTTCTGTGCTTCCTCCATATATTTACATGTTGACAGATATACAGGACCTTGCTAATGTGTTTATTAAGACCTACACTACTGGTCAAACGTTTAGAACAACTCAATTTGTCCAGCTCTTATTTAAATTTACACAGTGTGTAAAAGTCTTTGTGTTTCTAAAATTAAAGCAGCAAATAAACAATTGGAGATTTTAAAAACAAGGAAACAAACTTAATCTAAATCCTTGCTGCAAATGTGTTGCACATGTTTGCTTTGCTTGCACCTTCTGTCCAGTTCATCCCAAACCTGCTCGATTGGGTTAAAGTCTGGAGACTGTGCTGGTCTCATCATTTGGAGCCACCATTCAGTTATTTTACTCTAATGGTTTGGCTCATTATCTACAGATGTGTAGATTGAACCTCTGACCAACGAGTCTGCCTTCCTTTGTTACTTTTTCCTCACCATTCTGACAGCAGCATACAGTACTACTTCCTGCAGTACAGTATTGTGCTAATAATGCATCAGAGGGTGCAGTAACAGTTTGTTCCAACACTAACTTTGTACAGACACAAGGTTTTTCTAAGTCATCAAACTGAAGGAATTGTTTGCTTTAACTTTCAAAGCTTCACTTACTTCCATTTCTGGAGGAAAGCTACAGGTTAACCGATTTCTTTATCTATACTTGCTCTTAAATCAAGTAGGTATGTTATTTATATATATTTATATATATTTTTAGCCTACATTATTTTTACATTAGTAACCTTAATAATGTAATTATGAGTTATCTTTTTATCCATGCGAGAAATTCATTCTATAGAATATAGAGGAATGTGAAATATCTATTATGAGCTTATAACTTTCATAATGTTTTTGTATTGGTTTTGTATTATTACTATCTATTATATGTTCAAATATTTTGTGGTATGTGTTAGTGTGTTCTGTCCAGCATGGGGGTATTCCATCGGTCTGATATATGTGAGGTTGAGAGCTTCTATATATTGGCTATAAATCTGTCATGAGTTACTATCAGCTACACCAGTAGGACAGGGGTTTCTTTGCTCTCTTTAATGGTATAAAAAGGGAGTTTCACTGTTGTTTGAGGGAGTCTGCGCTGACACTCTGCCTGTGTAAGTGAACTTTCCACTATATTGTACAATATATTTTTACACTCATCCTCTATACGGTTTTTGTTTATGAGATTCAAGCCATTTCCACTGCAATACACAATCCATATCTGACTCTTTAACAACAGGTTGTATGTAAAAGAAATAACTTCTTGCAGCAGAAGTGATTAAAAACACTTTAAAAGTAAACTGCCAAAGTGTGTTAGATAGCACTTTGAAATGAAATCCAATAGTTTATCTAACTATGTTTAGTATTCATAGAATTTCAAGTCTGTGGAGCAGGTTATCTTTGAAGTCAGCTGCCCAGCACTTTCAGTTTTTTCCCCACAGCTTGCATTTGTCCTGTGAAAGTCAACTCTTTTTAGTACACAATTACACACCTTTTCGTCCCATACCTGTATCTTAGTTGTCATCTAGATTGCGAAACTGAAGTGACGTGCTCAGGCAGTATTAATTGCATTGCTTTGCTACAAGCTGCACCTATAAGTACACTTGAGCAAACACACTTAGGCGTCAGCAGTCACTGTCACATATTATGTATCCTGTATGTAAATATTACAGTTTCCTTTTTTATTATTCTGTGGTAAATGCTGCTCTTATTGCCAAAATTTAGGCTGTCAAATAAAGTAAATCCTCATGTCTGGAGCAGTTGCAAATTAAAACTGATCAGGGAACAAGTCTGAGACATTAAATATATTGGTTCACTCTCTGACCTTTGGTGTAGACCAGTGCTTCCCAACCTTTTCCAACTCATGGCCCAATTAAAAATCTCAAAAAATAGATGTGATCTTTGAGCGCGCAATATGACAAGAGATAGCAAACAAGTACACAATGTGGTCCGCCGCCAACAACATAAAAGTTCCTATCATTGGCATATCAAAAACAATGAAAGGAGTTTTTTTTTTTTTTTTCACTGTATATTTTTATAATTACATCTTTTCACCTGAGTTGTACTGTTTTGCAAGTGATTTGTCGACCCACTCGTAACACCACCCACCGGTTGGGAGCCGCTGGTTTAGACTGAAAGTGGAGCCACTATTCAGTATTTCAAAATTGTGGGTGCATCATGCAAAAACAGAGCTACAGAACAGAGTTACTTTGTGTGGAAGTTCCTGTGAAAAGAGCATTAAGACCATAGTTCCCAAACACCTCCAGAGAAACCCAGACTGATGAGTTTCATCAAAGGTTTTACAGAGCGCTGCCCCTGAAGCTGTTGAGTAAGGAGCTGGATCTGGGCCAATGTTGGCACACAAATTGGCGACAAACTGTTCTATCTGTCGAACCCTGGTCTTCGTACTTTGTACACAGGAAATCTGTGACCTTGGTTTGGTAGACTTCATAGTATCTGGATGCCAGCTCCTATGTGACATCCTTAACTAGCCTGCCTCCCTGCTGCTCTATTAATACACCCCAAAAAATGTTCCTCTCAGTCTGTAGCCGTACCTCCCTCTCTCATCCTTCACCTCCTGCGAGAACTGAAATGTGTCTAGAGGGAAAGACTGGAGGCGGCAGAGAATCACTGCTAAAATAATAATGACCCACGCAAATCGACTCTGACACATTAGAGCAGGACGCTGCGTGTCTAGGTGAAAGAACGGGTGACGGTGGAATGGGGGGGGGGGGCTCTATTAGAGCAGTTTGATGAGACAGCACTATCTCTCTTGAGTCCACACACACACACCCCTTCTTAATTGGGTTTAGTGCATGTCTTGGCACCAGATGCAGCCAGTTTTAGTTGAATTAGTCTCCTGAATAGTCATTTACTTCTCGCTGATGAAGTGCTACTTTGAGCCACGTAGGAGGGGAAAGGGAGGAGGGGTTAAGAGGCCAAATTATTGCCCCCCCCCCCCCCCCCACTTACCTCGCTCTCTCAATCTGACGAGGCTCCACCTCTTTCAGGTCACAGCCTCCTCACCTGCCACACTCACAGGAGCAGCAGCGGTGGCAGCGCTGCATTGTAAACCCCCATATTCCTGCGTTGAATACCAAGCAGCTCTCCGCTGTGCCGTGCCTGCTGGGTTACTCTACATGTTTCCTTATAGACGTGGTGCCATACTGCCCTCTGGTGTCGAGCTGCCTGACCTACAACTCATTTTAATAGATTTTTTTTTTTTTCTTTTTTTTTTCTTTTTTTTCAGGCTCTAAAACTGTTTGTGGAAGAGGTGTTTAATATTTGAGGTGTTTCATAAGTAAACAGATGTCTGGAAAAGACAGAGTCCAGCTGTGCTGCAAAGAGGATAATGTAAATTTATGTTGGTTTGGACAAGGTCATGAGGACCAACTGGAGATGAGCAGACTTTGTTAATGGGTATTGCCACTCAAAATGCAAAATATATACATGTTATCTCCTGTCGCTTAAGAGGCAATGCATCGTGGCTGAAAATGTATTTTTTGAGCCTGTGTGACTGTGTTTGTGTATTTCTTGCTCATTTGCTCATTATTCTCTTGTTTTCTTAGCGTTCACCCTCAGTCCTTTGTGTTTATAGTTACATGTGGAATATAGTGACATCAATAAAAAGAGGTCTGACAATCCTGGAGATACAAGGATTCAGACAATCAGTCAGGTTTAAACAAACGCCCAGGTCTTCCAGCACAAAAAGAAAAACTGTAACTATGATTTTCTGTACTTGCCATAGTTGTGTGCACAGAGTTCTTCTGTACAGTTATGGGTTATTACAGACACCAGATGTTTGACCTCCAGGTAATGCCGTTTAGATCATCTGGCTAATCTGTCGTGTGCCTGTGTGATCTGACTGCTTGTGTTTCTTCCAGATCTCAGGTGATAACCATATAGCTAGATAACCATAACCATATATATCATAACCAACAGAAATGACAACCAAGATCTCAAATGATTACCCATGTTGTAATAAACTAGAATTATCCTTCAAATTTGGAGACAATGTCATTTCCCAACCAAGCATCTTAGCTGTGATGTCCCACTGAGAGAGACGTGCTTTTATTGCTTAAGGTTATAGGAGTATTAGACCGCTGGGTAACTCTCTGTACTGGAAGCAGCCAATGGAAATCCATGTGTTATTCAAGGACTCACTGTACTATATAGGGGAAATCAGAGCAGACTTTGTTGATGGGTAATGCTTTGAGTTTCTTCAGTAGCTGTGTGTTAAAGTGACACTTACAAAGCAAATAGTCCCTTCCTCAATTCATTACATTCAGGGGTTTCGCTGCTGTAGCCTTTCTTGGTCTGGTATGACCAGTAGTTAATGTGGCT
This sequence comes from Seriola dumerili, assembly GCF_002260705.1. Classification (NCBI taxonomy): domain Eukaryota; kingdom Metazoa; phylum Chordata; class Actinopteri; order Carangiformes; family Carangidae; genus Seriola; species Seriola dumerili. The sequence continues at coordinate 2,308,721 of NW_019174422.1, read as the reverse complement.
ATGCTAATGCTAGCAAACATGGTTCAATAAATGTATGCAGCCAGATATCTGTTCATAATTGAACTGTAATGTGACTTTATGACTCTTCTCAAATTGTACCACTGTTAAACTACAGTATATTTCAGCATTTACCTTTTTAAATGGTAAATGGACTTGCACTTTTTTTTAGTCTTACTGACCACTCGTAGCACTTTACAATACTTACCACATTCACTCACATTCATACATCACACTCATACACTGATGGAACAGCCATCAGGGGAAATGTGGGGTTCAGTATCTTGCCCAAGAATACTTCGACATTCGGTCCTGGAGGAGCCGGGGATCAAACCACCGACCTTCTCATTAGTGGATGACCCGCTCTACCTCACACAGTGTTGCAAGTGAGGGTTTGTAGTTATACCAGGAGGCTCACATTTGTGAATACGTGAAGATGCATACAGAATGAAACTGGATGTGAGAAAGGAAAAATTACACCTTTACACAGACAAATGATAAAGCTGCTCCCACACCAAGAGCAGCTTTCTCCGAGCCTCCCCCGGCAACTCCTGGGACCCCATAGCAACTGACGGTTGGTAACTGAAGGCAACAAGCAAACACAGAAACGTGGACACATATATTCTCACACACACACACACACACACACAAACACGCACACAGGGTTTCTCAGGCAGAACAGTCCAGTCAGCATATGCAGAGCGGTGACTCCCACACTGGCAGCGTGAGCCCGGGGAGCTCCTCTGACCTTCTCTTTATTCCTCTCTGAATGACAGCAGAGTGCAAAGGAGACGTGCAGCCGCGCTCATAAATGCTTCACTATTTTACAGCTTTTAATTAGCGTGCACTGACATCTGCTCGCACGTTGCTACATTCCACAGGCCCGTGTGCAAAATTTGTCCAGTTTGGGTGTTGACACTTTATGTGGACTGAAAATACTGTCCTTTTGATAATGTGTGTGTGTTTTGTGATGTGCAGGTTTCAGCCAGAGGGCATGTGTACGGACCTGAGGAAATTTATCGACGGCCCCAGCAGCTACCTATCGTTACCTGAAGAGCTGAAGTCGGCCATAGACGCCATCACTTATATCGCAGAGGCTCTGCAGGCTGAGAAGGACTATGAAGCTGTAAGTCTGTCCGTTATTTTTCGTCTCCTCTCTTCTTTCTCTTGCACTGATTCTGTTTTGATTTTCTCCTTCCTTCCTTCCTTCCTTCCATCCATCCATCTTTGCATCACCGTCTCTACCATCTGTCCCCTCCCTTCTCCCCATTGTCCTCCTTATCCTGCTCACCTCGTCCAGCTGAGAGAGGACTGGCAGTACGTGGCTATGGTGGTGGACCGCATGTTCCTCTGGATCTTCGTCGTCTTCACCACCGTGGGAACCTTAGCCATCTTCGCCGATGCCAGCTTCAACCACACTCCCACCGACCCCTTCAAGTCCCCCTGAGGCGTTGGAACTTTTGCGTTTCTTGAACCTTCTTCTTCCTGATGTACCACCTTTTTTTTTAAAATACGGGGGAGAAGAAATCGCTGTATTAAAGTGCCAAATGATTATCCGTGTGTAGTTCACCATGGGCCCGCTGTCCCCACGGCACCTCGCATTTTTTTTTACACAGCCAGTTTAGTTTCTATTTACTTTTCTTGCAACGGCAAACCCAATATGACCTCAACATGTTTCTCCTATCCGTTTGAATGTAGACAGTGCAGATGAAAATACATGTTGACATGTTCCATAGTCGTGTCAAACTATAATTTCTCACACAACACTTTAATCTTTGGCCATATGGAAAATAAAGACTGAGATTTTCACCATGTACTTCTCAGCGAAACGCAAGTCCTTTGCTACCATGTCTTGACCCTTGCAGCTGCACCACTGCCTCAAGACCAAACCTGACACAATTTGATGTACCGGGTCAAATGTTTTATGCGTTACACTTGAGCGAAAGAGCATATATCTGTATTCTATCTATACTTTTATGGGATGGCATGTTGTTTGAGCAGTTTACGTTTGTCAGATAGTGCGCTGTCATGAATTCCTGCAGGGTTTTGCCTGCGCTCGACCTCAATGTGCAAGGCAATGCAAATGAATGGACATCTTGAGGTTTCTTGGCTGAATGAGCAACAGTGCTCACGAACATCCCAGCCTCAGTATTGTTGCCATAGATCATTTAAACTGTATTACACATGCAATGGCATTGATTATTGCATGATACATAACTACCAAGCCAATGTTGTAGCATGTCTTACGTGTAAAACTACATTTATCCCAACTACAGGTGTGTTTTTTTTTTTTTTTTTTTTTGTAGTTACAGTAGATCTGAAGGGTGTGGATCCAGCGTCTGATATTCATATGTGGTGCTAACAGATAAACACCAAGGCAAAGCAGAATGAGGGAGCTGTATGCCTTTCATTTCCCGGTGTCAGAATGTGCCGGAGTGTGGCACATGGCTCGGTGGATATTTTTGCAACCGTAGTAATCCTCTTTGTATTTCCAGCACGGGTGTATGTGTGTGGAGCGACATGCCCACTCATTTCACCAGCTGCGCCAATAGCCTGTGGAATTCCCCATCATATAGAAGACCCGTGCCTTTCAGGGTTTTGCTTTCTTGCGGCCACACACACACACACACAGCATGTCATTTTGGTTTCTCTCACATGACACAAACACACACCTGCTTTTTTAATCTTGTGCTTTCATTCTCGTGTTTTGTTGTTGTTTTTTTAAATAAAGATCTGAGGGGAGCATATTAAAGGCTCCATCTGTTGTCAGAATGCTGCCGTGAGAGCTGCGACCCTCACTCCATCTCCTGCCCGCTCTGCTATTAATAACCATCCTCGCACACACACACACACACACACACACACACACTGGCAGTGTTTTCTGCATGGGCTTCCCTGATATTTCTCTGTGTGAGTGCACTCATGCATGCATACATGCATCAGCTGAGGCGTTTGAAGGCTGAAAGTCTGCAGTCAGTCTCAACGGCTAATTGTGGCAACAGTGCTGATATGGCTTCAATATTCCAGACCTGGCTGCAGCGTTATTGCCACACTACTGTTAGAATCACACTCATCTCTATCCTCGGCTTACTATCTCACTCTCTGACCTTGCATGAAACTGTCGCATCGAGAAGACGGGGCCTGCTCGACAGATGCACAAAAACACAAAGGGGCCATTCTGACTGATGTATTTATACTGGGAGTGGCGGTATGCAGGAGGGCAAGTCGGAAACATTCTCCTTCTCTCAACTCTCAACGTGGCGCTGATTTATGGCCTGTTTGTGTTTTTGCACAGGAGACCCTGACCAGGATGAGAGCGAGCGGGGAGAAAAAGGAAGTAATAGGAAGTAGAGGCAGGGCCAAGTAGATATTTTCTTATCTTGTGTAACAGACAAAATAACTTTATGACCCTTGAAATACAGACATCAACTTCATTTAAATCAACATGAAGGTTTCAAGAAGCAGCGGGACCCGGAGTTCATCCCAAGGGCCTTCACCTCATCGATCACAGCGCTTGTCGTCTTCACGTCTCAGAACTTTGCCGCACCATTTCTATGGCAACAACATCCATCTCTATTTTTACATCCTTTTCGACAGTCTATTCTTGCCTCAAACTGACTTCAAGCTCAGTATCAGCAAGACTGTGAGATGCTCTGTCTCCGCTCAAAGAGCCCACCATCACCACTGACGACACCTCGCCTTCTCCTGCCAAGGAATTTGGTAACTTGTTTTTCGGCAAGTTCATCCAGTGCACATCTCCCTGGAGAGTCTTTCAGTGTGTCTCACTTTAATTCCCACCTATACTTTAGCTTGTAATGGGTTAGAGACTTATCAAGTCAAATCATGTCGGCGTTGCTCTGCTGACTTTCGGCTCTTTATCTCTCTCCACTGTCACGACCGCTCTGACATCACTAACATAATGCCAGGGCTGCTCTTACTTACACTTTTAAGAATGGCTCGTTTTACAGGTGCTCTATATAAAGGTAACACCAGGTACTATCTCACAACTGATAATCAATTTGCTCCAGCACAGAATTCCTTTTTATTTAATGTGATTAAAGCCACCTAATTTTTAGTGTTTGTAGAAAAAATGATCCCAGTTAAAGACAACCTGATCACATCCATGGGGCATTGTGACAATCATGGCCGTTCCTTCACCCCATCCCACGCCTTCCCTGTGCCTGTGTTATTGTCTGCCACAGTGTCATTTTTGATTCCGTCACTGGAAGGCACCAGTCGGGAAGTTTGGGAATGTTACAACTGTTCTTACAGCTGTAAAAAAGGACTTAAAATTGGACAATTGATGACAAGTTCCTCCTGTGAACTAATGACCAATAAGTCATACATTAACATTAAGTGTCATTTCTCTTAAATTAGATAAATATTGTGATTATTTTCTAATAAAACCAAATGCCAACGACCTAAATACCATTTGGGAGAGATTTGATTCAACAGGAAAGACTAACAGGGGGAGAGGTCAATTACAGGATGAAGAAGACATTAGAAGTGAAAAGAGCAAGAGATGCCACCTCTTTGTCCAAAGAGAAATTCTCACCCCCCACCCCCCACCCCACCCCCCCCCAATCAAATCCCCCCCACCAATAAAACCAAATGCCAACGACCTAAATACCATTTGGGAGAGATTTGATTCAACAGGAAAGACTAACAGGGGGAGAGGTCAATTACAGGATGAAGAAGACATTAGAAGTGAAAAGAGCAAGAGATGCCACCTCTTTGTCCAAAGAGAAATTCTCACCCCCCACCCCCCACCCCACCCCAATCAGCTCCACGCTCCACCCCGCCCGCTTGTTCTCTCCCCCAAAAATATCTCCATTGTCATAACCTGTAACCCACTGCCATTCCTTTACCCCATCCCAGCCCCTCCACTTCCTCTTTCTCCCACCCACAGTCCTAACCTCAGATTGGCGAGCACCAACAGGTGCCTGCCCCACAGGCTTCCCAGTACAAACACATTCCGCCCTCTCGTCACTCCCAGCACGCGCACCCAATCAGGCCGTGGTTTCACCCATGGAGCCATGGTTCCACAAAGGAGAAGAGGAGACGGGAGAGAGAGAGACGTGCGCGCTGCTGAAGGTGCAATCTTGCAGTAAATCCGACCGGAGGTGTTTCATTCGTCTGCCTGGGAGACCTTCATCCATGTACAGTAGGTTCCGGGTGGAGGTGCCGGGGGGGTTCAGAGTGTCTGGCCGTAGCGGAGACTGGGGCCTTTGATTGGCACGTTGAAGTGTAAGAAGATGTCATGACTGCCACGATGGGACAAATGAAGATGAAGCTCAACGTGAACCTGCGAATGAACACGCTTCTCGTCGTGTGCGGCAGCCTTTGCCTCGCATTCACTGGTAAGGACATTCGAATGATTTCCAGAGCGTATTGTTATTTCCTGCAGGAGTTCAATTTAAACTCACAATATTGATTTTCTAATTTGAAGCTTAAGTTTTGATCAAGTCAGATTTTTTATTTTTTATTTTTTTAAACTCCAAACAAACAGATATATCACTCCAATGCCTTTTTAAATTAAGAAGTTGAATGGCACAGTGAGAAGGAGAGATGGAAAGAGGTGAAGAGAGCGACAAACAAAAGTGTTTGACTGCCTTTGACTTTGACCCTTGACCCCATATTGTACTCGGAAAACAAACAGTTGCCCTGTGGTTGCTGGCGACCTGCGGTGCAGTGTTCCCATTCCTCGGCCTGTCCTGACACTACCACCTATTTCCTGTGGAGCTGCTCAGAACTGGATCCTCTCCACCGCCATTTTGGAAGCACGCACTTCGAAATTCAGGCATTTCTGCGCTTCGGAATATAGTCGCACTGCAATCAGATAACAGACGAGCATCTCGCATCCCTCTGCGTCCTGTCAGTTCACTTAAATTGGTATTGATTCCACTTCCTCTGTTTCTTTGGATAAAATCATAATTAGAATCGATTTGCAATGACTAGTTCTTATCTGGGCTCAGCTGAAGGGCTTTGACTTTGACCCTCTGACCACACAGTGGGAGTGGAAAGCCAAAAAGCTTCCCTGCACCGGCTGGTGACCTCCACAGGGGTTGTGATGGATTGTTCGTGTCCCGCCGTAAGTCCTACGACGAGGGTGATTCTGCATCTGTTTTCCCCAAAGAGAAGGGCCAATGTAAAGAGGACAAAGGGAAGAAGCAGGGGGGGAAACCCCAGTGGAGAGAAGTCCTTATTCTCTGTCCTATAAAAGATGTTTATGTTGTTCTGCTTGAATAGCAAAAAAGCTGCTCTGGAACATATAATGAATCATATTAACACATCATTGTTTGTTAATCAGAGTTTATTTTTGTCCCTGATGGAGCTGGTATCCCAGACATCCCTTTGATCCCATTCCCCTGCTGCATATCAATTACATTAGCTCAGTCACCTTTGCTACCCATCGTACACCACCAGCACCTGCCCTGCTTCTTTTGCATGTCCTGTCTGTCCTTCTCTGTCTTTCCCACACGTTGTTTAGTCGCATATTTGGAATGGAAGTCAGTCCATCATCAGCAGGAAATACAGAGTGTGTAATTCTGCTAAATGATAGCACTTCAAACTTAATGTCCACCTCTCCCCGGACTGAATTATAGGCAATAAATAAAAACCAATTTTTGTTTCAGTAATGATTCCTCCTGCTCTGCCACATGGTTTCAATATTTATTTTCAGATCGGAGAATAGCGATGTGTGTATATATATATATATATATATATATATTATTTCCTTGATTGGAATGTGAATCAGAAAACACCCATACCAGTCCATCCATACTGAGTATACATGAGCATATAGTATATTTTTAGCATGGGTCATCCCAGAGGGAATTGAACCCCTAACCAATGCAGGCCTGACTCACTGATCGGCATTGAACAAACATGCTGTGGTCTGGGTGTCAGTGGCTTAAAGGTCTTATATTGTATAAAGTGAGACTTCCATGTGCTGTTTGATTATAAAGCAGGTCTAGGTTCCATATTAATACTGTGAAAGCATCAAAGTGCTTTTTTTTTTTTTTTGTAAGATTGAATCTGATTTATTCTGAAGTCGGTCATTGTTTGGTTAGAGCATTTTCATTGGATGGATGGAAAGTACAAATAAATATGAGTCACCTCCTTCTTTCATCCAGGAGCCTCAGAAACAGAGCGGAGGCTGCATCAGAAGCTATTTCAGAACTACAACATGAAAGTCCGACCAGCTCGTTACTGGGAGGAGAAGGTGATGGTGCGAGTTGGGATGACCCTTTCTCAGCTCGTCAGCCTGGTAAACGCAAACACCCGTGCATTCACCATTCTGAATTATTTTGAAAACCATCTATTGTTCTATGAAGTTAACTTATGAAAATGCAGTGCTATGCCACACACACACACACACACACACACACACACAAAACTTCTGGCTCCTGCAGCGTCATCCATTCTTCCATACCCAATTAGTTTCTACAGAGCAGGACTGGAAGTAACAGCACTGTCATGCACCACAAGATACAGTGGCATCACCAATGATTGTCTGTCTCTCTCTCTCTGTGTCTCTATCCCGCTACAGAACGAGAAGAATGGTGAGATGACAACCAACGTGTTCATGAATCTGGTATGAGCATGAAAACATTCATCTTCATCACCGCGCCACGCTCTGCTGCTCTGTCTCCTCTGTAACCCTGCTCCGTCCCCTCCTCCCTCAAATGGACTTGCCACTTTCTATAACCACAAATTATTTCTTGCGTTATCGCTCTCGTTCTCCGACTCACTCTTTCATTTCTGTCCCTCGCTCTCGCTAATTAGGATTCAGGACGGCCTGAGTGTTTGTGACAGCGGTGTGTGAGTCTCTGTCGTAATCAGTGCCTTATCAAAGGCAGGAGAAACAAGGATGTAAATGACAAAGACGTCAGGGCACCGCACTAATGATTACACTTTTTGTCTGCTATGCTATGCCAGTTAGTCACGTCCTTTCTTTTTCCCTTTTCTTCTTCCTTCTTTCCTTCCTTCCATCCCAGGAATGGACAGACTACAGGTTGTCATGGACCCCGGAGGAATATGACAACATCAATGTTTTGAGGATTCCTCCCAACAAGGTGTGGCGTCCCGACATCTACCTCATAAACAAGTAAGCATCCATCTACAGTCGCACAGTCTCCGCATCATCCGTCATATAGTAACTAACAGAGGATCTTCCGATGTGACAAAGCTGATGAACATGTTTCACTTTAAAATGGCTGCGCAGGGCACATACCACTTAGGCCCAGTCCTACCCGCAGTGGCCCACGTTTGAATCCAGCCTGGGCCCTTTGCTGCATGTCAACCCCCCCACCCCCCCCAACTTTCCTGTCTTTCCTGGAGCTTTCAAACGACATATCACTCGTCAAGGTTGCGCAAAGACTGACTGCAAAACACACCTAAAGTAGCGTGTAAGCTACAATAACATGTCTCGGAGATGTATCGGCATGAAATGTCATGGGATATTATCTCTGACATATGAGCGTCACATTTGTCTTTCTCTTTTTCTCCCCGCAGTAACGACGGTCAGTTTGACGTGGCCTTGTACGTCAACGTCTTGGTTTACAGTGATGGGACCGTCAACTGGCTTCCCCCTGCCATCTACCGCAGCTCCTGCTCTATAGAGGTACTGCCAAACCACATGGGCACCGGTACACCGCCGAAACTTGCATCATCCTGTTATTCATTTGTCTCCATGCGGTGTTGGGATCCTAGAGAGGACACTATGGCTGATAGGCACTACCCTGCTGTTTTACGTTATTCTCCTGTTTTTATGGACTTACATCCATCAATCCGCAGGTGGCGTACTTCCCGTTTGACTGGCAGAACTGCAGCATGGTTTTCCGCTCGTACAACTATGACGCCTCTGAGGTGGACCTGCAGTACTTCCTGGACGATGGCGGCAAAGAGATCCAAGAGATTGTTATAGATGACAATGCTTTCACCGGTTGGTGCCTACAGTAACTTTGGTCACTTCACTCATAGACTTTTCTCCTATGAAAGCTCAATAACTCATCGTTCGTACAGTATATCGTCTTCTAATTTTAGCTGCCAGGGCTAACTGATTCCAAGTGGTAGATAACAATTTGTGGAGTATGTACTGCATCTTAACGGGAGGTTTATACGAGGCTGCAGAACATCTAACTAATGTGTAGGGATTTTATTTTTCCTCTCATCGCCACCTTCGCCTTCTCTCCGCAGAAAATGGAGAATGGGCCATCTGTCACAAACCCTCGAGGAAGCACGTTAAGGACGACCTGTACGAGGACATCACTTTCTATCTCATCATAGAGAGGAAGCCTCTTTTCTACATCATCAACATCATCGTGCCCTGCATCCTCACCAGCGTGTTGGCCATATTTGTCTTCTACCTGCCTCCTGGAGCAGGTCAGCACATCCAACATGTTTTGACATCGCGACTGCACATCACTGTCAGGAGGGGGTTATAGGAAGTGAGGCTACTCTTTGATACACCGTCTCATGTCATGACAAGAAGCATGTTGTCTAATATGTCATGAGGCAGGGCAACCTTTGAAAGAATGGACGATTTGTTGATGCATTAAGGATTGACGGGACGTGACCTTGCCCAGGGATGTACTTTGTCAATCTTTGGCCTTGTGTGGTCGGATTTCATATGTTTCACTGACACAGTGGAAAATATAGATTCAAGAGAAGGCGAACAAACTGAGAGTGCAGAATGTTTAGGGCACATAACCTTGATTTCTTGATTTCATGTGATCTTTCCCAGTTGAGTGTTTCTCCACAATGGTCAAATGCAGCCATGTCTCAAAGTCTGCCCTTGTCAACATGAGACAGAAACTAACAGAGTAATACTGCGCTGTCATAACTAATTCTCCAAGCCGTCCCTGTCATCTGCAGGAGAGAAGATGACTCTCTCCATTTCTGTCCTCATCGCTCTGACCGTCTTCATGCTGCTGCTGGCTGACAAGGTCCCGGAGACTTCCCTCGGCATCCCAATTATCGTCAACTACGTCATGTTCACCATGATCCTGGTCACCTTCTCTGTCATCCTGAGCGTGGTCGTCCTCAACCTGCACCACCGGACGCCCAGCACACACATCATGCCAAACTGGGTTCGAAAGGTGAAGCTGGGTTTGACAGTTATCCAGATTCACATAGAATCCATTTGTGTTTTATGATTTCACTGATTTCCGAACCTTGAATTTCCAGGCGTTCATTGACTTCCTGCCCAAGTACATCGGCATGACGAGGCCAAACCCAGGGGAACCTCTGTTGAAGGAGGAGTCTAGTGACTATAACGACACACCTATCCGAAGCTTCAATGGACGGCAGCCTGGAGGAGAATACTTCTTTCGCAAGATCAACCCTGATCTCGTCATTCCCTGGAGAGGCAGGTAAGGACGCATTTTACCAACATGGAGTCTACCAGAGGCGTCGCTCAGTCACTTTCATATTTTTAAATGAAAAAGCACAACTTGAAACCCCCAAACTGGCAATTTGTTCAGTTCGTAAGGTGTTCTTCAGTAACTAAGGAACTGGAGAAAGTTGCTCTGGTCATCTGAGAAAAGTAAATAATTTACAAACATCTCTGTTCTCAACATCCTATAAAAGTTGAAAAGTATGTAATGTCCAAAGAGAATGTAATTTTAACACCAACGGCCTCAAGATATTTGACTCTACAATGGTGGACACCTTTCCTAAAAGGTTGGTTGGTCTGTATTAATGATAATTGTTGTTTGTTAGTCCTTTCAAGAGCAACAGGCGTCTTTCTTTTGGGCATTTTTGTGCCTTTTATTTGATAGGTCAGTGGAGATTGGATGGAGAGGAGGGGAATGATATGTAGCAAAAGAGTCCGGTCAGCCAGGAGTCAACCTGGGGACTCGCCGCTCAATCTGTACCCACACGGTACGCGATCTAACCCCTCGGCCATCATGTCACCCTGGTAACAGGCTTCTTTGGATAAACGCCTAAGTCACTTTTCCGCAGCCCGATGTTTTGTAATATTTAGATTGGTTGCTGTCATACTTAAAGGTCCCCTGTGGAGTTTTTGACCACTACTGGCAGTATGGAGCAATGTTTTTACAAGCGGCTCCCAGGTTTGTTTGTTTGATACGGACGCACATCCATCCGCCCGAGGCCCAAATGTGGTGCAGTTCGTATGCTGATGCCAGTTGTAAAGCTATTCTGGTGGTGCTAATGTCCCAATAAAGAGAGCAATGCTCTAACAAAGGCACAGAGGAGGATGACTGCTAGTAACTAACCAAGTAGACAAGGCAGAATTAAAGTGTTACAAAAATGGTTTTGCAAATGTTTCATGAAGAAGGAAATGTAATCAACATATTTGTTAGATCTCAAATGTACACAAAATATCTTTTGTTTGTTTGTTTGCTAGCAAACTTCCTAGGGAACCTTTAATATAATATTGATTAAACTCCTATATTCTATTTAATGAATGATTAAATTTATTTAGATAATTTATTAGGGGATTCACTAATGAGTGAGACCATAATGTTAGTACATTTATTATAATAAAATATAATATACTTGACCGGTTTAGATTCCAAACACAAACCAAACTCTTGAAAGAGATAAACTTCCAAAAAGTTATCATACATATTAGGCCTCCCTGTCGAGACTAAAAAACCATAGACCTGAAGTAATGACCACGCGGGTCATCCATCCTATTTCCAGGCTAAGATGTGCTGATCCTGACGTTACACCGGGGGGAGAGCTATTTCTATTAACGTTAATAAAAGCCAGCGCGGGCATGAATCTTCTTTGTACAGCGTGCCAAAGTGTGAATGTTGGATCTGATGCCAGACCAGCCATTATAGTAAAGTACACAGTGTGCTAGACTTGGCAGAATTACAGCAGCATCACCACAGCAGCACAGAGAATCTGTCAAGACAAGAAGAGTGTGTGCTCTTCCTTCAGCCTCAGATATTTAATACAGTATTTAATACAGCCACATGAAGGGTATTCTGACAAACACGAAAGAAGGATTAATGATTCATTCATGACTGTTGTTCACATTGTATTAACGGTCCTGAATGAACGCCTAAACTCAGCGTACTTTGTTACACATTTTACCCTTGTACATTATTATTATTATTATTATTATTATTATTATGTTTATCTCATACCCTGACTTTCAGAGTTTTAGTACTCATTTGAGATGTATAGGATATTTGGATGTCACTCATTAATGCACAGTATACTGTATGTATATATTTCCTCATGTGGAACTTCTGTAAAGTGTTTTTAAAAAATACACCTGGTCCTATAGGGACAGCAATGTCAGTCTGTCATCAGTCAGTCCACCGCTTTGGTCCAGATGGAACCATCTCAACAGCTAGTGGACGGATTGCTGTGACAGTTTGTACCTATATTCACGCTCCTCAGAGGATATGTGCTCGTGACTCTGGCGATCCTCAAGCGCCACCACCACCAGGTTGGCTTTGTTGTTTCTGGGTGAAATTGAATTATTGAGTATTAGAAGGCTAACTTGCTAAACTAGGCAAACATGGCAAACTTTGTCTGCTAAACATTAGCGTCGTCATTTTTGGCAAGTATAGTTGTTGTATAGCTGTTGGATATTTAGTTTATTTTTTTTTATATTGCATTAACCTGAATTTTAGTGTTGCCCACAGGTATACTGTGTATGTAGTTTCTTAAAGAGTAGCCTAAACTAACATTTATTTTCTGTGATAGAGCGTCTTGCTTATGTACTAGTTTTAATCACAGAATCACACTTGTACTTGAATAAACTATAAAATAAAAACACCAAACTCTGTCTGTTTAGCCACGGTGGTTGTCACTGCTTAGAACTTCTTCTCATTGACCGGGTAGACGTCGTTCAGATCAACAGGATGAGGTATATCGATCTAGATCAAAAGACATTATATATCTAAAATCTTCAGTCTGGTCTGTGTGTCCAGCCATGCCGGCTTCACTCTGATTAATCTGCCAGTAGGCCTCTGCCTTTGCCACACAGCCCCTGGCATTACAAACAGCTCCACAGTCCCCTGAACCAGTCCTGGTGCTGGGCATCTCTCATCCCATTCCAAAGGCATCAGATTCGGCCCCAGCTAAGCCCCACGCCCCCGTCCACAGTCGCCAGCCACTAAGCCTCTGTTTAGGTTAGGCATTAGGGGGTAATTCCGCAGACAGGAGGGGGAGGGAGGGGTGAAGAATGGATAGGAGTAGATGAGTGGAAGGGGGAGACCAGTGCTGAGTGATCGGGGCAGAGGAGGATTTTGTCATTTTTGATGTGGAGGAGATGGTGGTCGGGCGCCATCGTCCAGCCCATGCCATGTAGACACACACCCCCCCCCTCTCTCTTTGTCTTATTATTCTGTCAGGGGGGTTCGTTAGAGCAGGTGTTGTCCTTTACAACACATTATGAGAATTTGCTGGATGTTTGGTGATGTGAGCTGCTTGCATCATGCATCATTGTTTGTGTATAATTAACTGGTATTACTGAGTGTGTGAAATCAGTTTAATTAGCCTGGGGTGTGTGTTTGGGCGAGTGTACGGTTCTATCATGAGTCAAAGTATCAGTCAATATGCATACATTCACTGTACTGTGTGTGTGTGTGTGTGTGTGTGTGTGTGTGTGTGTGTGTGTGTGTGTGTGTGTGTGTGTGTGGTGGTGTGTGTGTCATAGTGAAAAGGGCTCCTTGTGTCTGTGGTAATGAATACAAGCTGTGGAATGTAGATGGCATGCAGCATGTAGAGCACCACATAGCTCTGCTGTGACACACACACACACACACACACACACACACACACACACACCACTCAAACTGGTCACTCATTTTTATTGTTCTGCAATCCATCTGTTGTCACGCTGTCTTTCTGCGACACTGATAACTTGTCCTGCTCCTTCTCTGACGCCTTCCTCTCTCCGGTGCCGGAGGTTCTGCATATAATCAACACCACACACTCACACACACTATGTATACGCACACATACGTGGCGAAGGTGCCGATACGACAGGTGCACTGTGGTGCCGAGCCAGGTTTTTTCTGAAGGTGACACACGATATGTATCCTTTAAATATCAATGTTATAGTGACCTTCTGTTAAAGATACAGTACAATGATCTGACATTACACAATGAAACCAAAGGCAGTAAAGCTAGTTATTAACTGAAATGGATTGTGAGCAAATGCACCGTCGACTGATCGCCTATATGAGGAAATGTATTTAACAACAAGATAAAAAGACAACTAATAAATAATGAACGACCAGAAGTTCTGGGATTAAAAAGGGGACAATGAGAGATACTGATGAGAGCTAATCATCCTGTGCTGAAGTTCCAGTAAATTTAATCATTTATTTTAAAGCTCTAATGCTTGTTTTTAAGGCCACACATGGTCTTGCACCTCAGTATCTTTCTAACCTGCTTGTGAGCTATGAGCCAGCTAGACACCTCAGGTTCAGCTGGAACAGGCCGTCTGGTTATTCCCCGGGTCTCCACAAAAACTGGCGAAACTTTCGTCAGCTTTTATGCTCCGAGCCGCCGGAACATGCTGCCTGATCATATTAGAGATGCTCCTACACTATTGTGTTTCAATTCTAAACTGGAAACATTCCTTTGGAGCCGTGCTTTCCAGTAGTCTGCTTTGCTGGCCTTAATGTACCATTTTATTTTACTTTTATTCCTTTTTATTGGTTTTATCTTTATTGGACTGTTTATTATTCTTTTTAATCACATTTTATTCCTATTTTTTCAATAGTTTTATTTTACACACCTTTTTACTGATCAGTTGTTGGTCCTAATTATTTTATTCTCTTATTCATATGTATCATTTATGTGTTTTTAATTTGTGCCTAATGTTTTATCTTTACACTATCCACCTGGAATGAAATGTGCTATATAAATAAAGTTTCGCTTGCTAGACATTAAGTACATGTGTACATGCATTATGGCTTCCCATGTGTGAAGAAGAAATCACACCTTTCATCACACTATTATATATTCAGTAAGGTGACATGTAGCTGAGGGGGGGTTGTGTCCTGTTGGAATGTATACACATACCAACAGGGGCTATATACACCCCTTGTTACTGTAGCAATGTTGAAGAGTTGATCAGGTTGTCATGGTAAATGACTGACATAAGTACATAGTATTCAAACATAGAGCTGCCAAAACATGCATAACAGCAGAAACTGATGTTGAAAAAAAAAAAAGACATGCAATGGAATTATATATATATCTATATAGTATAGATTATATATAGTTTATCCAAACTGGGTCTGGAAGGAACAGAATTCCAATCAATTAAAATTTGTAAAAATTAGAAATATTTTTTTAAGTGCATCATGATCAAACAGAAAGATACATTCTGAGTTTGTTTGTTTGTTTGTTTGTTTGTTTTTTTTTTTTTTGCAAGAGGTGAGGGGTGAGTGGGGTTAGCACCGGGCAGCAGGAGGAAGTCCAACCGGTGGCAAACAGTAAACACCCTATTTAAGTGTGTGCTTAAACCTGTGCGACGTGTGGTCTGGCAGGAGTGTCTGTGACCTGACCGGACATATAACCACAGTGTATATTGTTGGGTCAGATGATCAGAAATGTGAACTTTTCAACAAGGAATAGAGAAAGTCACAGATATTTTAGATTTTGGCCAAAATGTAAGTTAAATAAACAGTGTTTTTTTTATAAGTGTTTTAATATGAACATAATAGAAATAACACAACTGTGCAAATCCCTCAAATACATGTATTCTGGTTGAAGTTCCAGAGTCACGGCACGTTGGCTCTGCCTCTCTACTCTCTCTCTCTCTCTGTCCTTCTCTCTCTCTGCTCGTATGTTTTGCTTTATGGAACAGCTGTGGGGGGTGGAAGGGTGGGGGAGGGGGGGGGGGTAAGAATGAAAGGTCATGCCACAAATCAAAGGTCATGGCATCACATAAATGTTGACCCAGTGTTGTGTCAATGTCACCTCTCTGTCAGGAATGTGACGCCGTCAGTCAGCGCTCAGAGGAACTGCCTGCAGGAAGACGCCTGCAGCAGTTCTGCTAGTCAGTGACTAGAGGGCACACGACACGTACTGTACGCTATGAAGAGACGACACTGACATCTGCATCCGTGCTGCGTGTCCTCCACTGGACAGCTAATGTCAGTGACGGTTTGTTTCACAATGCCGTGCGAGTGACTCGTGACATGCACAACATAAATCTGAGCTCGTGAAGCGTTTGTGAAGAGAGTAGCTTCGTGTTCTAACTTCTTCCAGAGGACGTGTGTCTAAGTATTAACATGACAGTCTGGGCAAGTGACATATTCCTTAATCTGAAACATGCTACGCTGACAATGTGCACTATGTAATGGTGATTTGAATAAGGATTTCTTAAAACACAAACTGCACATACATTAATAAATATGAAAACAAAAACGACTCAAATAAAAATAAATAATTAATATTATTATAATTCATTTGTTTTGCATCTATAATTGTATATTTCTTCTTTTTAATTTAGTCTTATCATTTCTTATAATGAAATAAACCGACTAAAGATAAGATACGATATCCTCAAACCATTGTGCCCCGATATATAATAAATTAAGTAATATACTTAATTATATTATTATTATTATTTTATTACGTATAATAAAGAAATTAAAATCTAAGAATAACGAGAAATTCCTTCAAACCTTCGGAAAACAAGTCCTTACAGTAAGACCTTTTTAAAGCATCAAGTCCTATGAAGGCAGACAGTTTTACAGTGTATATGTGAAAGTAATAGGATACAGCACAGACAAGAACAATGAGTTACAAACTTGGTCCCTGGAGAACAGTATTAGCTGCACTTGAGGATGAATGTTCATTCTTGGCATGGTGATACAAGCTTGACATTAAAATCCTTACTCCAGATGCAGTTGAAACCTCTGGAAAAGGCTAGAAAATGGCCCTTGAGTGAAGTTTTTTTGTCTTATTTGTAGTATTTTATCAGCTTGAGTTTATGTTTAAGAAAGTTTTAACTCGACTTAATGTCTTATTTCCGATCCTTTTGCGTCCCCCTTATCTCTCCATCCTCTTCTGTGTTGAAGTTCTCCCTCCGTCTCTCTCCGTGCTTCTGTCTTTTAGGTGTGAGAGCACGGTGCAGCTCCAGCAGCTCCCGAACACTGACAGCTTCTGTCTGATCCTCCCTCCCAACCTGAAGTCAGCCATCGCCGCCGTGACATACATGGCTGAGCAGCTGAAGAAGCAGGACACGGACGACACGGTGAGAAACACGCACGGCACAGCACGGCACGGCACGGCTCGCACTGTCAGGCAGCTTGTTACCCGGTCTGTCTGCGGCCCCTGAGCACGGAGTGTTCCACACATGCCCCAGCGATGTTCATGTGTCAGTGCATACGTACAGTACACTGCTGACTCAGGGCTTACAGTAAGTGCTTTATTGTGTGTGTGTGGGTGTGTGTGTGTGTGTCTTCCCTCCAGATGACAGGAGACTGGCAGTTCATCGCTCTGGTGGTGGACCGTCTCTTCCTGTGGTTGTTTGTCATCATCACCACCCTGGGAACCCTGGCCATGTTCTTGGACGCCAGTTTCAACTACACTCCTGATAACCCCTTCCCTTAGAAAACAACACACACACACACACACACACACACACACAGTTGGAGCTTGACACATTGTTTGGTTGTCACTTGATTTCTACTTCTTCTCTGTGCTTTTTCTAAAATCACCACATCCGACTTATCATAAATACCTACTCCACATTTCCGGGTGAGGTCAGGCTGCAGACGAAGACGTGTCACTTTACATAAAGAGAAGTATACAGATCTGACACACAGCCAACTTTATAACACAAACCATGTATGGATCTATAGACGGTAAATGTATATGTGGTAACACTCAAAGGTTTTGCATCATGTATTTAACACGTTGTGATGTTCTTTATTTGAGTCTAAAAGCTTGAAATACATGTTTCTTGAAATTGACAGCGTTTGTGTTTATTTAAAAATAACAAACAAAAAAAACGCTTTTACTCTGTGATACATGCAGGAAAATAGTCTGTGCTCGACTGTGATTACAGTTAGTGATTGTAATGTTTGCTTTTGGCCACTAGATGGCAGTAATGTGATGTTAAGTCAAAGAAAAACACTACCGTTAGAAGAGAAATCAAAAGGTAGATTACAACTATAAATGGAGGAATCTGTCTGTGTTTCAATTTTCTTGACAACCGCTCATGTGATTGATTTCAAACTTTGCAGGTGTATTGCTGAGGGAGGAAGGAAGTGCAGTGTTGACTGTGAAGGTTTTTGGACGAGCAGCTCGCGAGAAAGATTCAAACACTGCTTTGTCTACACATGTTATTTAACGCGAGGAACGAGGGCAGTGCAGCACCAGGACAATTTAAAGCACACACATACATACCGGGGTTTTTAAGAAAGGCAGAACTCGGACGGAGGAGTGGAGCAGCCAGCTCCAGCAGTAACAAACGAGACCGACTGACCACACACACACTGCAGGGTGTATTATTGAAGAAGTTAAGTGTGAAGCTGTTCGGATGATGCTCTCAAGAATGTTGCAAAGTAGATTAACACAGGCCAAGCAGAAATTACAGAAATACAGAAATTTGAAAACCTAAAAAAAATGACCAACATAATGCTGGTTTCACTTTGTCTGCTATCCATGTGTAGAAAACAGGTGGGTCACTATTCAAACCCAAGACAACAGGTTGTTTTGACCCAGTGTTTTTCATTTTGTTTTATTACTGTTGTCTTCTCCAGCCGAACTAAAACATGGCAAAAATAACCATATTTTAGTTTGGTTGAGTACAGGGGAGGGTCTATTGAGATGGCCGTGGGTGGAACACATGCTAAGAAGAGATTAAGTCAGTCAAAACGATCACAAAGAGATACAAAATGACCAAATGAGGCAAAACTACCAAAGTGAGGTGTAAATCGAGCTGTAAAAACAACTACAAAGTGATGCAAAATGACTGTAAAGAGACATAAAACAGCTACACTGAGACATAAAACTACCACAAAGACATAAAACAAATAGAGATGTGCGGCATAAAGCCTCAGTGTAGCATGCATGTAGCACTTTCCAAGCGCTTCGGAGAAAAGAACACTTCTCTCTCTCATTGCCTCAGAGGGAAGATGAGAAGAATGAGTCCACAAGACCAAGAACACAATCTCTTGGCCCTGTCCTGCTGCTGCTGCACAAAAGCCAAGTGTTGTTGCATAAGAAGGCTAAAGATGGAGAAGACAGGGGACATGAAGAGAAGGGCGCCATCCCCCTCATTTGCGCACTCTGAGCTTTTCAGGGAAAAGCCGTGGGCCCAGCATGTTTTATTGCTAATGCCTCAGTGACTTCCAAGGGCACTTAAAGGACTTCAATCATTAGATTTGCACTCCACTCGCTCACTTCAGACCCAGAGGAGGCCTCAGGAGAATGTTGTTAGCGCCCTTCTTTGCGCTGATTTAGCTGTTTTCTTTTTCGCCTCCTATTGAGCGTTGAGCAACGGCTAAACCAGCAAGACAAATGTGTGTTTACGCTTTTAAAAAAAGAAAAGTAGTAAAAAGGGGAAAGAGAGCGGGGGGGGGCGAGGTTCTTTTTGTATTCTCTGCAATCCAGGACCTGGGTGGAAAAGCAGCCAAGAGGACATGATATAAATCAGGTTACCAGCGGCAACACCACTGGTAGGCCTGAGACCGGCCCCTGATCTTCTTCCTGCTCATCTTCCTCTTCCACACCTCACCATCACTTTGTGCCCACCTTTCTTACCTTCATGTTTTTTTTGTCATTGTCTCCTTCATCTTCCTCTTCCCACCTTGACCTCCAGGACACTTTTAACCCCCAAAACCTGCCTCTTCCTCCTCCTCCTCCTCCTCCTCNTGTGCCCACCTTTCTTACCTTCATGTTTTTTTTGTCATTGTCTCCTTCATCTTCCTCTTCCCTCCTTGACCTCCAGGACACTTTTAACCCCCAAAACCTGCCTCTTCCTCCTCCTCCTCCTCCTCCTCCTCCTCTTCCTCCTGCTTGGCAACCTCTGTATCAAAGTGAAACTGACTCCTTGAGCTATCGGGTCATTCCTCCCCCGGCAACAATGAGGCATTTGTTGGCCTCTACAGTTAAACCTTGAGGCTTATTTCTCCAGCCTGGATACAGTAGACTGGGGGGGGGGGTTATAGTGAGAGAAGAGGTGGGTGGAGGGAAAGGGCAAGAACATGGGAAAATGAAGAGGTTCAATGCAGAGGGGGTTGTGAAAGAATAAAACAGACCTGTGAGAGCAACCTAGCAAAGCCTCATTACATTTTAAATAGGTAACCCAGCCGGTAGGTGAGCACATTCCCATTAACCTGGCAGTAGGGAGAACTTCCTCCAGGCTTACGGGTTATTACTTCCTCTCCCATTGCTTGCAGGACTATTGTTTAGCCCCAGTGTGAAGTTGCACACACTGCACTGCTAAGCCGGACCGCTGATATGAACAATGCCCGCTATTGTCACTTGTTCTTTTTTTTTTCTCCCCCATTCACTGCAGGAAGTGGCTACAACTTGCATGTTAATGGACCCAATGGAACAAATATATATATGGTAAAATATAGATAAGTGACAACAGGTATGAAATGGTCACATCCAGTTGATTTCATTAAGAAAAAATGACTGATTGCACAGATAAATCTAGCGAGCAATAGAGCAGTGACTGTTTCCCAGTCTTGCTCCTTAGATCATCATAATACAGTATTGTTTGTATAATTATGTATTTCGACCTAACGCTTCATTTTAATGTGATGGTCTTTGTATCTGTTTGTAGTGACTTTTATTTTCAGCGGTTTTAGACGCCCCACATAATTTCTGTTTAATGTGTTTCTTCAAGTTTTATTAACCAGTTTTTATGAGTCCAATAAAGCCACAGTTAATTTAATACCTGAATATTACGGTGGCCCTGAGTGTTCAGTGCACTGCGGCTTAAGAAAACACATGCAAATGCGCACACCACAACCAAGTGCGCTGCAAGTAGCACAGACGACGCACTTGCATGGGATGTATTATAATACATCTAATCTAATGCATATGATCCATGTCCACTTGTTGTTCAATGCTTCATATTTGAACAAGTTCGGGTTCCCATTTTGTGTCCCCTGGAAACACTTCCTTTATCGTCTGTGCTACTTGCAGTGCGTTTGTCTTTTTGGTTGTGTTTTCAAATTGATGATGATGTTTTCTGAATTATCTTGTGTTTTTGTCTGTTTGCATGTGTTTTCTGAAGTTGCAGTGCATTGAGCTCTCGGGGCCAGAATATCTATGATTCATTTTCTGATTATCTTTTGTCAAATTCATTTTTATCCAACGCAGAATATGTGACACTGTCAGACAAAACCCATCCATCCATCCACCCACCCTTTCCTACTGTCTAATCTCACCTCAGCTTGTTACTGTACGCAGCTTTCCCCTTGAGTTTTTCTTCATTGAATTTGTCTGTTCTCATCCAGCCGGTTACAGTTCCTGGAAACACAGAGGTCATGAATGTGAACGGAGCCTGTCAGCAGCACGAGATTGGTGATCTGGGCTAAAAGAACAGTTGGGAGTTTACTTGACTTTGTACAGAGACATGGACTTGAGTTATAGCTTCAATCTGGGTTAGTGGTTTTACTATAGAATGTATAGTGGTGTGAATACTGTACTTGCCCACACACTGTCTAAAATATATGACTAAAGAGTGAAATTTGAAAATTAAGCCTGAGCAAAAAGTGCTTTTAATGCACATCAACAATATGAAATTCTGTATATTCTTTTTTTTTTAACACACTCGCCTTAAGCTTGATGCTTAGATTAGAGCTGAATATTCAAAGCACAGGTGTCATGATTTCTGTGGGTTTATTATTATATTGAATATAAAAGTCCAATATGCCACATGCAGCTAACTGCAGACAAAATGCACCTTGATATTGATTATCACATAAAGTTGTGATGGTGTGCATGAGTTTGTACGGATGGAGCCTGTGTTTGTGTGTGTGTTTGTGTTTGTGTTTGTGTGTGTGTGTGTGTGTGTGTGTGTGTGTGATAGTTCTAAAAAAGGTTAGACACTGAAGACAACCTGTTGCTTTGCTGGAAACGGAGGGGGGAACATTTCCCAGCAGCGACTCCACCACCACCACCACCACCACTGCCACCACAGAGGAGTTGCAGCTCCATGCATCAGCAGTCATGATAATTACACACCCACTTCACACCATCACCCACATCTTGGAAAGCCCATCCCCGACTGAAGACCCCCGGCATCACAACTCAGGAGCGACACGGACACCACCGGCGGCTTTTGCGTCTTTTCATCACAATTAACAGAGTTTACCAGACATTCCTGGAGCGTTGTACCTTACAGAAGATTATCACGGACACGGGATCATTCTTTAAAGTTAGAGGAGGGGATTCAAATCATTTTTTTTTTTTTTTTAATTTTTAATTTATTTTTTAAATAATGGCCAACTCCGGTATTCAGCTGTTGGGATTTTTCCTGTCGCTAATCGGGATCGTCGGACTGATCATCGGGACTATCCTGCCGCAGTGGAAGATGTCGGCGTACNTTTTTTTTTTTTTAATTTTTTATTTATTTTTTAAATAATGGCCAACTCCGGTATTCAGCTGTTGGGATTTTTCCTGTCGCTAATCGGGATCGTCGGACTGATCATCGGGACTATCCTGCCGCAGTGGAAGATGTCGGCGTACATCGGGGACAACATCATCACAGCGGTGGCCATGTACCAGGGGCTGTGGATGTCATGCGCTTTCCAAAGTACCGGACAGCTCCAGTGTAAAATCTACGACTCCATCCTGCAGCTCGACAGTGAGTAGCCCAGTGTGGATACAATCCATTCTGTGAATACATTACATGCTTATTCTTTTTTATTTTTTTTTATTTAATACAGTGTCAGTAATTAATATCAACAGCTATTCACTTTGCTTGCCCCCCCCTCCCCTTGAGAAGTGGTGTTACAGAGCAGGATGGTGTGGATCATGTGTGTTTCTCCACCTGGTCCATCAGAGCACCTCCTCCATCTGAATAAGACCTGGCTGTTGTGACCACCTCAGGGTTGTAATCTGCTCATCACTTCTTAATTACCATCCACTGTTACCATCAACAGAGCCCAGTGCAGTCCCTCACTACAGAGGGACATTGTTTTCTCCATATAGTTTCCTGTTTGAAAAAAAGAAGGAAAAAAAAAAAAAGCAGCTGCAGATTCCTGGAGAAAAAGGTTTGAAAAGAGGAACCTCACCCATACATTGTCACATTCAAGGAAACCCTCCCACCCCACTGCCCACCCACCCACTCACTCTCTCTCTCTCTCTCACACACACACTCACACACTCACACACACACACACACACACACACACACACAATCTTCCCAACACTCTCGCACACAAGATGACACATTATCCAAGCATCATGGTCCTGTGGTCATCGTTAAAGCCTCTGGGTGAACAAATATTCCTTTGAGACAGAAAGCGGAGTTTCGTTTCATTTGACACTAAGTGCTCGCTGTCAAATGATGCACCTCAGTTCCAGCAGAAATAGCCTCTCAAATAAAGCAGACAAAACAAAAAAAAAAAAAGGTTGCCAAAAATGATCTGTTTCAATTCTTCACGGGTAGTGGTGGCCATGGTAACTAAATTGGAGCACACAGGCATCTCAACCCTCGACTGAACGTCGACCAGCACACTGATTTATGATCATTTAACTAAAGCTTTGCATGCTGAGATACACACTATAATTCAGGTTTTTCTATAGCACCTGTTGCGCGGTGATAACATGATGGAGGTCTTCAAACTCTCCGGAGCAGCTGTGAGGTAATAGATTTGGATTATGAAGCCAATTATAACCCGATCGGTGGACAAACACTGATGCTGTCTCTGCCGAAATCCAATATATCTGTCGGAATCTACCCGTCTGTGTGAAGTGATCTAATCGGCATCGCACTGCGTTCACTATGATACAGAAGGTTTAAGTGTGCAACAGGCCTTGGGTTTCAGACCCTTGGTTTTAAGATGATCTGATTCATATTAGCTGAAATGTAAGGCCTCAGTGTGGGTCTGTCTTGTAGAGGGGCCTCGTGTTAAAATGTTTATAGTGCATATTCCTGAATTAAAGTTTTTAATTCGAGCCTCTTTGGTGTTTAATCTATCTTTTTCCTAATGATTCCATGACCCATGATTGACTAAAACTGTGTGCTGCTGTTCAGTGCAACTGTGTGCATCCTGATGTGCGTTTACTATATAATCCACCCTGTTGTTTCCCGTTTCTCACTACTTTATAGAGTCCACCCCAACCCCCCCCCCTTTCTCTCTCTTTCTCTCTCTCTCTCTCTCTCTCTCCTCTACATCCTCTTCCCCTCTGCGTCCCTCTACCCATCCATCCGTCCCTCCCTCGCTGCTGGAGGGTTTTGTTTGTTTGGGCAGGGCAGGGATGGCCTAGACTGGCACAGACTGGTTCTAGGTGGACAGAGGGTGGGGGGTGGGGGGATGGGGGCACCCTGTGATAGGTTTATAGTGTGAGGGAGAGGGGGGGGGGCTGGATGAGGATCGTGACAGTAGTATTTCAGCAGGCCTCCACCTCTCTAACAGCAACAGATGGGACAGTGGAAAAAAAGTGTGAGATGTGTTTTTTTTTTTTTTTTTTTTCTTTCTTTCTGATTGTGTGTGTGTGTGTGTGTGTGTGTGTGTTCATGTGTATCCCATGGTTTCTCTTCCAGGAAAAGCTCACATTAAAGTGTCCTGACAGGCTGATGTTAATGTAATTCACAACCTCGGGACACTCTCATAAAGCCTCCTTGATAGATCGAGGACGGTTTATGAGTCGTTCCTGATCATTTTCTGGTTCGTGCCTCCAGATTTGCACTTTTACAGATAAGATTGATTATTTGACTCCATGTGCTCTTTGTGGTTTTGCAAAGTTCCCACATTCCACCAAACAAAAGGACATGTATTCGCTGCCTCCCCGGACGGAGCCAACACACACACTTCCTGTACTCCTCTTCACCGTAATCATTACTTGTTTCCGTCTCTCCGTCTTCTCCAGGTTCCCTTCAGGCCACTCGTGCCTTGATGATAGTCGGCATCATTGTGTCCATCGCGGGGTTGGGCGTGGCCTGTATGGGAATGAAGTGCACCACCTGCGGAGGGAGCGACAAACTACGCAAGTCCCGCGTCGCCATGACGGGAGGAATCATCCTCCTAGTGGGCGGTGAGGATGGAAGTGCTCCTTTTACAGCTTTCGCCCATTTCCCTGTTATTGATGATCATTGATGTGAGAGAAATTCAATTACAGGTCGATGATGAATTAAAGGGGAAAACCAACAGAGAGGTGTCGTTCCACCGCGAGCTGCCAGAACAGCTTCCATGTGTGGAGCTCCTCTGGAGGGGTGGGACACCAGTCTTCCATCATATATTCCTTCATTTGGTGTTCGGATGATGCTGGTGGGGAGAAAAATATTCAGGTTTTCCAACTGGGCGGAGACCAAGTGACCGTGAAGGCTCATCGAACCATTCAGCGAAGACCAACTCTGTACTGAAGCATCTGCATTTATTATATTCCTTTTAATTAGGCACCCGTACGTGTCTGATATTTTACTCAGGCTATTTGAGTTTTTAATATACAATACAAACCTGGTTGCATACTATTTCACACCCAAACTCCACCTCATCATCACAGCATCTTAGATCTCCTGCACATCATACAATAAGGTAGGAGGAAGTTTGATCCCCCAGTCCAAAAGCTCTCCTCCCACTCCCCTGCTCCGGCCCCTCAGAGGTCGTCAGACTGAATGAGACCAGAACTCCTGGCACTGATTCTGACATAAGGGCTCTAACTGGCTCTGAAGAGAAACACTAAAAGCTAATTGTGCTGCAGTCAGTGGCGAGCCGCCTGGCGACTATAAAGGGGGGATAAAAGCATGTCTGCGCTCTCAGGTTTTGATGATGTGCTGATGGACTGATTGATCTTTGTTGTTGACTTTCTCTCTCTCTCTCTCTCTCTCTCTCTCCTCCCAGGGCTTTGTGCCATCGTGGCGTGCTCCTGGTTTGCTCATAATGTCATCCGGGCTTTCTATAATCCCTACACTCCTGTCAACACCAAGTACGTAACACAAACACCACGCTCTATTCAAGGCCTGCTACAAAAGAAATAGTTTAGGAAATTGCTTATTCACATATTTTTCTGAGTTAGATGAGAAGATCACTGCCACTGTCGTATCGGTCTGTTAAATGTACAGCTAAAGGAAGGAGGTGCTTAGCTTAACTTAGCTTAGCATAAAGACTGGAAACAGGGTGAAACAGCTAGTAGTAGGTTGTGTTTTCCAAACTGTTGAACTATTCTTTTAAGCATTATTTTGGAGTATGAGTACTTCATTTGAATATTTAAATTTCTTCTCCTCCGCTGTATCATCAGGAAATATTGTACATTTTACCATTTGAGAGCTTTTGTTACTTTGCAGATTCACGTCTTCCATATAAAACACGATCACCTGATCATATATGCTTTTATACAGCTGAAACAAACAGTATATACAGTGCTTAAAAAGTGCCCTACCTCATCCACCTTACATTAAATCCATCATATACATTAACGAGTCAGTGATAAAATCTAAATGATATAATATAGATATTGATGCAACACTCTTTAGGGACCATTATGAATTAATAACTGATTTACTGAAGTCTAATTTTGAATGCAGGCCTTTGATATTGTATTGCTACTTAAAGCGTCACAATGTAACTTTTGGGGAAAAAAAGAAATAACACTCTTCTTCTTATGAATGAAATGCTGTATTCATAAGCAAACTCATCCTTCCTGAATTCAAAAAGACCCGATTGTATCTTTCACCATTTCAAGTTTCTGTGGGAACGTTTGCGAAGGTCTAGTGAGAAACGCAGTTCTTTCATTCTTCACTTTTCCAGAGGTCCGGTTCATCTCTGTGAATCCTAAGTTCACTTTTGTGAGTTTAACCCGTCGGTATTGTCTCACTCTTCTGCCAGATTCGAGTTTGGCGCGGCCATCTTCATCGCGTGGGGCGGCTCCCTCCTAGACGTCCTGGGCGGGGCCATGTTGGCTGCTTCCTGTCCGAGAAAGAAGCAGGTATCCAAATATCCACCCATGGCCAGCTCCCGCTCCGGCCCTCCGAGCAGCACGAAGGAATACGTCTGAGAGCGTCCCCTTACAGCCTGGGACTCGGACCAAGAAGCCCCCCCTACCCCCTCCCCCCTCCCAAACGAGTAAAAGTGAGGGTGTATGGGCAGTGTTGTGAATCATAGACAGATGCAAAGAGTTACTGAAATGGGACTTTTCTTTACTTTTACTTCAGGCCTTTGATAACCCCTTGATTATCATGCAGCAATCTCAATTGTTTCATGAATGATGTCTCGCACCCCGTCCACACATTCCACAGTTGTTTACAAGTGGTCTTCACAAACACATTATAATTGGATCCCCTGACTTTAATAGACAACCCTCGGGGGCGTAACCTCTGGAACAGTAGCCTAAATGATGGATTACAGCCAACACTTGCACGTCCGTGTTAGAACCAGCATCTATTAGCGTTTGCCATGTAATTGAAAGTAATCAATTCCAGTTTGGTGCCTCGGCTGCGGATCAGGGGCTCCGTACAACAGAGACACACAGGGTGACAATACAGTGTTTTTTGTTTTTTTTTTATATTAACTGTTGGCGCTTCTAAAATAGACGTTACGATGAGCAGGGTGCGACTTCACACGCAGGGCTCACTGTGTAAGGGTGACTGTATCACACGGGCCCTTTTACTACGACACTCACGTCAGGCCCCTGCAGCTCTTCGTACCACTCTGTTACAAACCCTGCTCAGAAATGAAATATTTTGTCGTGTAGTCACCGTAGCCATTGTCGCTCTAATAGCTTCCATCCATATCAGCCACTGTAAGAATAAACCGCCTCTATTTATTTTGTCAAACGTAGGTTTTTTTTTTGCTCCTGTGTAGATTCACAATAATCTGTAGTTCACTCTGGCCCTTTTGTAGCTTTCAGAGACTGTCATATTTTTTATTAAGATGTTTTATGCTCTGAACAGTGTCTGCTTTTTTTTTTTTTTTTTTTTTAAATGTCATAGTTTTATACATTTGGCTCATCTAGCAGATAAATGAATGAAAGAACATTTTTAACATGTCCAAGAGTACTTAAATAATAAACATTGCAAAAACCGTTAATTGTTAATTGTGTTTTCATACAATCAATAAAACCACATACTTGTATCTAAAAAGAAAGAAAAAAAAATCTTTTATACTATATATTTTAATTAAAAAAGTGCTTTGCGTGTTGTCGATTAACTGGGATGTTTGAGCTTCACTGTGCAGGATGATGTATGTGCAGAGTTTGACACTAGAGAGCCGTTCTGACATTCATCCGCGGGCGGTAAGTTTCTCATCGACGCACTATATTTATATATAACATAAAGTCATAGGAAACAACTTGCACGAGCGTGACGAGGAAGCTTGACTTTTTCCAGTGCTCGTACATGCAGCGCGGGCCTCTCGGTGGAGCAGCACACATGTTTTGTGTCAGTGAGGTGGATTTAAGTTTAATTTTTAACCCGGTTGTTGGAAGTTTTATGTGGAAAAACCAAATCGTGACACAGGTCAAGGTAAACTGGGGAAGACTCACTCTGCTTGAGAAAATAAAGACTGATATTTTGTGAATGAGCCTCTTCTGAGCTGTTTACCCCACTTTACTTTTGCATCTTTACCTACATGTAACACCCTTTATGTATGACTGTATAGTAAAAAAAAATTTTTAAACCTCTGCATATGTTTACAGTTTTATACAAAAGTGTGAAAGGTACAAAGAACTATGAAGAAACTATAAAGCTTGGTAAATGCATTTTAAATGATTGATATGCTCTTTGGGGACACAACTGGAACTGTGAATCAAGTCACGTTACAGTCACTTCACATAAAACACAAAAGATTCCACAAAGATTTCGTCTTTTATTTCCCGAGATGCATTTTTGAAAAGTCGACCATTTCCATGCAAATGGCGACCGCAACCCAAAACGACACCCTTTGAGTCAGAGAAGGAGCTGTGAAATGCAGTGCTTCCATAGTGCAAAAAAATAAAATAAAAAATAAAGTGAACTAGTAACAATTTCACAGCTGACTAAGTAACATGACATCAGCATGAGCCTTTATAGACAATATGTCATTCCCAGGTCCACCGCAATCTCTAAAAACATCAGTGTTCGTAGATTGTCTCAGCAATAAGAGCTAATCATAGGCTGCATGTTTTCAGCTTGTTTTCATCGTCTCATAGTGTAATTGTAAAGTAAAGGTTGTCATTATCTTTAAAAAAAGTCAACAGACACTATGATGCCGTGTGGGCGCAGCTCAGCAAACGGATTAGTGCTGTGTATTTTTCGTGATCAATCTGACGTAGCATTAAAATATCATTTTGGCAATTTTTCTTTTATCACAGTCGTGTGGCCAACTGGGGAGAAACCCTGCCTTTTGAAAACAAACAAAACATCCCATAACTTTGTTGTTGTTTTTGATATTTTCCTGCTGAGTCTGCAGCTCGAGGCCAACAATGAGCTCTGACTAAAAAACAAAAACAAAAAAAAAACCGCTGACTGCATGATCTAAAGAGGCCAAATGGTGTGTGTGTGCGTGTGTGTGTGTGTGTGTGTGTGTGCGTTTGGTTTGAAATACAACTACATTAGCCCTTTAATAACGGGATACCAGTTACGTGTTCTGATGCTTCAACAGACTTCATGCATAGAATTCTGCAACATGTCACTGCACATAACGGGCATTCCCACAAAAGTGCACCATTTTGGAAACATAAGAAATCTCAAGTTATAGATGACAGAAGCGATATCCATTCAGAAAACAAAGTAAAAACCATGTAGAAGCCATAATAACAACACAACAAATGTCTCTTTAGTTTTTTTTTGAAACAATAAATAATTAGCAGTAGTTGTTGTTTTGTTTTTTTTTGCTGTAAATAGCGAGCTTTCATCCACTGGATAATAGTACATCACTTGCATCAGTGTGAGAGTAGAGAATGATAGTCATTGCACAACCAAAGCTTAATATTTTTACCTGTGTGATACACATTAACAGGCTTGTGTTCTCTCCCACGGCTCCCCCACCCCACCCCCACCCCCACCCCACACACACACAGACAATCAGTAACCCTCACCAGCAAACAGGGCGGGCGAGAGGCCGCCCGTCATCCAAATCGTTTGCTCAGTGCAACTTCAGAAACGTAGCCCTTGTTAAGAAGCTCTGAAAAATATAGATGCTCTCTCCAAATCTTTCTCAAGTCCCGACAGTCTTCCACCTACAGAGGTAAAGAGTAGAGGGCGATGCGAAACAATTCATTCACAGTCTGACCAACGTTAACTTAAATAAACACTATATACAAATCAGGGCCTTGGCGTCAGCTGGCGCTAAGTGAGCCGTGTTTGTGCCGTGTCGAGCCGTCAGGCGCTTCAGTAGGACACTTGACAGGGTCAAGGCCAAGATCACTGACGTGCAGGTTTGGCGTCCTGGGCGGGGCGGGTAGGGGGGTAGGGGGGTAGGGGGTGGGGGGGTGGGGTAGGGTTGATGTATTTTTTAAATCTTTTTGGCACTTCATGGTGAAGTTTAGGAGATGGGCGACAGGGAAACAGGACACTGCCCGTTGTTGTTCATGATGTCGTCCAGGTCTTCGTCGTCCAGGTCCACTGAGGGAGGAGAGGTCAAAGGTCAGGAATGTGCACCGCTACTGAACAAAATACTAGATATGGCGTCAAAACTGGAGCTTAGATGCATCGATTTTTATCCATTTTAAGAAATCAGTTCCCTTAAAGCAGCTGTTTGATTTGTCTTTGTGCCAAGATCCATCTGGTTTCTCTGGCTTCATATTTACCCCACAGATATTACAGTGGTATCAATCCTCTCCTCTTACTCTCTGCAGGAAACTGGACTATTGCTTTAAATATTTAACAATTTTCAAACACCACCCCTACATCAGAGGCTGCAGTATCTGTAGATGACGTTTACATGATACTCAGACTAACTCAGCGCAGCCTTACTGCAACTACCGGCTTGCCTACGTTTTGAAATATCAGCTTCATATTCACCAACTCTTAACATCATCTTCTTGCTCTCTGGAGACAGGCAAACCATGGAGGTCAATCTCAATTTAAAAATGTGTTACTGAATAATACAAGGTGCATGATTGTGCTCCAATTTCTCCTGATCAGTTTATCACTGCAGCTCTATAAACCTTATGCAAAGTAAAAGAACAATTGTGTGTGCGTTCTCATGCACTTTGGTTTGTTCTGATTCTTGTGTTTTCTGGTGTACATGTGCATCATAACCCCCCCCCCCAACACACACTTTTTTTTATAACACGTCTTAAGGAGCCCTACATGAACATACATTATGATGAGCAGATTCTCTCCTCTCACTTCCTTTAATTGTGAAGCCTCTGTCTCTGTCCAGGAGCCCTGCTGCTCCTCTCTGCTCAGGCTGGGACCACCTGCTATTAAAAGCTTTGCTGTGGTCAAACTCTATGTATCCAAAATACCATAATTGCACCATTCACTTTGATATAGATAGTAAATACTGTAAGCAGCCTGCTGTATGGATATCACGTTATTCTAACTTGTTAGTGTCTGTTTGGATGCAGCTGCTGATTCTTGTCATTGTCATTGTTGTGAGTATGTAGTTGTGTGTCATCATTGTGTCTTGTGGACCCCTGGAGTAAAAGCTGCTGTCACAGGCTCTGCTCCCTGCACCTGTCACACAAACACAAGTATCACTCACCTTTCTTGGTACGACCGATCTGCCCCAGTTTGGGCGCCCTCTGTCCGAGTCTCTGAGGGTTGGCCCCTTCGCCGTGGCCGTTGACCTGGGGGTGTCCCGGGTTGTACTGGCCTGCCGGGCCGGGCTGCCGCGGCGGCCCGCTGGGCGGGATGAGCTCGGGGATACCTGAAGCTCCGTACATCTCTAGGTAATGGGCGCCTTCTCCTGATCGGCCGCTAGATGTCCGCACAGTCCAAGCTTTGCGTCGTGTGGAAAAGCTCCTCACTTCCGCAATGAATGTATGGACAACGCACGACCAAACGTTGGTTATAACAGAGAGAAAGTCCTCGTAGCCTGTGAATGAAAGTAAACACGTCTGTCAGAAATAGCTCTCATGCGTCAGAGAGCGGCCGGCGTTTGGCAGACGCGCACAGACACTTCTCCGCTGTTTATACTGAAATAAACGATGTGGTCTTCTGTGTTTTCCACTGTATTTCTACTAACAGGTGTAGCAAATGCCTTCCTGGTCATTACAATAGCTGAACAGCACAACAACGTGTCTTCCGTTCAATCTACTCACGATAATAAACTGCTTTTCCGCCCGGTTATAAAACCACCGTTAACTGATCGCTTCCTCTTTCATCTTTTAGAAGAAAACACCGTTAAATATCATTCATATTACCTCACTTCTCCTCCAGCGAGGCCGCAGTTAAGAGCTGAATCCGGTAAAATCGGCTTCTGAGAACTGTGTTGTTGTTTATCAGAGCTCTCTCTCTCTCTCTATCTATCTATCTCTCTCTCTCTCTCTCTCTCTCTCTCTCTCCTGGCACAACACGGAGGAAGCGTCGATTTAAAGGGGCCTCTCGTCGCTCTCGCGGCCTTGGGGATTTCCTCGCATTGTGTCTTGACTCATATCGGCATGTGCACGTCACCGCGAGGTTGATATAAGCGACAGTGCTGACACTTCGGGTTATACAGTGGAGGTGTGCCAAAGTTTAGAGGGCGCGGTGCGTAATTACGCACTTTCAGTAGTGAGAGAGTGACTCAGGCGCCAGCCAATGACTAGCGCTGCTAGATAACCCCCCCCCACACATCCACCCACCCCTCCCTCCTCCATACGTAACACATGTAAAGCTTCATGTCAGCGAAAGCAACTCAAGTCAGCTCTCCCTCGTTATCACCTACATGACAATGAAAAATAAACATAATTAATATAATAAAGAAAAATCTGTTTACTAATCTCATAGATGTCCTCCATTGTTTCCCCAGTGATTTGTGTTTCCTCTTTTCCTTAGATTGAACTCAACCTTGTCCTAACCCCAACCAGTGTCTGCAATGTCCCAGCATAGCCCACTCACTGAGACTCATCCCGGGCCACATGCTGAGGTATGAGGAACAGGTTTCTAATGTTTAGACCTAAACTTTTCTCTGTAAATATGTTGCAGAAATGTCTTTTGTGTTTTATATGTTTTATCAAAATTGCTCACATCTGGACTCTGCCAGTTTTTTCCGTGTTTAAAAACTCATACCATGCAGTTAAATTTTGGGCAGGTGTGTGTGTTTTGTACATAAAATGACGCACAACAATGTCTAGAATATTTAAATTTGATGGAATGAAGCAGCCATAAAAAAAAAAAACAAACAAATAAAAGTGGCGTCTTGGGTTTGAATCTTTCACTCATTGTGAACATCATACAGCTTGAACGAGGAGCTCGAACAAGCTGATACACAAAATAATAAAATCCTGTTCTTCAGTGAAGAAGCTGAAACAGAACAGGCCGACGTATGATATGATGACAATGTGGAATACAACTGTTTTTTTTTCTATCTTAAAGTTACTTATTGAGGAAAGGAATGAATGGGGAAGACTAGATGTTAAAGGGTTAATTATTAGGATACATAAATACTGTTATGTATCATTTTAATGATTTGAATCAATAAATTGCCATGTAAAGTGCATTTGTATTAATGTTTTCAATATGTAGTTCAGTTATTTTTTATATTTATCAGTCAATAATTGAAACATGTAAAAGTCCACCTGTATCTACTGCAATGATTTACGGGCAGGGGCATTTATAACCTTGCGTTGACCAGTGGGGACATGAAAATATTGTGGGGCAGCTCAGCTCATTTGAACATTAAACTCATTTGGTAGAAGTAAATTCACATCTACACACTTGAGGGGAACATAAACAGACAAATATGATGCATATCTAGTACAGACGGGACTCAGTTTTACCCCCTTAACGTCACAAGAGTAAACAGAGGTAGTTAGCGAGCAGATAGACGGCTGAAACATCCAACCTCTGCCACTCCGAGTGGTAGTAGTCTCGGTGTAAACTTGACTAAAAAGAACAAAGAGACCAGGCCTAAATATCAACACCTCCTGTCTGGTACGGGCCCATATGTGCAGCCTAGGATCTGGCACAGCTTCTGTGTTTTCTGGGGTGAGGAGCGTCTCCATGTAGCCGCCCCGTCTGTTCTCCTTCAAAGCAAGGATAACTGGAGCCCATCTGATAGAGCCGTGATGGACTACGCTCAACCAAAGAGAATACGGATCATATCTCTTACATTCGCAGAATATACTGGTTGTCACTTACTTGAAAGTTCAGTGTTTTCGTGCATTTATATCCCTGTGTCTGTGTGTGTGTGTGTGTGTGTGTGTGTGTGTGGGGGGGGGTGTGGGAATGTGTAAGTGCTATCTGCATGTCCCATCGCATTTTATGAATGAATCCATGCACAGTGTAGAGATTAACGGAAACCCCCCCCCCCTGTGTGCAGGCCCACGTCGATGTGGACCGTCTGGGCTGATATAAAACTGTCTTGGTTTCTCTTCTCCTGTAGAATTATTTCAACACTTTCTTGTGAATGAAGCGAACACATTAGCTGCTGCCATCATGTCCAAGATCGTAGGTGTTACTCTCCTGCTCATCATTCTGGTCGACAGCTTCTACGAGAGCAAAGGTAAACACGAGGAGAATTTGCACTTTCACATTTTCCTGTGTCGTTTTACTCACCACCTTTAAATCAAATAACTAACTCTGCTTGTGAAATACACACCGGGACGTACCACTCTGTCAATAAGTGAATTTGTATTTGACCGGAAGGTTCCAAGTGGTTGATGAGTAATGTATTATTGTTCCACATAAATGACTTCTTGCTATTTGTCTTTTTCCACTGTGTATAGCTGTATCTGTGGGATTTCGTCTGAGCAAAAAGCACATCCTCAAGTGCAGGTGCAGAGGTGAGTCTCCGTTGGTCGTACTTTTTGGTTAAAAACTTGCAATGCAATGCAAAACCAAACATTTTCTCCCACCAGATCCAGATTATTATCTGGATCTGCGCCAAACTGTACAAGCTCATAGATCTCATCGCCATAAATACTTTTTTTTTTTTTTTCTCGAGATTCATGTATTATTCCCTGAGAAATAGACAGAAATGTTGAATGAATTGTACAATGTTAAGGAATCAGATCTTCCCCCACCAAGTACAGCGCAAATTGGTTCAGTACTTTTTTGCGTAATCCTGCTGACAATCAAACAGACACAGGTGAAATAACCTCCTCGGCGGAGGTAATAATCAGGGCTGTCATTATACCGTGGTGGGATTTCCTATTTTGAAAAGCACTGGTTATAAATGTGAGGCCTTTTCTCCCGAGTTTCCTGCCATTGTACACAACACTATGTTGTCGCAGACAAACAAGTTTGTGTGGTGTGAATTTTAGCAACCACCTCTGTTCTCATTGCAGTTTCTCCCATTGGCAAGATAAAGTGTCGCTCCCCGCGATTACCCACAAACCATGAAGATCTGATCAAATGCCTCTGCAGCAAAACAAACCAACACAGTAAGTGAAATGTAATTGTGCGTGGGTCTGTGTGAATATTCAGTAAAGATGTTTAATGTGTAATGTTGCCATTCTTTTTCATTTTGTTTCCTCTCTTAATTTTTAGCGTTTCCAGAGTTACAGGGAGCCTGCACATTGTGGCGTCCTGGTTTTCCAATCTCCCTGGTGTGAATGAGTGGAACTGTGCACGAGGAGGAAATATCTATTATCATATTCTCACATGATGTTAATCATCACATCACATGAAAAACAACACATCAAATCACTATGTCACCTAACACTCACAACATGAGGTAACATCACATTATCCTTGTAATATACTATAGATATCTGTGATCTTTTGTACATTTTAAATAAAGACATATTTTTGACAACAGTGATTGTTTTCCTCTTTGTTTGCAGTTCTGCCTCTGTCCAAAGGTAACAAAACCCAGCACTCCTAAAGTTCACCATTGTTAGGCTATATCTTTATTTAATCTGTACAAGAACCAAACTGTAAGAACAACAATAACTTTTTTTTTTATTGGGGGGTTATTTGTCATGTGTCTATATCTTAAAGGTCCCATATTTTACACTTTTGTTGTAAAATTTGTTGTTTTATTTGAAGTGTTGATCCATAAGAAGATATATTTATTGTTTTAAGAAGCAAAGACCATGTCAGTGTAGTTTTACATCTCTCTCAGGTTTCTCCCTGGAGCTCTAGTAACAAAAGGTCGGTGAGCCATTCAGAGCAAATGAGGCTCTGAGCCGCTCTTTAAGGCCGCTGAGTGATCGAATAAAAGTAAAGCCGATTTCAGGTAAACACTCAGAGAAACCAAATCCTGCAATGTTGGATCCAGGGTGGGTTGGGTCCTGGTGGGCGGGTCTTGGGCAAGGCTGAGAGCAGTGACCGCTTTATTTGTGACATCACAAAGTTACAGAAGTCCTAACGGTTCGTTTTAAGGCTCAGTTTCTCAATACAGGCTGTGTGCATCTCTCTGTGGACTGAGCGCTTTGATACTTTCACAGTATAAATATAGAACCTAGACCTGCTTTATAATCAAAGAAGACATGGATATCTACCTTTATACAACATGCAACCTTTAAGATAGCTGTTTCCCTGCACCAAGTCTTTCAGCTAGCTAGCTTTGAGCTTCTAGTTCCAGTTACAATTCTACTATATATCAATAGTTTATTTGACTAAGCAAAAAAGTGAATTTTTTCCCAAAATGCTTAACTATTGCCTTAAAGCTATATTTACTGTAATGATTGTGATACAAATTACATTAGTTGTGAAGTCTTTCGCATGTATTACATAAACCAATACCTTTTTCTCTTTGTTTTCAAAAAAACCTAGTGTAGACAGTATTTTTACTAATCTGTTTACATGAATGAAAAAGAATATTCCATGCATGCAGCTATGCTGTGTTACCAAACTGCTGTAAAAACCCCAGTTGACACACATATTCTGAAAGCGCTGTCTACATGTCCAAAGAAAGCTCCTAAAAGTAGAATAATAGCGGCATATCTAAAATTTGGAATGAGATCTAATTCGGTTTATCCAAACATGACAATATTCGGAATAATAGTGGAATATTATTGTGCATGTAAACATACTGCTCGTTGGTTTACACTGTAAATAATCAGGTCCTGATACCTCTCTGCCTTGTAGTCACAAAGACTGTCTCCTTTGTTAATCTGCTGTATGATCCTATGTGTCAGCTCTAGCCCCCATGGAAGAGGAGACAGGCTTCGCTTGATAGGACAGGTTTTTCCCAGCCTCTGTTTTATTCACTCCTATCAGGACATTGAGAAATCAGATATCACAGGAGAGGCATTTTTTTTATTTATTTTATGCGCTGCTTCAGTGATAAGGATTTCTGGAAACCCTTCAAATGATTCAATAATGATATATTATAGATGGTTATGTGTTTTTTACCAGATCTTTGAACAGAATCCTAAAAAAGAGAACGACTGATAAACATCAACATAGCTCACAAAAAAAAACCGATGACATTCAGTGGTGATTTGTGTGATGACATTCTGTGGTTTCTCATGGCTCTTACGCAACTGTTACAGATTAGTAATGTCCAATGGTGCAACTGTCAAACCAAAAATGCTTCTTTTTCCACAGGGGGCATTTACTGATAGAGAGGAATTACCTCTGTAGGTCAGCAAATACTGACATCCTTTTAAACATCAGCTAATATGTCTCTGAGGACTCAGAATACTGTGGGTCAGCACTCATGGGAACAGAGCGCCTTGTTTACCAATCTTATCTCAAGGTTTCATATTTACACCAAAACACTGCAGTCAAGCAACGAGCACACGCACACACACACACACACACACACGTGAAAGTCAGAGAGTGAGAAGACAGAAAAGGCCAAACATAGCAGACAACAGTTGGACTTGCTTTTCCGAGGATTTTGATAACTAAACTCTTAAACAGGTAAGTCAGCTATTCTTTATCAATACAAGCCTGGTTACATATTTTTAGTCAGACTTCACTAGAGAGGTTGGAGGTAAATCATTCTTGAGAGTCCAGCAGTCTGTCTCTGAGCCATTCACAGTACAAAGGAAATCTTTCTCTCCTCTGAGTTTGGCTTGTGGCGGAGGAGCAGAGCTAAAGAATAACTCAGGTCAGGAGACAGCAGTGTTTAATCCTTCCTGAGCGAGAGGGGCGTGGAAGTTTGCTCTCAGTGAGCTCCTCACTGGATTGTTGTTCTTATCTTTTGACTGAGATAGTGGTTTCCTGTGGATGTTGGCTTCAGTTATGGCAAAGAATTATGGGTCACGGATGCAAAGTTTAATGCCCCATGTAGAGCAGTTGAACTGGATAGATTACAGCAGCAACAACGTTTCCAGCAGAGTTTCCTTTGGATGCAACTACATCAGATATCCATTTAATCTCCTACAGATCTAATGTTAATTCTATTTACTGGTAATTTGTTTTGCCATATATATTTTGGAGGAAACATAACTACGTCCTGAATTCCCGGCTACTTTACTTTTTTTTTTTTTTTTTAAGTAAAATCACGAGCTATTGACCTAAGCAATAACCAACTAATAACCAAAAACATCAGCCAACCTCAGTGGTGCATTGTGACTAAAACTAAAAGTACATTTACTCAGTGTAATTAATATGTATTCATATCTTTAATTGCTATAGAAACTGTAACATAATGTGTTATTTTTATCTATTTTTCTTATTTGTTTTACTTATTGCGGCTTGTTCCTTGTATTGGCCCATGTATGCTGATCGTCTCTGACATATAACAGCTTTGCCTGTGAGTTTTGAAGCTGTGTGTATGGACTGGGTAAACTGCAAAAGTATTTCCCCTCTTGGGATAAATAAAGTTGTCTGAATCTGAATCAATTACTGTCCTTAAGTATAATTTTGAGGTAATTGTGACCCCTGCCTCTATTTTATGGTCATGGATGGACAGTTGAACTATGTCTCGACGGGTGGTCCAGGTCCAGCCGGGGAGCAGGGTTCATGAAGCGGGTCAGTGGAGCACTGGCCTGTGTGAGTGCCATAAAGACATAGGGGACTGTAAGTATACAGAGTGACACAAGCGTTTAGTGGATATACTGTCTATCTGACTGTTAATGCTGAATAACAGTGAAAAAAATGCACTTTGTACCGTTGTTTATGATGAAGAATTATTTTTGTGTACTGTGAGTTTACCTACTGTGTGTGTGTGTGTGTGTGTGTGTGTGTTCAGGCTGCTTTGCCCTGTGCTGCCTCCCAGTGTTTACTTGCAAGGTGACCAGTGCAGTGGGTGCGTGTCCCTGCCTTCCTCTGCTGGACTGCATCGGCTGTGTACCGCCTGCCTCTCTCGCCATGAGGGCTTCTGTCAGAGAGCGATATGGTATACAGGTAATACATAGCAAAAAATAACACAAGATAAAAATGCAAAAAAACATACCTCTCAACCAGATTGTGGGACACTGAGATTTTCAAATGCCATTTTGCAATGAACACACTTAAAATTCCATTTACCTCCACTGTTTTGGAATGGTGGCAGAAGTCTGGGAGGCATGACAAAAATTCAACAAATAAAGGTGCATCTGCATGGTTTGATACAATACTGGGTGAGTGGGAAAACACATTAAGAAACTACAGTAATAGAATGTCTTGATTGTAAAGTTTTTGTTCCATCATGAGCCTCCAGAGCAGTTTCAATATTCCCTGTCCCAGATTTGCCATGGTGGGATAAACCACATTTTTCCAAAAGATATTCCCTCATCTGATGCTTTAGTAATTGTGGCGGTAAGTGCAGTTTAAAGCTGTGCAAAGGCCTCAAAAAAATTAGGCCTTATTTTAACCCTGGATTGGTTTCCCTGGACTAATGTTAGACATGCACTTTGAATGGGTTTGAAGGGGATTTCAACACCTGATTAATTGCCTGAATGGATTTCTGTCATAACACAAGTTTTGGTAAGATGTCTTGCAGTTTGATCACCCACATGGCTGCAGTGAAAAATAAACATTTGAAAGAGCTGTCACAGCTAGTTAGATTAAACCTTGATTGGAACTGTCACTAAGCAAAACAGGTTTAAGGGTTTATTTGAGCATAAACATTATAACCAGTCAATCTGTTTAGTGTGAGTATATAGGGTTGTATGTTTAAACCATACGGAAAATGTGATTAAAACATGTTGTGACACACAACGTCCAAAAGATTTTAACGTGTCCTCTTTAGCTTAACATGTTTCTCCAAAATGGTGTTCAATTGGTTTGAGATCTGGTAAATGTAAAAGCCATCACTTTAATCATCAGCCTTCTATATGAGCTTCTAGTTAGCATCAGGTTTCTCCAGTCATTTATTCAGACTTTTCCTTTAATATGTCATGCATCTGTACATTTTGTGTAATTAAGGTGCAGATTCTTTAATATAAAACACTACATTGGCAGGACAGTCTGTCCTTACAAAGGGATTTGGAATTTTTTGGACATTGACTTCCATTATTTTACTTTAGCTTTACAATACATTCATTCAGATGGGAAAGATTAAAGCTGTTTACACTTAGACAGTCACTGTGCTCAAGCAATGCCCGTGGTGTTAATATCATTTCACTACACTGCCGTTACAGTAGTTGGTTTAACAGCCTTGACAGCTTAGCTGATGTAGCTTTGATCACTCTTCTTCAATGAAGAAACAAAGCGACCTTGAATACACTAGCGTTTTTCTGAGACCTTTTCCTCTTTGGGGAGGGAATGTGAGAGTTAAACTTGTCATTTTAAATTCTTTCAGTCAAGAAGAGTGGCCCCTGTAGCTGAGATGCTGTGATAAACACCAGCTCAAACAATGCATCTGATTGCTTTGCTCGTATGACACCGATTCCCCAGCTCAATTACACAGAGCAGCTGGAGCCTTGAATAATTATGACTGCTGCTAAGGAGATGGAGACTTTTCAGTGATGAAACTTAATAATGGCACAGTGGGGAAATAGATGCAGCATTGGTAGATGCCAGCAGTAATGACACTGTTTATTACTTCAGCATTGCAAAGAGTTTTTTGTTAATGCTGTGACATCAGATAAACCTTAGGTATACTGAGGTTGCAGTGAAATCAGGATATGTTTATTAAATGAATAAATCTGTCCTAGACCTATAAATAACTTAATGAATAAACAACAAACTGTTAGAACTTTTAAGCTCAAGCAAGCTGCTCAGGCCTCCCACCCACCCCTTCACTGCTGTGCTGTTTGTCCACACTGAGCACTCATACACCTGCGACACGTGCGACCACAGATCTCAGCAGACATCAGGTCTCCGTCACTGATCAGTGCACATTAAAAAACTCAAATGCAAGCAGCATATTCCATGGCCAAGGTGCGAGTTTAGATGTTTGATAAGCCGATTCTGGGACAGTGAAGAGAGGGAGAGATAAGGCAGGAGGTGGGAGTGGTTGGAGGCCAGGCAGGCAGGAACTGGAGCGCTGCCATCGGAGAGAAGGAGGTGGTTGGTAATGTTGGCTTCTCCGGAGGTGGAGTGGGCCGTGGATCGCTGTCAATACTGCAGAGCATGAGCTAGGGAAGGTGCACAGAAGTTCTTATGAAAACAAGTTCCAGCATGTAGGTTGTTTGAAAAGCAAGGCAACAATTCATCTCACGGGCGGACGGAGACGATAAAACAGTGTTTATCATGAGAATAAAACTGTAGTCAGACACGTTACTGCAGCCATTTTGATATAAATTAGTGCTAGATCATATTTCTCTGCAAATTATTACATTTTCTTGTCTTTATTTCCTGAAACTAATATTGTCTTTAGAGTTCATTTTTACCAATGCTAGCAGAGTGGTTTGAATTTGGTTTGGCTTATGACAACATATTAGTTAAACTAACAACATTTCCATTAGCCTCTGCTGTACTTTGTGATTATAGCAAATGCTAACATGCTAAACTAAAATGGTGAACATAGTAAACATTAAATACCAGCATCTAAGCATTGTCCTTCCAAGTATGTTAGCTTCCTGATGTTAGCATTTAGCTCCTATTCATGCAATGTCAGCAGAATAGAACCAGAAAATCACCCTTTGCTCTGACTTGGGAGTGTTCATGCATTGTTTGCTCTAGTGCTAACCTTGTAGTAACACCATATAAATAGCCTAAATTAGCTACTTTTGTTGTGTTATTTGTTTGTTTATTACCACGTAAAACCAGATACAAACAGTGGTTAGCTTCTATGAATTGAGCTGAATCAATTGGGCTAATGTTAATATGGGATTTATTTTTGATAGAACTGCATTTGGAGCCATTCTGCCAACAGTTTGTTGACATATCTCCTGATAAAATCTGACTCAGAATTACAAGTCAGACGCTGATGTGACATGTGTTTTCCCACTCAGCTGCTTGTAATTACGACTTCACACAAACGTGGTGTAAATACAACCTCACAGAGCTGTTAGCATGGCTGGTGACAGTTCTGTCTTACATAATTCAAAAGACACGACCAATGGACCAATAAATCATTCCAACATATGCAAATGAGGATTTGAACTGCTATATTTTCTTTGTTTATGTTTATAGTACATGCAAAATTAAAGTCACAAATGTTGCATGTTGCATTCAGATCCCAAGACTGATAATTTTAGTTAATGTCACCCTCCCACACTGAATTCACAGGGGAGGCAGCGCAGTAGAAAGAGTGTTGGACTGAGCAGATCTGCCGCTCAACAAAAACAAGTGTGTTTGGTGTTTTTGCTCTACAGTTGAATCAGAATCAAAAAGTTGCATTGAAATCGAAAGACCTGCAAATACGTTTGTGGGTGGAGAATTATTGTAGTTGTTTATGCTAAATTAAAATTCACAGAACGGTTGTATTCAAGATGTTTCATGACATCCTTTTGGTAAAAGTCACAAATGGCACTTATATATTGCTTATCTACTCTTAGTCAAAGCACTTTTCATTATGAGCCACATTCACCCGTTCACACACAGTCTCACACCGATGATACATAGGGGATACATCCAGGGTTCAGTATCTTGCCCAAGGACACTTCAACATGCGCACTTGAGAGGCCAGGAATTGAACCACTGACCCTCTGATTACCGCTCTACTGCTCTACTTCGCCAGCCCCTAACTGCATTATGATCAAGCAAAAATGAAAGCTGGTTTTCTTTTGAGAAGTTGATATTATGTAAGCATAATTGGTGCTGACTCAGTATCACGGAGGGAATATCACATGCACAGGCTGCACATCCAACTGCCAGCACCTGCCTTCTTACTGCGTCTCTCAGACTTTATTGATTTATCAATTCTCACCCACCAACATTTCCATCTTGACATTACTGACATGCTCCTCGTCGTGGTTGCTGTTGCTAAGAGCAGAGACTTGGCCGCAAGTAACTCGATGTCCTCAGAGGGAGGATAGAGCCTGATTATTACTGATACACTGACAAATACACTGCCAGCTATAACTTCAAGCAGCCATAAACTACTATACATCATTGGTTTTTGCACTTTGGTTATTGGCGTGTTTACTTAATTTGGTCCTCTGTAGCACAATCTTACATTTATCATGGAAGGAATGCAGTAAAACTATAA
The DNA here is from genome assembly GCF_002260705.1 of Seriola dumerili. Classification (NCBI taxonomy): domain Eukaryota; kingdom Metazoa; phylum Chordata; class Actinopteri; order Carangiformes; family Carangidae; genus Seriola; species Seriola dumerili. The sequence continues at coordinate 2,265,093 of NW_019174422.1, read as the reverse complement.
AAATTTCAAACATTTTTGTGTAATTAGTCCAAATAACTTCAACTAATACTGTTGATTACAAAGGATGTGAGTATATGCTCATAAAGGCAAATAAAAGACAGAACTGCTGCATTGTATGTATCAGCAAAAAGTCTTTATTTTGCACCTAAATGCAAATGTTCATCTTGTGTTTGAGCCTCCCACCTGTGTTCAGACCTCTCTCTCTCTCTCTCTGTTACAGGGGAGCGTGTGGAGCGACTGCCTGTACGGATGCTGCTGCTATCCGCTATCTTGGCTCCAGATCTCCAGAGAGCTGAAGAGAAGAGCAGCATCCCACGCCGCCTCCTCCTCCTCCTCGTCAGCCAGATACACCGCTCTGACCTCCCTGCAGGGGGCGCACTTGGTCTAGACACATCCAGCACTTTTTTTCTTTTCTTCTGGCCTCGGCCGCCATCACCAGTCCTCCAGAGCATGGGAGCTGATTTAATCACACTTCCCCTGGTCGGCAGCCGCTCCCTGTTACCTCAGAGTATTCAGCAGGGACACAATGTCTATTAGAGCAGGGGGTGTTTTGCATGTTATCTTGGGTTACCAATCATTTATTCTTTCAGTGGTGGAAAGTAACTAAGTCCATTTACTCCTGTACTGTACTTAAGTTCAGTTTGGAGGTTTGTGTATCTCAACTTTATGCTACTATATACTTCTAATGAACTGCATTCAGAGTGACATATTGTGCTTTTTACTCCATTAAATTTATTTGACAGCCATAGTTACTAGTTACCTTTCAGATTAAGATTTTACACTTCCAAAAATCAGTTGCCCCTTGTAACATTTCAAGTGTCTATGAGCTGTTATCAGCTCCACAAAGGATATCTCTTCTAAGAGTAACTTAGTTAAAGGTCCCATATTATAAAGTGAGATGTCCGTGTCTTCTTTGATTATAAAGCAGGTCTAGGTTCTATATTAATACTGTGAAAGAATCAAAGCGCTCAGTCCACAGAGAAATGCACACAGCCTGTATTCAGACACTGAGCCTTAAAACCAGCCGTCAGGACTTCTGTAACTTTGTGATGTCACAACAAAGCATGCACTGCTCTCAGCCATGCCCCAAGCCCTGCCCACCTCGACCCACCATCCAACCTTGCAGGATTTGGTTTCTCTGAATGTTTACCTGAACTCTGCTATATTGTTATTCAACCACTCAGAAAATACTCAACCAATCAGGGGAGCAGAGCTCAGAGCCTCCTCTCTTCTGTCGTTACTAGAGCTCCAGAGACAATCCTGAGACAGGAGATGTAAATCTATATTGAGATGGTTTTTGGTTCTTAAAACCACAAATATCTTCTCATGAATCAACACTTCAAATAAAACACCAGAAAACTGTAAAATATAGGGCCTTTAAATAACTGACTTAATCATCTTACATCCCCTCAGATTTATCTTGGGACCACTTGATCACTTCAAGTAGTCCTAGTCCAACACCAGATTGAGAATTAATCGTTCAAACATACTGTATCTAAAGTAACTAAACAATCGGTTATGTACATTTTGCATTGAACAATGAAGACATTTGCTACAAATCAGTGACATCATATGCTACTTTTGTTAACAGTCCAACTTGTTGACATTTGGAACAACTTCTGCAAATCTTGAAAACCTTATGATTATTCAGAAATGTTCCGGTTTAACTTGTGCCATTACTCCATTTCCCACCCGAGTCCTTCCAGCTGCTCTGGTCTCGTGGTTCAGATAGAAAATCCAAATATTTTGTGTTGAATTGTTTGAATGAAATCTAATAAAACATCCATGTTGCGAAAACAATAGGGAGATGTGAATCCAAGGAAATGGCAGGATCAACAACTTCTCAGCGAATGTGACGAGGACCTTTGAACCGTTCAAACAAAAGGCACAGAGCCACGTGTCACTGAGGGGATGAACACTGCAGGACATTCCCTTTTGTTCTTATCACATACCTATGTCTAAGAACTGACTCGCACACTTTAAATATGAGGTCATTTTTCTGGCATGATGACATCTGAGATTTAAAAGGATGCGAGACGGACAGATACTCTGATGTCTGACTGTCAGAGGTGTTGACACACGGCAGACTGGACAGACCAGTAAGTGACAGGCATCCCCTGTCATGTTCACCGCTCCTATAAGATGCCACACTGTCTTACAGAGTCCTCAGTCAGCCAAGTTTCAGATTTGACCAAACTCTGCTCCCTCAGGAAAGCAAGGTAAGACCATCCACTTAGTGAGGGAGAATTAGAGCCATGACAGGAATACTGGCATCCTGCAGGCCTAAACATTTCCAGGTTACATGTATGTTTTCAATTTTTGGCAATGGACATGGCTTAAGAAATGGCTATGGGCTCATCTGGAGTCTCACATGATCATGGGCTTTCGTGTGACTTTTGTGTTGTAACTTGAAGTGAAAAAATACATGATGCTGTAACTGTGAAGGAAATTCTGCAACTCGTGAATTTATAAAACTCTTCAGTATACAGAAGTAGATAAACTCTTTAAGACCATTCCATCCGCCACCAAGTCTGTACTTCTTGTGAAAATGAAGTTTCTACTTCTTAGAAAAAGTCAGTTCTCAAGATGTAGGACGGTTTAGTAGATAATTCTCAATGTGCATCACTCTTAAAGATAGAAACTGAAAATCTGAGCTGTGAATTTGTGACATCTAATCTCATGTTCAGCCTCTATTTTGTATTCCAGAGAAATCACACAGAAAACACTCATGCAAATTCTCAAAATGAGGAGCTTTTCTAAAGTACTGAGAAAAAAGACATTAATTTATTACACTGTGGTATAATCATTCAGTATGTGTGAAAAATAATGACATATTGACCAGAATCACACCTAGATGCCATAATGGACAAAGAAGTGACTTTCTGCTTCTTTATTTATTTATTTTTTAATAACATGACAAACAGAAAATGAGATGGAAGACACATGGTGACTTGGAAATCATAAAACATAATAGAAGGACGGTTGACATAAAGTAAGACAGTTACAGGTTACATTATTATACAATGATAATATTAATAATAATAATAATGATAATAATGTCATAGCAAATATATGATGAACGTCTTTATAATAATAATAATCAAATAAAAAAAATCAGTAATACAATAAAATAATAATATAGGATCATTATACTCATGATAATTATTATTATATTCATGTAAAGGTGACTGTCTGCTTCAAATGAAATGTTTCTGCTGTCAGAAGGAAACAGTGTCTGCTTTGAGGAACTAAGAAAGAAACCCTTCTTCTTTGACAGTGCACATTTGAAATAACCCAGTCAGTTTGAAAGAAGATGTAGAAAAAAATTGCGCAAACCACAAAAGGACATTTACAGCATGTACTTATTTGGCATAAATCACGACGCTAGATTTCACCAGACAATGAGTATCCAACTGAACAGGCCACTAATACTATATAGCTTTGTCAAGTTTATTCTGTCATTCACTGTTTGGCAAGAAAAGCCTCTGTCGGAATCACGACTGAATGTTTTCTTTAGAAGCTGTAGCCATGTCTAAAAATATGGTCGTGACCCAACCCCGGCCCTACATCATGACCACTGTATCCAACCAGTGGACGTCTGGCATCTGTGACTGCTTCCAAGACCTGCCCCAGTGTGAGTGCACATGTTTTATATACACATTTTTAGATTGGGGTAAAAGGAGAGATAGCAGTAGTAGTAGTCCTCGTGTTGAGACAAGCACTCGCCGTCTGAATCTGTGTCTCGTGCATGAACGTTGAAAAACATGCTGATCATTCAGACTGATCTAAGTGAAGGAATGCCGACAGATTGGCAGATTGGAGGTCAGCGGATGTAGCAAAGTATTGTGCTTTAGATTTCAAAAAGGGGATATTTGGACACGACCTCAAGTGTCCATGAAATCTCCTGCATGAGCACATTACTACCCCTGATGTGACCTGCTTGCCTGCCCTTTTTGCAGGCTGCCTGGCCTTTTGGTGCCTTCCCTGCTTCACCTGTAAGACCGCACACGAGGCCGGGGAGTGTCTGTGTTTACCTCTGCTGGACGCCTTTGGACTCATCCCACCTATGACCACAGCCCTCAGGGTGTCAGTGCGCCAGAGATATGGCATTGAGGTACAGACACTATGCTACACTATCCTAAACCCCCATTCATTATTCTTTTTTTTGGGTGTAAATCCCATATGCAAATATAATATATGTACACACTGAATTTACATATATGAAATATAAGTACATCAACATATATGTGTTGTATTAGAAATCGGAACAATTTCATATATTTACATATGTCTAGCCCATACAAATATGTATGTTTATGTGTGTATCAAAATTAATGACAAATTGTATTGTGTGTATGTTTTAATGAACTTGCATTTATAAGTTAAATATATATCATTAACAACATGTTGGTTGCAACATGTTATATTCATCATATAGATATTTTATCGGTATTTCATATATATTATAAACTTATATTTTCATGTATCCAGGGGATGTATATATATGATAATAATACATCCTCTTACATATGTCATACGTTACATAACATGCTCCTCAACTGCATCAATATTTACGAGCATAGTGTTTACCAGCATAAAAGTCACTGTTGCCTTCACTGCTTATCTGATCTCTGATGACTCTTAAACCTGTTTAGCTCTTCGTCACAATCTCTATTTACGTTCCTGGACAACATCCGGGAATTCATGAAGGATTGGTCATTAAAGACGGTCACATTACACCCTGTCCCTTTGTTCCAGCAGATATGTCTAGGGAGACTTTAAGCAAAAAATCTAGTATTGGATGCATTCGTTTTATCCCATGACTGTTGTACTTGCGCATGTTTCATCGCTCCGGCCGCCTCTAACTGTGTCTCCTTCCCCACAGGGCACAGTCTGCAAAGACTGCGTGTACGCCTTCTTCTGCGGGCCCTGCACCTGGTGTCAAATAGCAAGAGAAATCAAAACAAGGTCGAGCCCCATTACCTTCGTCAACATGTCAGCCTGATAAGAACAAAGACTTTTTTTTTATCATCATGTCATCAGTAGTAGAAAACAAACATCACTACCATCATCAGGGACTATGTTCTTCATCATCAGCGTTGTCATGCTATTTGGAATAAGAGGGGAGGGCCGCTCGGGCCAACTGACCTGTGTTTCTGAGCAGGTCTGCTGCTGTGGAATGTCACAAAGCAGCTGATTAGAGATCAGCACATGAGGGTCACAAATGTTTCATAATTTACTGTAATGACAGAGATAAGCAGCCACAGTGACATCCACTGGCAGATATTAATGAGCACCAGCCAGTGACAATGATATAACTGCATTGTTGATTATCTTAAAATTTAAATTGGGTTTTTTTTTATTCTTATACTTCGCCTGTCACATCCCAGATGTTCGTTACATGTGTTTCTTTAATTGCATGATCCATTGGATTGATTGTTATCCTTCCGAAGTATGTGTTTAACTATAAATTGGCTTATTTTCATTCGTTATATGAAAAGCCAAGGAGGAAACTCATTAAATCATACATTGGGATTTTTGGAGCCATACAATGCGCCCAGATAATTTAGAAGCCTATTTTGTATTTAGAACATAGCGACTACATGTGAGTCCACTAGAACAGTGCAATAAAACTCTGACTCATCAAAGCCTGTGTGAAGGTCATCACAGTAAATCTCAGTGTGCAGTGTCCTATGCAAACCACACATGCAAATCTGCCAGTTAGGCCGTGCCTTGAAGCATCCAATATCCACTTTTTGCTCCGTGTGTTCAAACCAGATGTTCCAACGCGACAAAGAAGTTCCAACGGCAGGTGAGTGTTTATGAAATTAAAGTCTGTATTACTGTATTAGAAGGCAGTGGGCTGGATTTTCTAGTACCCGTGTGAAGATGCTGTATGAGTCAGTTTATATTATGAACACGAACTTCAGGTTCATGTGAAATTCGTGCAGAAATGTGTTTTGATTAATTGTAAACAGCTGTCACCGAGTGATAAAACATGCCAGGTATGTGAGTAAATGGTGTGAACAGTGTGATGGGGGTTGAAATGAACCATATCATGACGCGGAACAATTGAAGGAAGGAAAGGTTTTGAAGCGGCGAGCGTCTGGGGAGCTTTGTTAAGATATTTGGGCTCGAGGTCAACTTTGAAAAGGTGCAGTGAATGTAGACAGAATCCCACGAGGAAAAATAGAAATACTTGTTTGCACTTTCAGGCCTTCCTGATTTGAGTGGTCGCCATGACAACAAATTTGATCATCAACAACCAGCCGCCTCAGCCTCAGCCTCAGCCTCAGCCTCCAACGCTGGTCGCTGTCCAGTCTACTCAGTGGAGCACTGGGATCTGTGACTGCTTCGATGATCTTCAAATCTGTGAGTCTGGTTCTGTGCAGCCACATTTTGCAGTTCTCTCACTACAACGCCTTTCACCGGTGCATGCAAATAGTGACATTTCAGTCTGGACTCTTGAGCTTACTTTAAACTAGAGCTGTAGTCCAGATTACTGAAGTGGAGAAATGTCAACATTATGTATTCTGTTGTGATGACAAGCCACAATTAGTTGCAATTTGCTTATAAAATTCTGATCTTTATGGCTGAGACAATTAATAGATAACAGACTACAGCCCTACATTAAAGGTCCCATATTGTATAAAGGTAGATGTCCATGTCTTTTTTGATTATAAAGCAGGTCTAGGTTCTATATTAATACTGTGAAAGTATCAAAGCGCTCAGTCCACAGGAATGCACACAGCCTGTATTCAGAAACTGAGCCTGAAAACAAGCCGTCAGGACTTCTGTAACTTTGTGATGTAACAACAAAGCAGTCACCGCCCTCAGCCCTAGCCCCAAACCCCACCCACCCGCACCCACCTAGAACTCTGGAGAAAAGTCTGAGAGAGGAGATGTTAAACTACATTCATTACTTAAAGGCCACTAGATGTGGCACCAGACCACCAGCATCTCCGAACAAAACAAATGTTTCGTAAGACACAACTCCGACCTCTGTTTGGCCACAACCCCCCCTCCCTTCCTTTCACATTGTCAGTCAGCAAGGTCTTACGGAGCACAGCGAAAGTGGCCACTAAACACAAAACAAGAAAATACAACTGAATATAGTTACCATGCACACAGGAACAGACAAAAAAAACCCCAATCTAACCACAACCATTAGCCCACGCTAGGAGTCATGTTTTCACGGTCCACCACCCGACCGGGATTTCAGCCAGTCCGCCTCATGGCCAGTCCGCCTCTGCTCTGGTCTTCTCTCTTTCTTTGTTGGAGGCGTTTTTAGCCGAATAACATAAGAATCAGTGGAGCACCTGAACGCTGCTTACTGCACTAGTTGTTGATAGTTGTTTGCTGCTATATTATTGTTTAAAATAATTTACAGAACCTTTAAAACCACAAATATATCTTCTTATGGACAAAACTTCAAATAAAACGCAAGAAAAGTGTAAAATATTGGACCCTTCTGATTCAATTTGAAGAAAAACTGTGCACAACCAGAATAAAATGTGATCAATATTCATGGACAATAAAAAGCAGACTGGTTTAAAAAAATGCAAAGACAGGCTTCCATAGTTCAGTATATATTTTCATATAGCAAACGTCTCAGCATCAAGTTTGAAGTTGCCTTTTAAACCTTAGCACATAAATCCCGAGAAGCAGTTTTTCCTTCTACATGTAGACCAGTTTCGAATGCTCTAAACATAAATCTGAAATCTGAAATCTGAAATGTTTTCCAAAATTACCGGGCCTATTTAGAATCACGATAAAGGAGCTGTTACTGCCTCTCGAGATAGGGCCTGTTATCATCTGTGCCTCGTTCCAGGTTGCTCTGGCTTCTGGTGCTTCCCTTGCCTCGCCTGCGCCACCACCGCTTACTTTGGAGAGTGTTTTTGTCTCCCCCTGATGGACATGATCACCTTGTGTCCAGTTGTCTCCATGTCCATGAGAGTGGCCATGCGCTACCACTACAAAATCCAGGTGAGTTTAGATAAAGGGAAAACTTCGCCAGGTCTTTTTTATATATATATTAACAGCTGTTACTTTCTTTCCATTTTGTGTGTCTCTGCTCAGGGAGACATGGGATCTGACTGTGTGTATTCCTATTTCTTCAATGTCTGCTCATGGTGCCAGATGGCCAGAGAGATAAAGAGACGCAGGCTGACTCTCGCTGTCCTCACCTCCCAGCCAGCGTACATAGGTGCCCAGCAAATGCACATCCAGCCCGCAGTCATCACCTCTCAGCCAATGATCTCAGCCATTCCTTAAGAGGTCGTGACCTCCAGCGCCATGCAACCTGTTGTTCTCTACCGATTTCTATATTTTTTTTTTGGTCTCTAATCTCTCTAATCTCAAAAATCAGTTGTGACTTAGACAAGTCACACTGATGCATGTTTGGATATACTTTTAGACTGAGATGTAAAAGAATTTTATCAGCTTTCCTAGTCCAGGCACGTCATCTTATCACATCTACGGAGCTGTCCTAACCTGTTTGGCAGCAGGTGGAAAATGATACGTGCGAACAGTCCAGTATATAATTAAGATGACTGACAGATACTGATAAAACTCCCAGGACTCCACAGACAAAACTTACAAACTCCAAATAACATGATAACACTTTCGATAAAGCCCTTTTTAAGTGATGTATAATTTCTGCTGATCTTAAATACATTATGTTATCTTTGTCATTCATTTCACTTAACCTGCATCAAATCATCTCTGAGCCTTTGTGTTGAATCTGCAGCTGAAGTCGTGATCAGTTTTATTTTGTTTTGCTGTGATGAATAGGAATAGCTCTCATGTCCTGCTCTGAGGTAGGGACTATTTTTAGTTCAAAAAATTTAAAAATGTCTAAGCACTATTTCAAGTAAATAAATAGATAAAAATAAATAAATATGGGCCCTCATTTATTAAACTGCCTACTAACACTGTTTGGTCAGCTGACTACTTTATATTATTCTGTTATCTGGGCTCCTAATTAAAGGTCCCATATTTAGGTAGGTATATTTAGGTCATGTCCCAAGCCCCGCCCACCTGGACCCACCATCTAACCTTGCAGGATTTTGTTTTCTGCAGAGAGAAGCCTGAGAGAGGAGATATAAAACTACACTGAGCAAATATATCTTCTTATGGATCAACACTCAACACCAGATCAGTGTACAGTATGGAACCTTTAAAAAAAACAGCTAAATGGGAAATTTGGGACTTAAATGAAAAAAAAATCTTTCACATTAATTCTTGATTACTATGATGTAATAGTTTTATCCTACCAGCTGCAGTTGTGGCTTTGCTGTAAGATGTCAAATGCCCTTTCGGTAGGACGTAGGCCGCTGGTTTGCACTGTTGCGGGGTGCAAGCAAAAATGATAAAGCTGGCATTGTTTCCAGACTCTGTGCGTGTCAGTGTGATTCTTCCCTTTCTTATGTTTTTTTTTTTCTCTTTTTTTTCTGACCTTTACCTTCTCTAACAGCAGCAGATTTCACTCTTTCTTCAGTTCAGCTTTTCCAATTCTTATAATTCAACAATTTATATAGTTGGTAATACTTATTAAATACTATTGGAGACATTAAAGATCTCATACATGAAGAGAAAATGCATGTTTTTTTAATTTTTTTTTTTTACAAACTGATTTGTGGGACAGAAGTGCTGTGAGATGAAATCTTTGCATCTGATTGGCTGCTCCTGCTCTGACTGGACATCTGACTAATCATGTGATGCTTGAGCTGCTCTCAGAGGTTACTGCTACACTCTCACTGTACATAGCAGTGATCATTAATGCATCTTATTCTTTTTTTTTTGGATAAGATGGCTGCTCTGGGGACTTTTTGAAAGGTAATTCTCATAACTCACGATACAATAAGACTGATCTGAAACATTAGCTCTTGTTAGCCATTGAGGCGAGGGAGCAAAAGAAATGTAGCAACCTAATGGACTTCAGTCGACTTTTTCAGCTGTATCACTGTGGTAAATGTTCTGTATTCATCCACGAGCTGCATGTCCTCATCTCTGTGCTCTGCTGTTACCTCTAGCCGACTCTTGTTCGCAGACTCAGCTTTACATAACTCCACAGAGGCAAGAGGAGAGGAGGGGAAGGGTGCAGTCCACTGATATGACTGTTGAACGGTGAGTCGTGCCGTTATTGTAATCACCCATGTTCACTTTATTTTCCCTCCGCTGTGTGACCTCGCTACTTCCTCCTTCCCTCCTTCTCTGCCACTCCCGTCTCATGCTTCCCTGAATTTTACCCCTGTTCTCTGTCAAGTTTCCTCATCCAGCTCAGATGGATTAACTGCATTTTTATCCTCTGCCTCATGAGCATGGGAAGGCAGCAAGTGAGAGTTGCCTGTGAGCGCTCACGTGGGAATCTAGCAGCAGTGTTGAGCTGAGCAGGGAATGAACTGAGCAGTAACTTTGCACTGACACACACACACAAAAGCAACCCATTGATTGGGCAAAAAAAAAAGAAGCCATTCAAGTCCATCTGATAACTTTATCTTGTACTGATTCTGTTACATGAGTGGACATGTGAATGGAAAGACAGGAAATATTGAAATGACTTGACATTTTTAAGATAAATGTAAAACGTGGGGTAACTCCATTGACAAAGCCATAACTGATATCCAATACGCACACTAGTATGGTAACTCATACCAGTGCTCTTAACATCAAGCTTGGCTATTTACAACACTTTAGACCTTTGTAAGTTACATCTGATCCGCACACTGGACTTTGTCCTGGACAAATGGGGCCCATGTGTGTAAAAGTTAAGCTGTGTGGAAACACAGATACCACATAGTCCTGGCTCACTCAGGACCTGGAGCTCAAGACAGATTTCTGGATTTTGATACAGCAAGAACGAGGTGAGACACGTGATTAACTTTTAACAGAGCAATTTAATTACACCGGCTTCAACTAGTACCGCATTAAATACAATCAGATCAGATATGATTATACTGTTTATAAAATACATTTTTACAACATTTATAGTGCTTCTTGCTGTGCTGGAACAGCCTCCAGCCCCCTGTGACCCTGAGCGGAACAAGTGGCTAAGAAAATACTTTTGATGGTCACATTTCTGAAGTGCATATGTTTAAAAATGCTGCTGAACAGACCACATGTGGAACAGCTTGGCTAGAGTAGAAGAGAACGGGAAAACAAACAAATACTGTGACATTAACTTTGCCTTTTCTTGCTTGTTGCTGTGGGTCACTGTATACATATGTATATTTATATAACAATATAATATAATATAACATATAAATGATTATAGTGTGTATCTGTAATCCCAGAGGTAAGAGACATACAAAAAGGGACCCCTCACTAAAATACTGATCTTCTCCTCCACAGACCACAACAGGTGAAGACTAACCTTCTTGACTCAGCACTTCATCACTGTCTCGTTGCCAGTTTTGCAGTTCTGTAAATCATTGTGGAACAGGCAGGAAGATGTTGTTCATTTCCTCATTTACTCCCTCTTCCCCAAAATGCCCTGCAATGCAATTCGTTTGCATTCCATAGAAAATGAATTGTGGAAAACTTCATATCACGCCTGGTCTCGTGATATGAAGATTCTGATCTCTGCTCCTGTCAAACACAACTTACTACTGAACCACATCTTAGATATTATTACACAGCACAAATTACAGATGTTGTTTCAGGTTCAGACAGACAGTGATGTATTTACAAGTCTAATCATTTCTGTCTGTTGTTTCTCCCAGGTCATGTCCAGCACAATCCCCATACTCCTGACAGGGCTCTGCTTCCTGCTGCTCACACCCAGTTGTTGCAGCGGCAGCAGGATTCTGGTGGTGCCCGTTGATGGCAGCCACTGGATCAACATGGAGGTGATCCTCCGAGAGCTGCACTCCAGAGGCCACGAAATCACCGTGCTGCGCTCGGCCAAGAGCTGGTACGTTCCCAGTCAGTCTCCCATTTATACCTCTATTAACGTGACCATGCTGGAGGACGAGTCGGACAAGGACTACTACAATAAAATGCTACAAAACGTGATGGAGTGCCGCAAGTCGCTGAATTTCTTACGCAGCTTCTGCCAACGGCGCTTACTCACATCCATGTTGGCAAAGGGCCACAAGATCCTCGCCAGAGCAGCTGCTACAATGTTGGATGACCCTGTTTTCATGAAGAAGCTGAAGGATGCCAAGTTTGACCTAATGTTAACAGACCCTGGCCTGACTATAGGAGTCCTTTTGGGTAGTTACCTCAAGCTGCCCATGGTTTTCAACGTGCGCTGGATTAATACTGGGGAAAGCCATTTCACCATAGCTCCCTCTCCTGTCTCTTATATCCCCGTGCAAGGAACTGAACTTCAGGATCGGATGGATTTTCCGGAGAGGACCAAGAATGTGTTGCATTATCTCTTCAGTCTTGTCGAGCAGCATTTTATCATCAACGCCGCCTACTCGGATCTGCTCCAGCGCCACTTCCCTCCTGGAACGGACTTGCTGTCTTTGGAGTATGCAGCTGATATCTGGCTAGTGAGGGCGGACTTTGTCTTCGAGTTCCCGCGGCCCACCATGCCCAATGTGGTCTACATAGGGGGGTTCCAGTGCAAGGAGGCCAGACCCCTCCCTGCTGAGCTGGAGGCCTTCATGCAGAGCTCTGGGGAGCACGGCGTGGTGGTCATGTCCCTGGGGACGTTCGTGTCAGCCCTGCCTCCTGATGTCACGGAGGCCATCGCCGCTGCTTTTGCAGAACTCCCTCAGAAGGTGGTGTGGAGATTTGTGGGGGAAAAGCCGTCGTCCCTGGGGAACAACACTCTGCTGGTAAAATGGCTGCCTCAGAACGATATCCTGGGACACCCCAAGACTCGTGCCTTTGTGGCCCACGGAGGCACCAACGGGATGTATGAGTCTATCTACCACGGTGTTCCCGTTGTGGGCCTGCCGCTCCTCTTTGACCAGTTTGACAACCTGCACCGGCTGAAGGTGCGCGGGGCAGCACAGACGGTGGAGGTGAATTCAGTCACCAAGGAAGACTTCCTCGAGGCTCTAAAGGACATCCTGGACACTCCCTCATACCGAAGCAACATTCAGCGTCTCTCCAAGCTACATCACGACCGGCCGATGTCTCCGATGGACACCGCCATTTTTTGGATTGAGTACGTCATCAGGAACAAAGGAGCAGCTCATCTGCAGGCGGCAGGTTTCAGTCTGCCTTGGTACTCCTACTTCTGCCTGGATGTGGCTCTTTTAATCACGGCCGTCATCGGAGCCTTTGTCTGGGTTTCAGTCTTAGTCTGTCAGATTCTCTGCTGCCGGAGGTTCAGGAGAAAGATGAAAGCAGAGTGACGGATTCAAACATAACCACCAAGTGTTTTTCAGTTCAATAAATCATTACCACTCAAGCATCCATATGAGTTAAAGAGCAGCTGAGACTTATTTACAGTTTACACACATTTCTGCCTCATGCTTTAAACTTTTCAGAAAACAAAAATCTGAAACTGTAAATTAGTGCAAAATGTTTATTTTAGACGCAAGCACTAATAGAAATGTTTTTACCAAAGATGTTGGAGGAAAAACCCCAATTCCAATTCCAATCCAATTCTGCTCAAACCCTCTGTTTTCAAGCTTCCCAGTCATAAACACTATTTTTCAAAGCTAGTTTCCATAGTTGTAGTTCTGTTTGGATTGGAAACATGTCAAACTTTAATAAAGCAAAGGACTTCTTCCTCCTGACAATAGCAGCGTGGTACATCATTGCATCACTCCCATATTAACTAAAAACCTTGACAGCCTCCACCTGAAAACCTGATCACGGTGAGTTTATGATTAGTTTTGCCCACTTCCTGTATGACTAACAAGCGATATGCCTGAAGAAGAACCTAGTGAGAGCTCATGTGGACTGTGTACAGACAAAATCTAAAATCTAAAACACTGGAGCACTATTATATTTTTGTTTTTAATCTTTTCTAGGGCTCATATTTTTTTTTTTTGTGCTGATAAATGTGAGTAGCTTTGTAATTATAAAGAAATGAATCCCTGTATAACTGTATTATAACAACTGTACTTTTACTTAAGCACAGTGTGTGCTTATATATCAAGATTCTATCAACATAATATCAACCTTTAAAGAGACTGTAATTGAAAACAGGGCTTGTCACAAGATCATTGAGTTCAGTACTGCAAACCACAAACATATGTGACAGCATGGTGTTTTTTCTTTTTTTTTTTAGCTGCTACATTTGGAGAAAAACCTCAGGCAAGGTCAAACAGAGCTCAGGCACCGAGGAGAAAAAGTAGTAGAAATGAAACCGGCAGCAGAGCTGAAGATGTTTCACCATATTCTGCTAAAATGTCCTTTACAAGCCGGTTTGGAATTAAACCAGAGACCATCTGGCGGTGGGATCACAGCAGCCATGGCGTCGAGCAGATCGCACCCTTTACTTTGATCTAAACTACACGAGTAAAGTTTTGTGTCTGTATCTAGATGCCTACAAAATAATAACCACAAACCACCTCTGTGGCAGGCCACATTTGCCAATGGACACACACACACACACACACACACACACACACACACACACACACACACACACACACACACACACAGAAATGTAATAAGAAAAGAAAAAGGTAAAATAAACATTAAAATAAAAATAAAGAGTAAAATCTAATTTTTGTTCAGTGATCGGCAAAGTGTGTCGGTATCCATGTCTTATTCCACAGAGCCAGAGGGCCCCAGATGAAGTGTTTAGGGTGATGATGCTAAACTGGTTGCAGCAGTGGGAAATGGGAGCTTCAGTAATTACTATGTAACTTCATATCTGTTTCTCCCAGAGCTTCCAAGGAGAGTTAACAAGTAGATATTGAAAGACAGAACATATATTAAAATGAATGTTGCATTGTAGTTGTTTACCGAAGCACTCTGAAGCAGTTTACCGTTTATTACTAGCCATGTGACAGGTGATCGGCCAGACTTTGTCTTCATGCAAATACCATAACCACAAACTTGTGCAGTGACTTTTTAAGTGACAGGCAGATGCAGCAATGAGACTGCCAGTCTTTCACACTGCAGCTTCCTGTATGATCTTCATTTTGCATAACTCTGTCGTGGCAGCCAGACTCAGGAATTTAAGCTCTGACCCTGTTTTTACTGACTGATGCAGGTTCTCACGGCTCAAGGCTGATGGAGCTCACATGGCAGTGACTTCATCCCCATCTCTCCATGTGCATACAGTATGTACGGCTCCTTCTTTCATGGCCATTCCTGTACAGAACAGAGGACTTCCTGCAGTGTGCAGCCAGCCTGCTGCAGGAACAACTTATCATTCTGCCTCTCTGCTGGGCCCTTCTCCAGGAACACTTCCCCCTGCAACTGATTTTCTGTTTGTGCAGTGCACAGCTGATATGTGTCTCCTCACAGTGATCTACGCAGGGGCACGGAGACCTTTATGCGGAGTTCTGGCGAGCGTAGGGTGCTGGTAATGTCTCCGGGGACTGGTCTGCTTAATAGCGGGTTATTCAATAAATCACAGATCGGTGGCATTTAAAGGAAACAAAGTGAGTGATAAGACCCTCCTCCCTTTGAAACCATGTTGTAAAAATACTGCCTTACACCCATTGTCTCAACATACCCATTCTTCAGCCACACAATTTCAATTGTGTTAGATGTTTTTCTCCCCGTGCTGCTTGAGAAAAATGAATCCTGGGTGAATTTAATAAATGTTCACCGTCTACAAACAGTAGCAATTATATCATTTCTGGGGGAGTGAAAATGTTTTGCTTTAATCTGTCACACTACAGGGTTGGTAATCTGCTCTTCCTTTCTGTGGTTCTAATCTCTTCCGTCTATCGATTCTCTCTTGCAAATCAGACGTGTGCACTCACACACACAGCTTCTTGGTTTCGTCCTTTAGGAAGGCGTTGCATGCACTTGCACTCATACACTTGCACTCATTCTCCAGAGACTAAGCCTCCTGCAACCTTGACCCCAAACCTAACACACACACACGCAACATACATTTGATGGTTTACTTCGAGGAAACCTACTTTTTGAGTCCCCATAATGCGGTCATATGAACAGATTCATGTTTCCTTAACACAAACTGTGCGCACACACACACACACCCACACAACCAGACACACACACACACACACACACACACACACACACACACAGAAATGTAATTCTCTGTTTAGTTTTAAAACACACCTAAAGCTGCGAAATGAAATTCCTGCACACTTACATAGTAGAAACAATATTCCAATGTGTTGAAAAGCATGCTTGAAGGCAGCATATAACAGAAGGGTTAATGTGTTTCATGTGTTTAAAGGCACAGAGCCAGCAAGCGACAATCTAAAGGGCATTAGTGGACACCGTATAGTAGTTCCTCCCCTCCCAGCCCCTGGTCACCTCAATCATCCTCTCTACTACTGGAGTAAGAGAAGGAGAGAGTGTATGTTTTTGTTCTGGGGCAGAAAGGCGTTCTCCTGCCTCAGGATGTTGCCTTTAAAGCTGAAGAAGTGGGTTTCCTGTGGAGGAAACGATCGCAGAATAGACAAGGCTTGGTCGAGACACCGTGTTCCCAACATTTCTTGAGCACAGGTCACCGAGCCGCAGAGCGGGCAGCGAGCTTCAGTGGAGCAAAGTCGGTCTCACAGCTTAGAGAGGTGAGTGGAAAGACTGTTATATGGTCTAATTCCCTATGCACCTGCTGATAGTAAACCATCTGAGAATGCACATGCTGTCTGCTTTGCAGGTGTTTTTTTCCCCTGATGGATCCTGGATGCTTTTATGACTGGCCGGCTGACAGCACAAAACCTGGAGATGACCTGCAGAGGAGAATGCATTTCTGAATACTACACAATGGACAATTAGATGAGTCAGACTGAGACTTTTTGTTTTTTCTTTTGCTTTGAGTTTATGAATGGGTATTTCTACACCAACTCGTCAACCTGCGAGTGTCAGTCCACGTCTGAGTGAGGTCTCCTCTACTCTCCCATGTCAGGCAGAGACATGTCCAATGACAGCTGCAACCTCCCCTTGGACACGGACACGTTCGGCCTGACCTGTATCTACGGCCTGATCTTCTCTTTGGGTCTCCCCAGCAACCTGCTGTCTCTCTGGGGACTGTACCAACTGGGTCGCTCAGGCGGGGGAGGCTGCCAGCTGGTCTACATCCTCAACCTGCTGCTGTCAGATCTCCTGCAGCTGCTCACCCTCCCACTGTGGATCCTTTACCTCCAGGGTGCGCACCGCTGGCCCTACGGCCAGCTGACCTGTGAGTTGGTCGGCTACGTGTTTTATGTCAACGTCTACGCCAGCGTCATGTTCCTGTGCCTGATAGCGCTGGACCGCTGCCTGGCCATCGTGTACCCGCTGAGCAGCCGCAGGGTGCGGACTGTCAGGGTGGCGGCAATGTTAGGTGTAGCGGTCTGGACCCTCACCTTCCTGTTCTGTCTGTGTGGGCTGCTGCCGTCAGTGTTTGACTCTGAGAGACTGCTGTGCCTGGAGCAGTACCCCGTCAGTCCCAGATACGCCCACTTCAAGATCACCACTGTGGTCCTTGGTTTTCTGCTGCCATGTACCATACTAGGGTGAGTTGACCCCAAGCTATCAGTTAGGATGTTCCTAGTGTCTGCAAACCTGTCCATGTAAAGATTCTGTTCTGTGTCAAATGAGTCAACTTTCTCCAAGAACTTCTTTCACATTTCAAATTTTCAATATTTGAAATAATACACTAAACATATTAGGAATTTGTCTGGTATCATCTGAAAACATGGAGTGAATGTAGACCAGGGAACATCAGGGAAATCCTTGTGATACTGAGGTACTTTCTTTCAGCTGACAAGAAAACCTCAGTTTCTCCTTTCTCTCTGGGACACGCTGTCACTTTGTCTATTCTGACAAACAGTCTGAATTCTAACCTACACCTCTGCTTCCTCCCTCAGCTACACCTCAGCCCACATTGGGGTGACACTCCGTCGATCTCCTTCTCTCTCCGACCACGAGCGCCACAAAATAGTAGGCATCCTGGTCGTCATCACCGTCAATTTCATTGTCGTCTTCGGGCCCTACCACCTCGTGGGCGGATACAGGTTCGTCTCCTTGCTGCTGACCGATGAGCCATGTGGACTGGAGCGTTCCATTTTCCTCATCTACCGCCTGTGCTACGGTCTAACCAGCCTCAACACTCTGCTGGATCCCCTCTTCTACATCTTCCTGTGCCCTGATGCTCGACTAGAGTTGCAAAGGTCTCTGCCCTGTTTGGGAGGGGGGCAAGACACTCGAAAAAAGATGAGCCTCAGCACCAGAGCTCATACAGACACACAGGGGGAGAGTGAAACTGGACATAATAATCTTCTAACTGTATAACTTGGATTTGACCACAGACCTGAAGCAATTGCACCACCTAGTGGACATGCATGTGCACTGTTTATGTGGATGTCATCTAAGAATTCTACTAGTACAGTTTTTAATTTGAGATTCTCCTTTATAATCATCGAAACACTGATTCAGGAGATGATGAAAACAGAAACATTTGTGTGGAGCACAAAGATTTCAAAGTGCAAAGTCTTGAACTTCAAAATAACTTCAATACTTTATAATGAATTATAAATATGGAAATTCACTGTTTCATATTTTCCAACAATGAAAATATTTTTTGATGACCAACAAAACCTATTGCGCCTTCAAAGTAGAGACATATAACCATCGGAAATACAACTTTATTTAGGTGTGTTTTTAAAGAGACTGACCTTTAAATGGAAATGAAAACCCTTAATGATTTTTTTTGGTTTCTTGTTGACTGTAATGTTTACAACGGAATAGAATAAAAAAAAATGCTTAATCATTTGTTTGCTGTCAATTACTGGAAAGAAACAGCTGGTGTGAATCACAACGGAAACACAAGCCATAACTGTGTTTCTATAATTGCAAGGCAAGTGTCACACAGCAACACCACAGCTTTTCTTTTTCTTTGCTTTTCTTCTTTATTAATGCCACTTCATCGCATCAAGGGGGATAGACATTACATCGAAGGAAGCAGATGTACAATGCAAAGGCATCCATTTTCTATCGTATCTACATATCATAAAAAGAGCAAGTGTGCAGGGGATTTCAAAAGTGTGCTTGTGTCAATTCTCACAGCTACTGGTGAGAACATCTAACATCTGGTGAGAGATCTCATGCATGTGACTCACAGCTCAAACTTTCAAAAGAAGTAATAACTCATCTACACAAAGGTTAAGTGGGTTAATATGAAAAAAAACAAAAAAAAGAATACTGCTCATTTTTGTTTTCTTTGTCCTGTGCCAGCAGTTTGTCGTTCATTTAGCAGGATAGGAGCTGCAGTATAAGCACATAGCTGGTGTGAGTATTAAGTTAATACTCTATAGTAATTCTAACTAAATCCTTGAATGCTCTTGTTAATTATTATTTTTTGCCAAAGTGATATCAGTCAGGTAAGCTAATCAAACTCAAAGTGGAGTAAATTATAAAATAAAATCAGTCTTCAAATATAGGTCATGAAAGATGATACACATAGCGTAATGTAGCAGAATGTACATGTCGACACCACTGATTCCATCCGTACTGCCATGTCGCCGTGTGTTGACTATTAAATCAGCAGCAATGAAACTTAAAGGTCCCATATAGTATAAGTGTGTGATGTCACAAGAAAGCAGTCACAGATCTAAGCTCACAACCATGCCCTAAGCCCCACCCACCCAGACCCACCATCCAAACTTACAGGATTTGGTTTCTCTGAGTGTTTTACCTGAAATATGCTATATTTTTTATTCAATCACCCAGAAAACAGTCAGCCAATCAGGTGAGAGGCCCTGAACCTCCTCTCTTCTGATTGGTTCACCGACTTGTTGTTACTAGAGCTCCAGAGAGAAGCCTGAGAGAGGAGATATAAAACTACATTGTGATGGTTTTTGGTTCTTAAAACCACAAATATATCTTCTTATAGATCGACATTTCAAATAAAACACAGGAAAAGAGTAAAATATGGACCTTTAATGCCACTTGTAGATGTTTCAAATTAAAAGCCTGCTAGGAACAAAAGGGACTATGCCCTGTGGGCTGCTGGATGGCTTTTAATTTGAAACATCTGTGCAGGCAATGTGAACTGTTTCAGATTATTTGCATAGGAAAACAGATAAACATGGATTACATTGCAAATAAAAACAGCAACAAGAGCAGAAATCACTGGGGCAGCCAGGGAATTTTGCTTTTTGTTTTTGTTCATTACTGAATGGTGTTAGCAGTACTTTCATCCTTGTCTTGTTCCTCGGTTTTCAGACACACAGTTCCAGCAGAATTCCTGTGCTTCATCAAAAACTCGGAGGTGCTGATAGAGCTGCGAGCAGTGCTGCGGCGCCGGGCCAGCTCCATCAGATCCTCAGCCAGAACACTCTCCATCACCGCTCCCAGAGAGTGTCTGATCTTCTTGCACAGGTCAGGGCAGCTGAACACGTACAGGATGGGGTTGATGATGCTATTAAGGAAGCCGATGGTTGCAGAGATTGGGAGGGCCTTGCTTGCGTGTTTCTGCAAAGGACTCCCACTGGGAGCCATCACCTCCATGATGATGAAGAAGTGGTATGGAGCCCAGCAGAGCACAAAGGTCACCACCACGGCCACGACCAGCCGAACGAAACGGAAGGAGCGTTGGTAGCCTCTGCGCACCAAGGTGGCGTTCACGGCAGAATAGCTGAGGATGATGATTAGTAGAGGGATCAGGAAGGCTAAGAAGAGCTTCATGAAGGCCAATCCCTCCTTGCGATGCTTACATAAAGCTTTCAGGTCGAACGGCTCACTGGGGAGGAGGGCTCGGGCATAATCGTAGTAACAGAGAATCTTGCCGTCGGGTAGGTGAATGGTGCCACGGTATATGTAGAAAGGGATGGTGCAGAGCGCAGCCAAGACCCAAATCCCCCCACATATCTTCTTCACAAGCTCTGGGTTTCTGTTGTTCTGGGCCCAGACAGGTCTCACAACCACCAGGCAGCGATCCAAAGAAATCGCCGCCAGCAGGAAGCCACTGACAAACATGTTGAGAAAGAAGATGGAGGAATGGATGCGGCAGAAGGTTGGGCCCAACGTCCATGTGTTGCCTCGTGCCATGTAGAGAGTGAAGATGGGCAAGGAGGAGGTGGCCAGCAGGTCGGAGGCCGCGAGGTTCAGGATCCAGATGCTGATGACAGAGCGGCGGACATGGAAGCCCACTACTCCGAGGATGAGGAGGTTTTCTATGATGCCAATGGAAGAGACCAAGCCGTGGAGGGAGATGGTGAAGATATTCAAAGAGCTCAAGTTGACCTTTTGGGGTGACGGGTTAATGCTGATATTTCCCATCTGGCTGAAAAGACAGTGAATCATCCTGGAGGGAAAACGTCTGGATCCTCAAACTTCACACTGCTGAGATCTACAACAGAGATTAGAGCATATAAAACTAAACAGGCACTTAACAAGTGATCAGATTTGTTCTGAAGCGGGACAAGCATATGGTACATACATATGGTATGGTATACATATGGATGTTTTGGCTTTCTTCTGTTTTTTCCTTCAGTAACAGTAAAGGGGTATTGAGATATTTAGTTATATAACAATTCAAACAGTTTCAATTTATTGCAAAAACGTGTTCATGACATGTCAAATATGTGCTCAAACACATGTTGTGGTTATTCTAATTATGCAAAACATGTCTTACAAGCTCACGTACATTATCACCTTCTTCACAAACTAACTACTAACCAAAACGGAACAAGAAACCAACCAGAGGTGAGAAGAACATGGGTGCTACTTTAACAGCTGACGCAGACTTCTGCATGCTATTGATCTGTGCAAGTTTGTTTCACTTTTAAACCCTTTTTAACCCTTTTAAAATCAATCATTTATTAAGTCTTTATAGATCAGTACTAAGAAGTTAAATAGAAAAAACGAAATTAAGAAAAGATGGGAACATTTAGAGACGGGGACAATAACAAGAAAGTTCACACGTCGCTAAATTTCTCATAGAGTGTCAAAAACAGAAGCCCAGTCATGAAACCTACTACTTTATCATCAAAAAAACCAATTGATCAATATAAATGTAATAAACTAACATCATATGTTTAACCCATCTACCTCTAATGTAAGTGTAATGAGTAAAATCAATACCAAAGCAAGAAATCAGCACAAAAAAATGTGTATAACCTATGTCAGTGGTTGAAACTTATACACAATATATATATGTATATATATATATATATATATATATATATGCACCTAATACCCTCTTTATCTTCACTGGACCATGTCACAATTTCCTGGAGGAGGGTCACGCCCCCCCCCCCCCCCCCCCCCCCCCCCCACCCCCCCCCCCCCCGCAGTCTGATCTTCCCATGGGTGGTCTGGAGCTCAGGCAGTTTAAAACTTCACTGTTCAGCAATAGCAAATTTCACCCACTAACAATTACATCTTGTGGTATTAGTGGGTGTTAAACAATGTTTTTTTTTTTTTTTCTTTTACTCCAGTGTATTGTGTATGTAACGTGCAAAGCATCTTTTTCTGTTTTCGAGGCAGCTCGACAGTCAGTTTCTCTGAAAGAGGAATTTATATTTCTGCTCTCTGCCCTTATTATTCTGCAGACTTATCTTTCACATCACCACATCCTCTGTACAATTTTACTCAAGATTGTACCCTGTCTGATTTTATCATCTGACACAATGTGCCACTGTGCCAACTAACTCTACATGTCAATGATTTTCACAAACAGTATTGAAGTCACACGTAGTTGATGAATTGCCATTTTGAGGTTACACAGTAATGCATTAACAGTTGCGTATCATGTTTGTGACGGATTTAAATGCCTAAATTAGACATCGCATAGCTGTAGCAGATTGGGATGAGAACTCCCAGGACTTGGACTTTGATGTTCACAGCTTAAATAAAATGTAATGTAATGCATGTTTTCAATCCTGTGTGGGCAATGTATTATTTGCCAGCCATTTGTAGTTACTACTGTGCCGCTGATGCACACTGCATAAAGACTGAACTTTAAAAAGTTATGTCTCCAAATCTGACTTTTACTAAAAGAGCAACTAATCAATGCACATTCAATTAAAATGTTTAAATCTGTAATGAGTGCCTCTCACTTTAACCCACTGGTACAAACAGAAAAATCACTCACCTGTTTGTCTGAATCCAATGAGGTCTGTGTCATGTTATGTTACTGTAAGGAATAGTAACCAGCACTAGATTCATGGGCGTATAAGTAGAGTAATAGGAAGTTACAAACCTCAAAAGGAAGAACAGCTTAGAAGAACCAACCTAATTTGTTGAGACCTCTAAGCCAAGCCTATGAATACACATTGTTTGGTCTGCTGATTTCTGAAAACAAACTGTTGCTCAGGAAATGAAAGGTGTAATTTATAGAGCACTGTGTTCTATGAATTGAGTACATTCAATTAGCTCAGTGATTTCTTAATGACAACAGAGACATACAACCAGACTGTATTAAATACACAGGGGTCCGAATGGGAATTTTTTTTTTTTTTTTTCATACATACAACTCAGGTTTTCATAAATGCAAGGCAGTGCTGAATTAAATTAAAGGTGCTATGCAAGTGATACTTAAGGTGTCACCACAATGTCATGAGCTCAGCTATAGAGATAGGGTAAGAAGCTCTGAGTAGAGCTTGGAGTAGAGCCTTTGCTCCTTTGTGTCGGAACCAGTTGAAGTGGTTCGGGCTGGAGAGATTATATTTCTGATCTGGCTTGGGGATGTCGCAGGATCCCCCAGAAAGGAGCTGGAAAACGTTGCTGGGGAGAGGGACATCTGGACTACTTTGCTTCACCTGCTGCCACGGCGACCCGACCTCGGATAAGTGGAAGAAAAAGGATGGATGGACTATTTCCTGGTCTAAGTTGTTTTACTGTTGTGGGGAAGTTTTTTTTCTTTTTTTTTTTTTTTTCAACACTTTTTTTTTCATTTTTGGCACATGAGACACACTGACCACATACAGGGTGTCTCAGACACTGCTCACTGATTGCAGATATTTTTTTTTTTCCAACATTGGTAAACATCCGATCCACCTGCAGCACAACTGACATAACGATTTATGAAAAAGTCAGATTTGCTCTGAGGGATGAACTCGAGGTCCTCCATCTTTGCATTTCAGTTCTGGTGATAACTCGAGCTCCTTCTGAGCTGATTGTGGAATTTAGGAAGAAGCAACAGAGGCAAAATATATCCCTTATGATCAGCAGGACAGTTGTTCAGAGGGCACCTGGGAGTCCACATCACTGAGAATCTGACAGGGTCCACACACAGGCAGCTTCATCACGTCAGACAGCTAACAGTCTCTCTGAGGGTCCGAAAGACCTTTTACTGTGGGGCTGTTGGAAGCATCCCATCAGGGGGCATCATCAACTGGTTTAGGACCTGTCCTCGTTGGGACCATAGAGCCTTATGGATTGGCCTACCAATGGATCTCAGACAAACACCTCCACAGCCCCCCTTTCCTCAAGTCATCACAACAATGACCTATGTCTCTTGACCTCAACATATTCTCAGGCCTTTCCTGCAAATTAGATATTTACACTTGTGACATAATATACTTTAGTTTTTTTTTTTTTTTTTTTTTTTTTTTTTTTTTACATATATCTATAATTTTGTATGTTGAATCCTTTATAATTCTTTTTCCTAAAGTCTCTATACTATACTGGTATTAGACTAAATTTAGTCTCATTCATTATTTCACTCTCTGTGCTATATCTGTAGCTCTCAAAGCATTTCTGAAGTTTAAAGGTCGCATATTTAACATGTTTCCTGTGTTTTATTTGAGGTGTTGATCTATAAGGAGATATATTTGTGGTTTAAAGAACCACAAACCATCTCAGTGTAGTTTTACATCTCCTCTCCCAGGCTTCTCTCTGGAGCTCTAGTAACAACAGGATGTTAAGCCAATGAGAGGAGAGGAGGCTCTGAGCCTCTCCTCTGATTAGCTGATTATTTTCTGAGTGGTTGAATAAAAATCTAGCAAATTTCACGTAAACACTCAGAGAAACCAAATCCTGCAAGGTTGGATGGTTTGTCCAGGGGGGCTTGGCAGAGAGCGGTGTCTGTTTTGTTGTGAAATCACAAAGTTACAGAAGTACTGACGGCTGGTTTTAAGGCCCAGTTTTCTGAATACAGGCTGTGTGCATTTCTCTGTTGACTGAGCCGCTTTGATACATTCACGGTATTAATATAGAACTTAGACCTGCTTCATAATCAAACAACACATGGAAATCTACAACAATGGGACCTTTAAAGTTTTTAGATGTGCTTCTCTTAAGACATCAAGATGTCAAGAAATAAAAGCAAGCAAAGCAGAAGTTTTCAAAATAAAGAAAAAGAGAGGGTGTCACAATCCAGTCAGACTTTTTCATCAGTACCAAATGTCATTTTATCTCCTAATACCAAGACCTGCGTGTGTTTATATTTGTATTTTTTACCCACTGTGAGGGTGCAGGTGTCTGTGACGATACAGCAACTACAGCTCATGTTTGATTGTGTTGTGTTCAAGGTTTACACTGAAACCGACTGGCTTTTTGCAAGTTTTTTTTGGCACTTCCTCTTTATGAAAACCAATACTTATGAATTATTACGATGTGCACTTTAATAATTAATCTCTTTTTTACAAAATGCATATAACGTCACTACATCATATCTTTATTTTCAAATGCATGACATGGAGTTAAAAATAAGGTTCAAATTAGGATTACGCTAAAGATAAAGTGACAAGCACTTCTGCTTTTAGTCTCACTGCTGTATATATCGAGGTGTGCATGAGTGTGTATGAGAGGGAGAAGGGGGGTGGTAGCAGGGAGCATCGTGTGGGATGACGCTAAAGATAAAGTGACAAGCACTTCTGCTTTTAGTCTCACTGCTGTATATATCGAGGTGTGCATGAGTGTGTATGAGAGGGAGAAGGGGGGTGGGGGCAGGGAGCATCGTGTGGGATGACACAACTCTCCTCTCCCATAATAAATGTCTCCAGACATTTCCGATACCCAAAGGTGTACCTTTGTTCACACATTGAATATAGTATATATAGTATTTTTCACTGAAAACATGGGTATTAACTTATTTAAAATGGACATGACATTCAATATCAATAGTACCCAATTTATCAAAGGTATCTGACCCAGTTTCGGCCTTTACCACTCACACAAACAGTTACTCGACCTTGACCCCAGTCAGATCAATTCTTCAAAAATGTAACAGACACTCATATACGCGCCTCAGTTTCTCTTAGTTTGTTTACCAGTTCTCTTTGTTTGTACAGTATCATCAATATGTTTTCTCCTCCGATTGTCTCTTCTTCAAGTCCCATGAGAATATTCACCTTACTAACTTTTCAGAGTCCATGTTTCTCTGATGCTAGAGGATGTTTGTGTTAATGTTTTGTGTATGGTGAGTTCAACCCCGTATACTCAATGTCTA
>NW_019174422.1:2192228-2233477 GCF_002260705.1 Seriola dumerili | reverse complement strand
TGTGGCATACAGAGCCATCAGTGAATTGATATACCTACATTATTATTTTTATTATTTACATGTTTAACATAATTTCCATTTAGTACAGCTCGTGTTCAGAGTGTGGTTAAAATTGTCTGTGTTTTATGATAAGGAAAGGTTGGTTTATTGTTTTAAAAATGTAACATCATTCAGAAGTATGTATCTAACTACGACCAGCAGGACGAGCGCGTTCGCTACACTGTGTTCGGGGACAAGGGAAGTCTCGCGTGAACACGTTCAGAGAACGAGAACACATACGTGAGTGAAATTACTGTGTGTGTGTGTGGCGAACGAGGATGATAAAAAACATATGTTTGCTCTTTACAGGTAAGAAGGGAGAGTTACAATTGTGTAAGTGAGCGGTGAATATGTTGTGTCGTAGTTTATGGTGTTTATGGCGTTATATGTAGTATTGTTTATGAACGTTACTTGGTCAGCGAAAGTAACGTACCGAAAACGGCTGTTGGGACTGGTTGCTTAGTTACCTCAAGCGAGTCGGAGGATGGAGAGTAAAACTAGGAGCCGGTCTAAAGAGCCCGGACTGCTCGTGTCTAGTTCATAAATAAATACATAAATAACTTAAAATAGATACATGGTTGATTTGATTAAGTTGACAATGTTTGGTATACATGATTGGCTGACTGTGTATTTGAAAAACAAGTTGATATTGAATGTACATGATGAAAATGGTCTGGGATAGCAATACAACGGACGTGATTTATTGTTTGGACGTTAGTGTATATGTTCATCATTTTTCTGTGTTCGAATGTCAAACGTTGAGAGAACGAGAACACATACGTGAGTGAAATTACTGTGTGTGTGTGTGGCGAACGAGGATGATAAAAAACATATGTTTGCTCTTTACAGGACAAAATAAACACTTTTCAAATTAAATGTGTAGTGGAGGACAGCTTCACTCTGCACCACGCTACACAGTCACATGTCAAAACCACCAAACATTTTGTACTTGGCTATGAAGGCAAAAACAAAAAGTAAAAGTGTCTTTCTTGTGCAAATATGAGATAAAAGAGAGAATGATTAGATATGACCCACAATTCAAGCAAGATTCCAAAAAACTGACCCAGTACATATCAATTTGGGGTCTTTGAACACAACTTCACAACTTTAAAGGTCCCATATTGTATAAAATGAGATCTCCATGTCCATTCTGATGACAAAGCAGGTCTAGGTTTCATTGTGTAAACATAGGCCTACATATGCACATAGAACATAAATGTGTAAATAGTTAACGATATAAACACTAAATATATTTTTTAAAAATCAACTCAAATACACAGTATGAATTCATATCTACAATCAATCTTACAGTGTCTGTAAAGTCCAGAGAGCTGCAGCTGATTCAATGTCAATGTAAGATGGAGAGAGTGGACCACATTGTTCCAGTTCTCAGAACTTTACACTGATGTCCTGTTTGTCAAATAATTGACTTTAAGAATACACCTGTTTGTTTATAAAACACTGAATGGTTTAGGGAAAAAATACATTTGTTATGACCTGTCCAGATATCTCAGGTGGTCTGGGACAGGTCTGTTTGCTGTCCCCAGAGTCCAAACTAAACAAGGTGACGCAGCATTCAGTTTTTATGCATCACATAAAGGTCTGTTCCAACTCTAGTTCTTTAAATCAATACTTAAATCTTTGCTATTTAGTATTTATTTATTTGTTATTTCAATTTCTATTCCATTTGTTTTCTTACTACCCTTTTTATGTCTTATGTTATTTAAAGGTGATATAGAAATGAGGAAGAAACAGACAAAAGAAAAACCCTCTGTGAGACTCACTGCTTGACACAAAGTAACAACAAACACCCCACCCAGTAAACATGTTGGAGTGCTGTTGGTGCCCCCCTCAGGCCAATCAGCGTAATGCATCCCTTCTGTGCATGCAAATGCACAGAAGGGATGCACGCAAGCCTGGCGCACTTTACACATCTGAGAAGGCATCCAAACCACAAAAAGTGGAACAAAGTTCAACCACAAAATGGCTGAAGATGTTCTAGTAAAATCCCTTTGGGTAATCTAAGGCCAGCGGAAAATTCTAAGAGCTGCTGGACAACTGTTTGAACTCTGGTAAATGTTTCCACCTTCATGCAAAATCTGAGAAATATGTCAAGTGAACGATCTCAATGTGAAATGTCAAATCAGAGCTTCTCACTTCCTTTTGTGCGACAATTGACACCCACAAATATGCACTACCTGGTAAAGACTGCTTCCGCTGAAGGAGTAGCTTCTTTATCTTCGACCCCTTTACTGAAACTGCCATCACACTGGAAGAGTCTGAGCACCGGAGGGTGAAGGATGTTCAAGTTTTACGTGCTCTTGATTCACCTCTTTGGAGCCTGTAAGTCATTACGTATTCTGTTTTTTCAAGCTAGAAATGATTATTATCCGTACAGAAGACTTTTGAGACAATTTAAATGTGTACAGTCAATCTTTCTCTTTCAGATGGTGCTCTGCTCTACGCTAACCTTGGAGACAATGTGACTTTACTATGTTTCTCCAGTGTCAGAAACCTGTGTTGGTACAAGCAGGTTGCAGGGGAACAACCTCAAATAATTTCCTCTTTCTACAAACATTCATTCTACAACATCTTTTACAACCAGTTTAAAGACGACAAACGATTTTCAGTTCACACTGGAGCAGGATTCTATCACCTGAACATTTCTAATGTCCAGGACTCAGATTCAGCCATGTACTACTGTGGACAAACCAGTATTACAGTCACTGAATTTAGCAATGGAACATTTTTGGTTGTCAAAGGTGATTTGCTTCAAGTTTTAGATTTTTGTCATCACACTTTCTGCATTTAATGTCCTCCTTTTCTCTTTCTAACATCTTATTTCTGTTCTTTCCAGAGTCCAGCTGCAGGTCTTTCCTCCAGCAGCCGCTGTCTGAGTCTGTGCAGGCAGGAGGCTCCGTGAGTCTGAACTGCACGGTGCACACTGGGACCAGTGACGGAGAACACAGCGTTTACTGGTTCAGAAAGGATACAGGAAAGTCCCACCTGGGGATCTTGTACGTCCACACACACAGCAGCAGTCGGTGTGTGAAGGCTGCAGGGTCTGAGTCTCCTGCACAGAGCAGGTGTGTGTACAATTTATGGAGAAGGAGCGTGAGCCTGTCTGATGCTGGGACGTACTACTGCGCTGTGGCTTCCTGTGGAGAGATACTGTTCGGGGAAGGAACGAGACTGGAGGCTGAAGGTGAGCAAAACATGTTTTAAAAATGATCTCCATTTGTTCCCCTTCATTTCATGTGATGTATTTACAACTAATATCACAAATCCATCCATAAAAAGTCTGCACTTTTTAATTTCAAAGACAACAAACGTCTGCATCCTGGGACATGGTGTCTTGTGTAAAATCCAAGCTGCTTCTTTTTTAATCCAATTTTTTCCTTAGTCTACATTGGATTTTACATGACATTTACATTTTTATTACTTTATTTTTCTCAGAGAAACAGTACACTCTTCCTGTCTTGCTGTGGTGTGTGGTTGCAGCTCTACTCTTGTCTTCTATGTTGAACATCATCCTCGTCTATATCCTCTGCAAAATGACCACTAGAAGATATCTGCAGTCCGAAGGTGAATGAACTAATTTTAACCAAAGAAGAAGTCTGATTTCACCGAGTGGTATTGAGCCATGCAGATTGTTTTGGTTTTTAGACTGGTCAGTTGATTAAATCTGATTTTTTTTTAAGGGTCACATTCCCAGCAGAGTGTTGCAGTATACACCACTGAAACTCAGGTTAGCTCAAAATATATCCTCCCTACATGAGTGGCGTTTCTTTGTGTGCGGACCCATCCTGTAATTTACTGCAGTTTTCTTGTTTTCCTGCAGAGTGAGCAGTCTGACGCTGTGCAGTACGTAGCTGTGGACTACAGGAAGAAGCAAAGCAAGAGCAGGAAGCAGAGGAGCAAAGAGGAGGAGACGGTTTACTCTGGAGTCAGACTGACAGAGCTGGAGTGAGGAACCACGACTGCTGCTGCTTCTTTCTGACTCTTGTAACTTCAGTCAGTATTAATATCTGATATGAGATCAGTGGAAATGCATTTGATTATCTTTCATCCTTTAAAGTATATTCTGAAAAAGTGACACACTCTTTTTTTTCTGTATTTTTGGACCATATGTATCGTTATTGCTTCTTAAAAGGCTCTGGTTTCTATAGCAACATAAATGATGTACGCTTGTACATTTTTATTCCTAAAAAGACACTGTCCTCATCAATGGGTTTACTGTCATTGTTCCTGTTTTCATCACTATGCATCAGTGGTTGTCAAACTTTTCAGAAAAAAGCTGACACCCCCCCGACTCAGCAATTTGTTATCATTTACTAACATTGACAGGAGGAGCAACTAATATAAAGGACAAACTGTATGTTGAACTTTAGTGAACTAAAGGTTAGCATGATAGCATTTCTCTGCATACATCATATTCATTTAACTATGTCTCACTCCATTTTCCTCTGGTCATCCATGCCCCCCCCAGTTTGAGAACCACTGCTAAACATGTATGTATTGAAACTGTATAATCTAAACTGGCAGGGGAGCTAGCATAGCTTGAGGTGGTCTTACGCTCCTTTTAAGGTCCGACTACAGCTAAAGGGGTATTCCAACTATCTAGTACCAAGTGCTTCGTGTGTGTGTGTGTGTGTGTGTGTGTGTGTTAGTATGTACATGCATAACTGTACGTGCATATATGTATGTATGTGCAAGTGTAGTATTTTTGGTCTAAGTAGTTTCTCACACATGCACGCAAGCCTGGTGCACTTAATACATCTGAGGAGGCAAACAAACCACAAAGAGTGGAACAAAGTTCAACCAAAAATTGGCTGAAGATATTCTAGTAAAATCAATTTCAGTCAGTGGAAAATTCTAAAAGCGGCTGCTGGACAAATGTTTGCAACCTCGAAAACATCTCCATCTTAATGCAAAATCTGAGTAACGTGTGAAATGAACTACCTCTGTATTAAGCCTCAAATCAGAACTTCTCACTTCCTTTTACGCGACTGTGCACCCACAAATATGCACTACCTGGTAAAGACTGCTTTCCGCTGAAGGTGTAGCTTCTTTATCTTCGACCCCTTTACTGAAACTGCCATCACACTGGAAGAGTCTGAGCACCGGAGGGTGAAGGATGTTCAAGTTTTACGTGCTCTTGATTCACCTCTTTGGAGCC
Source organism: Seriola dumerili (assembly GCF_002260705.1). Lineage (NCBI taxonomy): Eukaryota > Metazoa > Chordata > Actinopteri > Carangiformes > Carangidae > Seriola > Seriola dumerili. The sequence continues at coordinate 2,228,259 of NW_019174422.1, read as the reverse complement.
TGTAAGTCATTACGTATTCTGTTTTTTCAAGCTAGAAATGATTTGAATCTTAAGAAAGCACCTTGAAATTGTTATTCAAAATCCTGAGAGAAGACTATTACAACTATTTTAATGTGTACAGTCATATTTTCATCCAATGGCCATTGATTTATCTTTCTCTTTCAGATGGTGCTCTGCTCTACGCTAACCTTGGCGACAACGTGATTTTACCTTGTTTCTATTCTTCCAGTGCCAAAAACCTGTGTTGGTACAAGCAGGTTGCAGGGGAACAACCTCAAATAATTTCCTCTTTCTACAAACATTCATTCTACAACATCTTTTACAACCAGTTTAAAGACGACAAACGATTTTCAGTTCACACTGGAGCAGGATTCTATCACCTGAACATTTCTAATGTCCAGGACTCAGATTCAGCCATGTACTACTGTGGACAAACCAGTATTACAGTCACTGAATTTAGCAATGGAACATTTTTGGTTGTCAAAGGTGATTTGCTTCAAGTTTTAGATTTTTGTCATCACACTTTCTGCATTTAATGTCCTCCTTTTCTCTTTCTAACATCTTATTTCTGTTCTTTCCAGAGTCCAGCTGCAGGTCTTTCCTCCAGCAGCCGCTGTCTGAGTCTGTGCAGGCAGGAGGCTCCGTGAGTCTGAACGGCACGGTGCACACTGGGACCAGTGACGGAGAACACAGCGTTTACTGGTTCAGAAAGGATACAGGAAAGTCCCACCTGGGGATCTTGTACGTCCACACACACAGCAGCAGTCGGTGTGTGAAGGCTGCAGGGTCTGAGTCTCCTGCACAGAGCAGGTGTGTGTACAATTTATGGAGAAGGAGCGTGAGCCTGTCTGATGCTGGGACGTACTACTGCGCTGTGGCTTCCTGTGGAGAGATACTGTTCGGGGAAGGAACGAGACTGGAGGTTGAAGGTGAGCAAAACATTATCTCCACTTGTTCCCCTTCATTTCATGTGATGTATGTACAACTAATATCACAAATCAATCCATAAAAAGTCTGCACTTTTTAATTTCAACGACAAGAAACATGTCTGCTTGGTGTCTACATTGGATTTTACATGACATTTACATTTTTATTACTTTATTTTTCTCAGAGAAACAGTACACTCTTCCTGTCTTGCTGTGGTGTGTGGTTGCAGCTCTACTCTTGTCTTCTATCTTGAACATCATCCTCGTCTGTATCCTCTGCAAAATGGCCACTGGAACATATCTGCAGTCCGAAGGTGAATGAACTAATTTTAACCAAAGAAGAAGTCTGATTTCACCGAGTGGTATTGAGCCATGCAGATTGTTTTGGTTTTTAGACTGGTCAGTTGATTAAATCTGATTTTTTTTTTTAAGGGTCACATTCCCAGCAGAGTGTTGCAATATACGTAGCTGTGGACTACAGGAAGAAGCAAAGCAAGAGCAGGAAGCAGAGGAGCAAAGAGGAGGAGACGGTTTACTCTGGAGTCAGACTGACAGAGCTGGAGTGAGGAACCACGACTGCTGCTGCTTCTTTCTGACTCTTGTAACTTCAGTCAGTATTAATATCTGATATGAGATCAGTGGAAATGCATTTGATTATCTTTCATCCTTTAAAGTATATTCTGAAAAAGTGACACACTCTTTTTTTTCTGTATTTTTGGACCATATGTATCGTTATTGCTTCTTAAAAGGCTCTGGTTTCTATAGCAACATAAATGATGTACGCTTGTACATTTTTATTCCTAAAAAGACACTGTCCTCATCAATGGGTTTACTGTCATTGTTCCTGTTTTCATTACTATGCATCAGTGGCTGTCAAACCTTTCAGAAAAAAGCCGACACCCTCTCCGACTCCACAATTTTTTTCATCAATCACTAACATTGACAGGAGGAGCAACTAATATCAATCTCAAACTTTTCAATAAGATCAGCCTCAACATTGTGTAATTTAAACTGGCAGGGGAGCTAACATGGCTTTAGGTGCTTTCTTCACAGACTGAGTAGTTCTCTTCATGTCAACCGAACTGAGCGTCATCTCTGGCCCTCTAAACTCAGCGTAAGGCCTCGTTTGTGTGTTCTCAGTAGTTGTGTGCAGTTTGGCTCATGGCCAGCAGGGGGCAGCAGACCACCTACCATAGAAATAACATCAGCGCTACATCATGATGCTTAAATACCTTTTGCTGTTGCCGTGACCACCAGACAGCTAAGTATGGAAAGATAAGTTATTCAAAGCAAACACACTGCAGAGAGAGGCTGAAGAAGTGCGTGTGTGGTGTGTGTCCTGTTTGTTCATAACTCGCTGAAGCCTCCACACCACAGACTGCTGTGGTCAACTGACATATAAAGCCTCCGTCTACACTCTGTTAAAGCGCCCGAGGGGCCGTCAGGACCGTGACAGCAACAGTTCTCATCCTTTTGTTTTTCAGCTGAAGACTTAGGTAAAAATGACCTCTATTGTCATGAAATTTCAGCAGGCGCGTTAAATGAGTGTGTGTGTCGGCCTTTTGTCATCCTAATCAAATCTGATACAAAAATACTTTGTCTGTCCTGGTGAGTTAAGTCTGAGTTTCTGGGTTGTGTAGTCAACGTTCAGCTTTGAAGTTGTTTCTACTTGTAAAGGCGGTTATGTGTTTTCAAGAGCTGCAGCCCACTGACTAATACGAAGAAAGAAAAGAAAAAAACAAAAGAAAAGAAAAAACATTTCTCGCTTCTGAGTTCCCGCTCTGGTCAAACTCTCTCACATCAAGTTCAACCAAAGCGGTCCCCCCCCCCCCCTCGAGACAGGATGTCTTTGTGGTTGTATTTGTGATGCTTTTTGTTTGTTGGCTACAAACGCTTCTGTTCTTTCAATCCTCAGTGCCCGTGTATATTTTTATACTTAAGTCTATTAACAGGTTAGAAAACAATACACAAAGCCACACTTTCAACTTCATATGAACAACAACAAAAAAGAAGCTCTAACAAACAGGCATTCACACCTTGGGGTCAGCTGCCTTCACAGCAGATATAGAGGAAAGAGGAGGAGGAGCTTTATGACAAGGTTGTTGGGGGCCTGGCTATTCTTTTTCTTGTCTATAACCACATTTTTTTTTTATTCTAGTCAAGGTTTGCCTTTATCTTCCTGCTTTTAAATATATACTTATATGAACGTAAAAAGAAACACATTAAAGCTGTAAATAGCAAGATGCTTCTCATGAAACACAAGCCGCAGAAAACGGCATTTGCTCTTTGTGTTTAGCGCTTGCGAGGCACAGAGGAAGTATATTCGCCCCTCACTGACCTGAATTTACTTCTCACTGCCAAAACCACAGTGGAGAAAAAAACAAACTGATGTATTTGCAGCCCTGTGTGGTGCTCTGATAGCCATCTCACAGTGTTCTTGACCTATTTTCTACAGTTCTGAAAAACAAATTGACCAAAAGAAACAAATGAAGAATTGTGTGCAAAAACAAATTCACTGCCACTACCAAGGCTATTCTATCGTTTGGGTATGAAGTGCGGAAATAGTGGGAGTGAGATAAGACTATAAAGATATTTACTTACTCCACTAACTCTCAATATAAAGTCTGAAAAAACCTGGAGAGTGAAAAGGTTATTGAAAATGTGTAGTAGTTCAAAGTCTAAAATGAGTTCAATGAGTTTAAAGTGTAAAAGCTACCACTTCAAAATAACTTATGTTCAAAGTTTTTTTTTTTTCTAATGGCATCAACTACACTGTGGTACAGGGGTTTTAAATGATATGAAGTTTGGATGTGGAAGTGTCGAGTAATGAAAACATGAGATCATGAGATTTTTATTTCTAATCTTTCTACATTGACCGGTGAAACTCAGACAGTCAGAACTTAGGCGTCTGTCATTTAACAGCTTTCTGTATTTGTCACGGCTGCAGCCCTGCAGCAGCTCCGTGTGCTTCCCCCCACGAGCCGGAGGTGAGAGGAGAAACTACTTTTAATCAGTCAGAGACACTGGGCATACTCGCTTTCACAAAATGCATGGGGAAATGTGTGCAATTTGTGTCTGTAGTGTGTTTTAAATAAAGAAAACCCATGTGCTTTTAAGGGAACTGCAGCAGAAAAACACGACAGCACTGAGCACTTATCTCCAAATGACACTGAAACGACGTTTGCCTCTCGTTGTCCGCTTCTCCTCGGTAAATTTGTTGTTTACCACATGGTCTAACTCATATTCTCTTCAAACAAGTATGGGTGGGTCTATTTTCCATTGTAGCTCTCACTTCACAGAAACAGTGAACATTAGGCCGTCCTACTGTCGCCTTGCACGACAAGCATGAGCATGGGTCAGTAATGCCTCGTCTCGAACGAGTCAACAGCCGTACAGCGTTTACCACCTTTTTTTTTTTTCTTTAAAGCATGAACATGCAGACCACAAACATCAAAGGACGCATTTGAGTCACACGCAGCAGCTTGCTACTGTTGCATCTGCAAAGGGCAAGGCTCAGGGAAGAGACACAAATGCCGAATTGTACTTACAGTGCGGGAACAGACGCACATACTGTACCTGACAACTATCAGACCACTCCAACAGAAACACAAACTCCTACACAACTATACACACGTGTACAAGTACATGTTAGCCATGTTACGATCAAACACCATGTGTGAAGCAAATTTTTCAACCTACTATATAATGTTGATCATGTTATTGATCTGTAAATGTCAATACTTGTAATAGCACATCCAGGGTGAGACTACACTATATGACTTGATCCTGATCATATTAATTCAGTATGATCGTATTAAAACATCATGTCACAACACTTCCTGTCATAGTATTTTCCAAACCTGAGGCCCTACAGCAACCAGAGGCCCTACAGTCTTATCATGCAGGAATCCTGTGCTGCATCTCTCTGTGGTTAGAACTCTTTCCCTTTACTGACTCTAAAAGCAGCACGGCACAGCGGGGCAGTGGTTAGGACTGTTGCATCAGGTTAATTGGCGTCTCTAAATTACCCGTAGGTGTTGATGTGAGTGTCTGTGTGTCTGTGATGGACTGGCGACTTGCCTGTATGTTTTGCTATTGCTACATAGCCAGCGTGAGCATTAACAGCTAGAATAAATATTGCGAGTTTAGCATCAAAGTTAATTTGTTTACTCACCAACGTTAACTGTTATCGTTATCACGTCTTTTCTTCTACTGAAGTTAGCATGCTAACTAGCTAGCCCCGGCCCATGTCATCACTTTCTGATAGCGACTCACTGTAGCCTCCTGTCTGCCCTGAAGACATAGTGCTGCTCAGAGTGCTATTTATAACCTTTTGTCTTTTAAACGTAACGATGGATGAAGCTCTTGTGAAGCGATAATCGCCACCACCCACTCCCAGCAAGAAACTGCGTTCGGTGGCAGAGAAAACTGAGAAAAAACAAGGGATCATGAAATCTTCTTGTTGGACTAATTTTGATCTAAATTTCTGACTCATTCAGAGTCACTGTCGCTGTCTATCAGCAGTGGTGCTGAACTGTTTGTCAGTCGATGCATGTAGAGCATCATGTGCTGTCCTCGGTGCTGAAACACTTGAATATGACTGGTAATCTGTTTTTTTTTCTTTCTCTTTTTTCTTGTTTCTTGCAACAAGCTTGTAACAAGCTTGTTTGTTCACAATAAGATGCAACATTACGCCTCAATAATAAGTAAAGAAAAGGCAACATTAGAGGGCAGTAATGCAACGTTCAATTATATGTGAAATTCCATTTAAAAACACCAAAAGAGTAAAAACAATGGTTCTGTGCAAAATTGTTGTCACTCTAGATGTACTTTCCTCTAAATGGAAGACTGGTGATGATGATGATGATGATGATGATGATGGTTAAATGGTGTGTTGTCCAATTTAAGGTCCCATATTTTACAGATATACAAGATATATTTGTGGTTTTAAGAACCAAAAACCATCTCAATGTAGTTTTACATCTCCTCTCTCAGGCTTCTTTCTGGAGCTCTAGTAACAACAGGTTGGTGAGCCAATCAGAAGAGAGGATCTGAGCATATCTTCTGATTGGTCAATTGTATTCTGAGTCATTGAATAAAATCATAGCAGATTTCACGTAAATACTCAAGAAACCAATTCCTGCAAGGTTAGATGGTGGGTCCAGGTGGGCGGAGCTTGGGAGATAGCTAAGGGTGGTGACTGCTTTATTGTGAGATCATAAAGTTACAGAAGTCCTGATGGCTCGTTTTAAGGCTCAGTTTCTGAATACAGGCTGTGTGCATTTCTCCGTGGATTCAGCACTTTTATACCTTCACAGTATTAATATAGAACCTAGACCTGCTTTATAATCAAACAACACATGGAAATCTAACTTACAATATACATACATATAAATACAATATTCGACCTTTAAGTCAACCAAATGAAAGTCCAGTCTGTAACCACTGCAGCCATTACATTATAAATATATACGATCAACATTTTCTTACAGTTTTTTAGATGGGTTAAGTCACTTGACCTAATTTCCTGATTTCTTTTTTCTTTCTGTGTCTCACCCACTCCACCCCCCCTCCCCCTAACCCACTTAACCATTTTAAACACACACTTTCTTACACAAGTAATAGCACATTTAAATCTCTAAGCACTCTGCATATTGTGGAAAACAAACACTGATTCGCACCAACTTCTACACCTCTATGCAAACATGGACTTGAGAGAATTTCCATTTCATAGCATACACACACATACATGTCACGCCTACTGTCCTCCAGTGGACAAAAAACAACGATGCAACCGAGAAGACTAAATCAACCCGATTACACCTCTTGTCACCTGATCAAGCTGATCTTATGGAAAAGAACAAAACGCAAGTGTGAGGCTAAACCAAAGAAGTCAGCTTAGCCAATCACAAACAGCCTTCGTCTTCTCTAAGAGTTAGGTGTGCTCGTCGAACACACAGGATACAGACTGCAGAGCTTCAGAGATGATGCAACTTTGCATTATTCTTGTGCTTCTCAGTGAAATCTGTGAGTATTTTAAACCATTTTTTTCCTACTTTTTCTTTGTGCATGGATATATGGATTTTGAATGAGAGACATGTTTGAAAAGTATAAATAATATAATTTTATGCCTTTCTGCACAGGTCAGGTGACAGTTGCTGTAAATATAACCTCAGGTATAATTCAGGACAGTGGGGTCATAAAAGCAGGAGTTGGGGAGAGTGTGACTTTGAAATGTGTTTGTCAAGACAATGCTGTAACTTTCCTGTCTTGGTATCAGCAAAGCTTGGGAGGTAAACCTCAGATCATATCAACTCGGATGAAGCACAAAAAAGAAGCGGACATGTACCCTGCGTATAAAGAAAGGTTTCAAGTCTCTACACAAAATAAAGAAGGCAGCAACCATCTCACAATCACAAACCTTCGCACGGCAGATTCAGCCATATATTACTGTGGGATTTTAGAATTCAACGCAATCGAATTCGGACAGGGAGCTTTCCTTCACGTCAAAACGTCAACGTCCAACATCCAAGCTGTTGTCCATCAGCCCGATTTTGAGCCACTTTGGCCGGGAGACCCTTTGAGTTTGAGCTGTACAGTATACGCCAAACCGCCGTGCGAAGGGGAGCAGAGCCTCTACTGGTTCAGAAATGGTGCATCTCAGCCCACAGTCATGGACCCCAGTGGAGGACAGTGCACAAGCCCCTCAGATGAAACATCTCACATGATAAATTGCACTGCCAACCTCACATTAAAGTCTACGAGCTCCTCCGATGCTGGGATGTACTACTGTGCTCTGGCCTCCTGCGGCGAGATCACCTTTGGAAATGGAACGAGAGTAGAGATCGTAGGTAGGTGATAATGGCTGATATTACATTTTACAGTTACCTGTAGACCTAAAATGGTCTTTTTAATTAACCATATTAATCGTATGTCTACAAAAACAGCTTTTATATCTGCTTTCTTGACTCCAGATGTTTCTACCAAAGTCTCCCCTCTCATGGTGTATATCTTGAGTGTGGCTTTGGCAGTTTCCATCATCGTTCTGCTCGTCCTGGCTTTCATCGCGTACATGTTGAACAAAAAGCTGTGCTATGTTTGCAAAGGTAGGGTCTTCAGAATTACTAAAATATTGCTGTATTGAATTGGCTTGACCATTACTGTATTTTGATTTGCAGGAACTGTTTCTCATCTGACATGCTCTGCAGCCTCTGACACCAGGGTAGGTCAAATAACTGTGTGGTAAAAGTCAGATTTATACCTACAAAGTCACAAAAATATGAATAATGATTTCTCTCAATTGTTATTTTGTCCTTAACAGAGCCAAGATGCAGACATGCTCCATTATGCTGCTCTGAGTGTGAAGAGAAACAACAAACAACATGGTCAAGACGACAACATGGGCACTGACTGTGTTTACTCCAGAGTAAAGAGTAGAAAAGAGTCATGTAAAACTTAACATTCAACCTCTTGCAAGGATTCACATGACTATATGTACAATGTAAAATAATCTTGAAATAAAATAAAATATTTCTTTCTTTGCAGTATTTGTATGTCAAGTATGTTCTGAGTCACACAGATCAGCATCTCCGTACATGCTGTGTAATACTGGTTGCAGATAAGAGACTGAGCAGGCTTATGAAAAAAAAAAATCCCCTGTGTTCTATTAATAGCTTCTTCAACCAGAAACACAAGTACTGGTTGCACCTTTCAATCTATAGTCGTCTCTCACCATTTACCTTTCACTCCTGTGGTGAAGATGGTGTGAGCTGCAGAGTATAAGTTTCCATTGGTGGAAACGTGAGTCCCAGTAGAGCTTAAACACAGGAAGACCGGCCTGTAGGTCCCTCAGGTCACAGCAGTGTCTTACACTGAAGCGAGCCTGGGTCCCACAGGACTTTGTGAAACAAACAACAACATAGCTTAAATGCAGAAAACAAGCGGTGCATACAATAGACAATTCAAGAAAATGTGAAAGAGTAACTGACCTTTACTTAAGAAGTCTTGATTTATTTCTTAGCTCATGTGAAGACTGCTTTCAGTTCAGTCTTCTTGATTAATTCTAATGTTATTTTGTTGATCCACAAACTTTTCACAGTTTCAGTTCCCTAAAACTCATATGCCCAAACTTGGTCTGTAGCTATGCTTCTTAGGAAACTCCCACGGAAACCACGGTGACATGTCCAGAATGTGCTACATCTACTTTCTTAGAAAGAAAACACACAGTAACATGCAGGCCAGCAGCTCGTACTCCCGTATTAGGTTACTCTGGCTGAAGGGGAAGTGGGCTAAGCCACATCGAAGGGAACATGAAGAAACATTTATCCACTGGTATAGAAATGTAATCAAAGACTATTGTTTTTAGTTCCAACATTTCATATCTTATCTTAAATCTTATGAAAAAAATGATTTGCTGTCAGCACTATGAACATAACGTACATAATGACAAAATATCAATTCTAGATAATAAATCAACTTTCGGTCTCTTACTGGTGACACAACCAAACTGGCATTTTCAAATAGAGTGCTGCAGGGATGATGTATTTTTGTGGCTAAGCTAGATGTTAGCATCATCCTGGTTCCCTCAACAAAAAGCCAATGGGATTTTTACATCGACTTTTGGATTACTGCAGAAAATGAGCAAAAGGTCAAGATACTGACACGTTTTATTCAGCAGGATAATCAATCACTTTTGTGATTTTTGAAGTGTAAATACAATCACCTAAGTAAAAAGCTAATTTTAGGTTATAAACAAACAGTCACATGACTTTGATTTTGATTTTGCTCTTACCTCTTCTACAAAATCCTTTGCTCTTACCAAATTTTTAAAACAATAGCGTGAGTATATAACACTACATTGCAAAGGTGGACTGGTGTTTGCATGATGTCGTTTAGCCACTTGTTAGCAATTGGCTTTTTTTAAGAGACAAAAAAGCTTAAAGAAATCAGGACTGTTGTGTCATAGAATAGAATGTGAAAATGTCTTGAGCTTGTGTTGATTAAAGTTTATTTTGTCACCTAACCAAAAACCCATTCAAAAAATAAGTGTAAAAAGGTGTAATATCTGTTTCTTCTTAAGTCAGTAGGAAACAGTAAATCTATGGCAAAGAGTAATGTGGGCGAGGTGTAGGGGGGTGGGGTGGGGGTAGTAATGGTCTGGGCTGGCTACCTGGTCGATCATGTTCATTGCAGGAAATTCTACCCCACTGACTTCAGAAGCTCGTCATAGGTGAACACGGAATAACAAATGCTGTGCACATTTTCCTCAAAAAACCCTAATTGCATACCATCTTGAAAACACACATTTCATTTTCCAGTTCAGTCTCACTTCTTTCCATGACAATCTTCACATAGACACAGACAAACCTTACACTGCAGGGGGGCACTGATCATGTGTTCATGCAGAGTCAGTTCTGATTGGCCAGTAAAACACAGCCCGGTCTCTCAAAAGTAGAGAACGAACAGAGATTCTCTCAACTAGCCAGCAAAATGACACCTCCAGTGTTTGCTTTGTATGCGACGTGTCTGCTCTGTCTGGGGAGAATAGGTAAGTTGTTTCTTTTTACAAATGCATTTTGTCCTTTTTCTCTGAAACATATGTTTTAAAAAAATATATATATTCTATTTCTATACATTCGTTTGGTATCATATCTCCTTTTTTTCCTCAGCTGATACGACAGCAAGTAAATTATCATCATCTCTACATTTCGTATCAGTGAATGTTGGTGAAAAAGTGACTCTTGAGTGTTTCTATAAAGAGTCTGTCACTGCAGTGATGTTTTACTGGTATAAACAGACTCTGGGAGAGAAACCAAGGCTGGTTTCTAAGTTCTACAAGCATGAGAAAAACGGCATCCTGCAGGATGACTTTAAGAACAATTCACGTTTTGAACTGGAATCTACCACTGGTAAAAATCATTTAAAGATCTCAGATGTGCAAATGTCAGACTCAGCTACTTACTACTGCGTGAGTAGCTTTTCTTACGTGTATGAATTTTTGGAGAGCATTACTGTCACTGTAAAGGGTTCAGGATTGAACAGCCAATCTTGGATCCGTCAGTCAGCATTTGAGACCATCCAGCCAGGAGGCTCTGTGACTCTCAACTGTACAGTACACACTGGGACCTGTGATGGAGAACACAGTGTTTACTGGTTCAAAGACTCTGAAGAATCTCATCCAGGACTCATTTACACTCATGGAGACAGGAATGATCAGTGTGAGAGGAATCCTGAGACACAAACACAAACCTGTGTCTACAACTTGCAGATGCGGAGCCTGAATCTTTCTCATGCTGGGACCTACTACTGTGCTGTTGCCTCATGTGGACACATACTGTTTGGAAACGGGACCAAGCTGGAGTTTGAGGGTAACTACAATTCCTGTCACGTTTGGTGGAAACTTTTTAATCAGATTTGATGACAATCTAAAAGCTCCAATGTCTCCTGATTTCTGGCTCTCTGCAGATGAGGTGGAGTCTGTTGTCTTGGTGTATTTGTTGAGTGGAGCTTTGGCGTTCAACGCAATCCTGGTTGTTGTCCTGGCTTACATGGCATATAAAATGTACAAGGCAAACAGCCACCAATGCACAGGTGGGTTAAAATTTCCTTCCATATATTTGACGGTGTGTGTTCAAAGTACTACTGATGAGTGTTCCATCGTATGACTTAGACATGTAGATTCACTTGGAGACATCAAGTGGAATTGCTAAATCATTAGAGCTTGTTGTTCTCTGAATGAAAAAAGATAGTAATGGCTGCAAAATCCAGTCCAAATTACATGTAAATAGCATACATTGAGAATTTAACATGCTTATTTGTATACTGAAGAAAATACACTTAAGATACTGTGAGTGCTGCAGCTTGATGGTCGAGACTTTTTAAAAGGTATGCAAGTCTCATATTTATACTATAACAAATACTATTTAAATCTGGCTCATTTAAGTTATAAGCAATAGCCTGTAGTTTATACATTGGTCTTCTTTGATTCAATTATATAAAGTCCTACCTGCACCTGTTTCTTTCACAATAAAGTAACAGATGAATAAGAGGAACTGGTTCATTACATTTGGTCCAAAGGATCCAGCTAAGTTAAACGGATTGTGTCACCTCCAACTTGTCGCATTATGAGCAAAGCTTTTGTTGTTGTCTTTTGTCACAACTAGACTCTCAGGCAAGATCTGCAGCTGCCCGAGCTCCGAGTACAGAGGTAAGCATTAGTGTTGTACTACTATAAGTGTAACATATATCGCATCACAAAAGATGACGATAATACAATTCAGTCTTGCTGTGAGGACTGATTGTAGATTTGATGACTTAAGTCATTGCTGTTGTACTAGATTACATTGTATTTGGATGTATTTGTGATTTTGTCCACCATTTCAAATACAAGAGCCACAACAGGAGAATTAACACCTCTCTGACACAAGCTCAACAAATAAAAAAAAATAAAAAAATACATGCATTAGTGATAGTGCTCTCAGTACTTGCCTATATCAGTTATGACACATATACCAATATGGCAATGAACTCTTTTCTCATTTTATTACCAGGGTCACCGAGATGCAGACGACCTCCACTATGCTGCTCTAAGGGAGCACAAGGCCAGCAGCTCAAGAAGAAAGAGAGATGACACCATGAGTGAATGTGTTTACTCCGCTGTGAAGCAGTAGAGCTGGACATGTTCCACCTCCAGCTTTCACCACTGAATGTGAAGCTTTGCCTTTGCAAAAAAAACATATACCTTCAGCTTCAGTTAAGCCAAGTTCCCTTGATGTGACCTGTGCTTTCAGAGGTGTCATGTTTCCACTCTCGCTATACCTGTCATTTACAATGTACGAACACATAACCACACTGATCACTGTGGTGCTTGTTGGGTCAGACACTCGAGAGAGTTTGACGTGTGGAAAATAAATATTAAAACAAAGTCAATACCCTGCTGTTGTCTACATTTGTCTGCATGAACACTGTTTTACTCTGCAAAGCACAACCTGTACATGTATTTCCCCCACTTTCACACAACGCTCATTATTTGGTGCTTGTTTGTGGTCGGAGACGTATAAAACTCTCAGCAAGACGAGTCAGTCACATACTAGACATGATGCTCTCAAGGCGTGGTGGGTTGCGTGTTCAGAAACAGCGAGGCCAGCCTTCTCGGAGCAGGAGACCCGCCGGTATAAGATTTATAAAATAAACACCGGTGTCCAAAAGTCTGAGACCACTTTCCTCATTCACTTGACTGGCAAAGTGATCTCAGACTTCTGGACTTCGCTGTACATGTGGAATGCAGCATAAACACCTCTGTCAGAGAATGAGTGCCTGCCCTAGGTGAGGCGATACAGCCCTGTTGTTTTCTGTAACTGTCTGACTTTGCACCACAAACCCGAGATGTGAGGATCTTTATTTAGCCTCCAGTGTTGTCGGCAGTCGAAAGACCCTCTGCTCTCTTTGTCTGTGCGGTTTCAAACAGGAAGTCTCTGCACTGTTTCGATGCATGCATGCCACACAGTATACCTCTGATGCCCCGGCTACTTCAAGTAAATAACAATTAAACTAATATGGATTGCTTGAACTAGAACACGGTTTAAAAAGTTAAAAAAAAAAAAAAAAATATTAACCCATAACTGTGTTTGTCATTTAAAGCGCTGGGTTATACAAGTATTCCTAGTCCAGAGTCCCACAGCAGGCTTACATGGGGAGTGATGTGTTTACTTTGTTACTAGCCTTAGCTTCCTAGCATTACCCCCCACAAAAACCCAGTGTGTCTGTGTGTCATTTACATTTACTTTTGTATCAACCAAACAGTGACCATGATATATGTGCTTGAGAAGGTACAGATGAAGCAATGTAACAAGTTACCAGCTGCACTAGCCACATATGCTAATAATACCAACAGGAAATAAAAAAATTTATTTGCTGATTTAATATGGACATAAAGTTACAGCAACACCCCACCATCGTCTTCACTTTGGCATTGGTTATTTCTTTGTGTTTTCAAGCCCACTGGTATCCCACTCATTGGTTCCGTGGTCGAGTTCACACTGGAAACAAAATCGCACCCGTCAAACAGGTCACAGTGAAGACAACTGTTATTATGATGTACCATGCAAAGTCAAAAATCAGCTTAATGTACCTTTAACATGCCATCACTGTGAAATACTACCAAGCATCTAATTGGAGGGACCAAGGACATCAAAGGTGTTCATGCTTTTACATTGGTGATTTTATCAAATAAGAGTCAGGTCATCACCGGACAACACATTTTAAATGTTAAGTACCCTAATGAGTTGTTTAATAAATAATAACACATTACAGGACATTAACAAGACCAAGTAACAAAGACAGATGAGTGAGACTTGCCCACATTCCCAGCAACTGAACATTAAAGAGCCTGGTGGTGTGTATGGACGGAAAGAGTTGAAATCAGGTAAGGTAAAGGCTGTCAAAAGACCTGTTTGAACTTTTTTTTATGCAGTTCATCAGAGGCAGCACTGAACATGTGATCACTGTTTCCACATCAGGATAATAGGTGTTACTTCTCATTAGCCAATCAAACGCAGCCTTCTCTCTGAAGAGCAGAGAACGTGCAGTGTTTCAGTTCATTCAACGAGGCATTTTGGACACAATGACAAATTTAAAGTTTGCTTTGTATGTGATTTATCTGTTTTTAGGGAGTTCAGGTAAGTTGTGTGTTACATTTTCCATTACAGATTTTGCACTATGATCATCATCAACCTATATAATTGATCAAATTGCATGTCTTCAATCCCTTTCCTCTTCAGCTCAGATGAATAATCTGAAATCGTCCAAATATGTGCGTCAAGACAGTGGTTTTTATCCAGCTGACATTGGTGAGAAGGTGACCTTGCGATGTTTCTATGAGGGTAATGCAGTGATGTTTTACTGGTATAAGCAAACTCTGGGACAGAAACCAAGGGTTATCTCTACCTTCTACAAGCATGAAACAAATGGCTACTTTCTTGGTGAATTTGAGGACGATCCTCGATTCGCACTAGAAGTTGGAAACGGTAAAAATCACTTGACAATCTCAGATTTGAACTTTTCAGATTCAGCCACTTACTACTGCATAGGTTGCTACGCATATGATTTTGAGTTTGTAGATGGAGCTACTGTCAGTGTACAGGGTTCAGGCTTTAACATCCAAGCTTTGGTTCATCAGTCACCATCCGACACCATCCAGTCAACTGAACAGCTCAGCTGTACAGTACACACTGGGACCTGTGACGGAGAACACAGTGTTTACTGGTTCAGAAACTCTGAAGAATCTCATCCAGGACTCATTTACACTCACGGAGACAGGAATGATCAGTGTGAGAGGAAACCTGAGACACAAACACAAACCTGTGTCTACAACTTGCCCATGAAGAGCCTGAATCTTCCTCATGCTGGGACTTATTGTGCTGTTGCCTCGTGTGGACATGTTCTGTTTGGAAACAAGAAAAAGTTGGACTCAGCAGGTAAGTAACAAGATAACAGTGGTTTCATATATACTGTATATGCTATGATCACTCCTGACTCAATTTTCTAAAGCTCTGTAATGTCTCTTACTGTGTGTATCTGCAGATAAGGATGACTCATTTGTCTTGGTGTATTTGTTGAGTGGAGCTTTGGCATTCACCACCATCCTGGCTGTTTTGCTATCATATGCAGCATATAGAATGAAAAAAAGCTGTCATCGTACAGGTAGGCAAACTGCCAGTTCTTACTTTTGATAGTGTGTTTTAATGTAGTTAATACTGGAGGTAAAACACTTGAAGCTGATATATGATACAGTGAAGTCAACCAAATCAAGACGAGTGTCAGAAACCTAAGACATACAATGGGAATATATTTTTATTCCATATTTATCACCTGCAAACCTCATCAGCAAAAACATTTGAACTTCAAAGTTTTAGTCACCAGTTTGTAGAGAATTGAGCCAGTAAATAATGTAACTTGCTGGAAGCTTTATACTATTAAATGGTGGAGTTCTAGGATGAAGTGGTTCAGTTATGTTGAGATACATTGCGCTTGTGATTCACTCTCGATCATGTTTTATTTTTTTTTTTTAAGTATATTTTTTTGGGCTTTTTATGCCTTTATTGATAGTGCAGTAGAGAGAGACAGGAAATGGGGAGGCAGAGAGAGGGGGAATGACATGCAGCAAAGGCCATTCGATGCAGGACTTGAACCGGGGCCAACTACACATGGGGCGCCTGCTTAGACCACTACGCCACACAACGCCCCTACTCTTGATCATGTTTGAATAGTACGTTTAAATCAAACGGAGTTCAAAGAACCCTTCTCTTCTGTGTCATTTCATAATCAGACTCTCAAGCAAGATCTTCCCCTGACTCAACTCCAAATGCAGAAGTGAGTATTATCAAAGCACCACCATAACAAAATATATCATAGTAGGAGAAAAAATAGCTGTGAAATACATGCTGCAGAGAAGCTGTTAGGTCTTTTCCACTACAGAAACATACTGACTCATAACCTGGAGTTTCACATAACCTGAAGTTTTAAGAAACTCTGAGACTCTGGTTCTAGGTTCTGCCTTGTGTCTCAGCTGTGTTACGCCCAGAACATTTAATATATACTGTATGTCATTTAAATGACATACAGTATATATGAGCATGGCAATATGAGCTACATGTGTAGTTACAGGTCATTATGTTCCTGTAGTGGGAACACCTGTGTGTAAAGCACAAAGTTCTGTTACATCAATGTGAATTCTAATGTCGCTATTGGTGTGTTCAGTACCTCATCTGTATTAATATCGTAATTTAATGTTGTAATAATGTGACATTTTATTACCAGGGTTACCGGGATTCAGACAACCTCCATTACGCGGCATTGAGCAAGCATAAGATCAACAGAACAAAAAGACACAGGGACAACACACAAACTGAATGCGTGTACTCCACTGTAAGGCAGTAGAGCTGGATATATTTCATTTCTGTGTAAGACTAAATCTGTCTAGCTCAGTAATGCATTTTTTAAATAGGAGCATTGTTGTCAGATTTACTTGTATATACTGAATGCAATGCAATAACCTAATAAAACAAATGCTTCAGGCAGCCAGGTTTCAGCCTGTCAAGATTACTATTTTAATCCATGCTAGCTAGCTGCTCTAATGTTCGTCTGTCTGTGTCATCAGGTCAAAATTATACACTGCCCAAAAATTTTGCAAAATCTGCTAAACATCAGAATGTTAGCATTGTTGTTGTCTTAGCATGTCACCATTCTGACATACTGTAAGTATTTAGCCCAAAGAACAACTGTGCCCCATTCTGTCAGATTTCACCTAAATATAAGGAATGAAAAATCTATATATAAATAAACTAATCAAACAAGTTCTTGATGTGACTTGTGTCATCGAATATGCAATATTTCCACTCAATACATGTCTACTGTAGTTTAATTGTTGGAAAAAGAGTTAGCACTAAAACACCATCAATAACTACTGTAGAGAACCTGCAAAGAAACTCCCTCAGAGCCACAACTAACCAGCGGCCTCACACTGACTGAGACACTTTCAGTCAGTGAGAGAGAGAGATAAAGAGAAAGAACAAGAGGGAGTGCACAAGAGATTGCAAGATAGCCTCACTTCATAGACAGTGAAATTTGGCGCTACTCCATCCTTGTTATTGGTGAGTGACTAAATTAAAAGCAAGCTGCTTTTAAGCTACCATGTTCACATCCTGAAATGTAAGACGGAAGCAATCAGCCGCAAACTTAAAGCATGTTTAATATAGATGTGTCTTTCCAGCCACGGCTGCATGCTCAGACAGAGCAGGGCCGGCCTTCTCATTGCAGATGAGCAGCATCAAAACCCACCAACACTTGCTGAACATGGCAGGATGAGGAACCAATCTGTTGAACAGTGTACTGATAAATACCTTCCTATATGTCTTTGCAGGTTTTTTATTGATAGACATTGTGCTGGTCCTACACCACAAACTCAAAATCTTATTTTAGCCTCCGTGTGGTTGGCAGTCAGTATAACTCTCAGTATACTCTGGTCATGTACTTTTCTAGGACCCTCTGGTTTCTTTGGCTTTGTGGTTTCAAACAGGAAATTTCTGTAATGTTTTCATGCACACCTGCCACACAGTTTAACTCTGATGCCCATACGATATGTCTCAAGAATTATTGGATGGATTGCCATGAAACTTTGTCTCCACATTCAGCTTCCCATCTGGATGATTTTTTACCTTTGGAGGTCCTTTAACTTTTTCTTTGCGACCATCATCAGGTCAAATATCTAGGTTGGTCAATGCTTTCATGACCAAATACCTGCAAAAGTAACACCTCAACAAAACCAACAAAGAAACATCTCAACAAAGAATCCCAAACTGATGGTTGGGGTCATTGTATAGTAATTGGAAATGCTCATGCTTTTTTGAATAAGAATTAAAAAGTGAAGATATGAACAGATATAACATTCTCTTTTAACTAGATATGAGAGCTGGTTGCATCTTTCACTATGCAGCGAAGGTGGTGTGAGCTAGTTAACAGTTTTCCACTGGTGGAAACTTGGCTCATAGCAAAGCTTCAACACAGGAAGACTACCCTCTTACCTAAAATAGGTGATACGTTTGAAAAGCAAATAATTGACTTTGTTGAATAGAGTATGTGAAATATTTCTCTTTGTGGACCATCATTTCCAATACAGAAAAGAACTGGGTTAACTGGTTTACTTTCATCCATTTTTTTTTTCAGGTGAACTTGACCTCGACCTTGACAGAAAGCTTGACCTTACCCTTGGCCAAGTTGTTTTAGATTCCTCCAGTTCCCTAACATCTCTTATTTACCTATTCATTTGACAACAGGTTAAAGGTTTTTTTACATCATTAAAAAAGGAAATCTTCACTCACAATTAGTATTTAGGGTTTGTACTAGTAGATTGCACTAGTGTTGAGCTCAGCAGTCTTAAAAGTATTTTCCTTGGTTGGGGTAGTAGACCATTTGACTTTGATGAAGCACTATAAGTGAGATTCAGGATTTCCACTAGTTCTACACATCTTTTATCTTTGTCTTCGTAACACCCGCACATGTACTGTTGCTGATGTGGACCAGTGAAAGTGAGTGGTCTGTGAATGAAATAACTTCAGTTCAGCAAAAGTGGAATCCACTTTAGGCTTGTTATTCCTGTTTTTAATGATCTTCAGCATCAGAATTCTGACTTTTATTGTGGTCCTGGTAACTGCTAACTCTGCCCATGTGTCTTAACTCAAGAGCTTAAATTTGCAATGGAGGGGGCGCTGAACATGTGCTCACTGTTTCCAAAATAGGACATTCAGTGTCACTACTTGTTAGCCAATCACATACAGTCCTCTGTCTGAGAGAAGACAACGGACGGAGGTTCTCTATATTCATCAAGACATTTTGATCACGATGACATCTCTGAAGTTCGCTTCATGTCTGACTATTCTGTTCTTGTGGAGAATAGGTAAGTTGGAGCTTTTGTGGATAAATTTACATCCTTAAATATGTATCTCTATTGTTGGTATATATATATATTTTCAGTCATTATGACAGATTTTTTCATGGCATTAACTCTATACTCTCTTGATCTCTATTCTCCACAGCCTTTGTAACTAATCTCAAGATGTCCTCATCGGTGCGTCAAGACAGTGGTTTTATACCAGCTAAAGTTGGAGACAATGTGACTTTGCAATGTTTCTATGAAGGTAATACTGCAGTGATGTTTTACTGGTATAAACAAACTCTGGGACAGAGACCAAGGCGCATCTCTTCCTTCTATAAACATGACAAAAGTGGCACTTTTAATGACGAATTCAAAAACAATGAACGGTTTTCATTGGAGACTGATAATGGTAAGAACCACCTGACGATCTTGGATTTAAAAATTTTAGACTCAGCGACTTACTACTGTGTAAGTTACTCTGCATACAAGTTTGAATTTACAGAGAGTGTTACTGTCAGTGTAAAGGGTTCAGGATTGAAGATCCAAGCTTTGGTTCATCAGTCAGGCTCTGTGATTCTCAGCTGTACAGTACACATTGGGACCTGTGACGGAGAACACAGTGTTTACTGGTTCAGAAATTCTGAAGAATCTCATCCAGGATTCATTTACACTCATGGAGACAGGAATGATCAGTGTGAGAAGAAACCTGAGACACAAACACAAACCTGTGTCTACAACTTGCCGATGAAGAGCCTGAATCTTTCTAACGATGGGACTTATTGTGCTGTTGCCTCATGTGGACATGTTCTGTTTGGAAACAAGAAAAAGTTGGACTCAGCAGGTAAGTAACAAGATAACAGTGGTTTCATATATACTGTATATGCTATGATCACTCCTGACTCAATTTTCTAAAGCTCTGTAAAATCTCTTACTGTGTGTATCTGCAGATAAGGATGACTCATTTGTCTTGGTGTATTTGTTGAGTGGAGCTTTGGCATTCACCACCATCCCGGCTGTTTTGCTATCATATGCAGCATATAGAATGAACAAAAGCTGTCATCGTACAGGTAGGCAAACTGTCAGTTCTTACTTTTGATAGTGTTTTTATGCACTTAATACTGGAGGTAAAACACTTGAAGTTGATATATGATACAATGAAGTCAAACAAAGCAATACAAGACTGTCAGAAATCTTCCATATGCATATTCCTTATTCCAAAGTTCCCATCATGTTTGAATAGTACATTAAAATCAAACGAAGTTTAAAGAATCTGTCTTTTCTTTCATAACCAGACTCTCAAGCAAGATCGTCACCTGACTCTGCTCCGAATGCAGAAGTGAGTATTATCAAAGCAACACTATAACAAAATATATTCTAGTAGGAGAAAGTGCACAATATAGCTGTTAGGTTGTTTCCACTAAAGGAACTTACTGACCTATAGCCTGAACTTTTAAGCTTGCGTCTTGGCTGTGTTAAACAGCAGAACATTTTAGATATACTGTATGTCCATGAAATCATATATGAGCATCCTAATATGAGCTACATGTTTAGTTACAGGTCATTATGTTCCTGTAGTGGGAACACCTGTGTGTAAAGCACAAAGTTCTATCATATCAGTGTGAATTATAATGTTGCTATTGGTGTGTTCAGTATCAAACAAGTCATGTGTATTAATATCGTAATTTAATGTTAATGTGACATTTTATTACCAGGGTTACCAGGATTCAGACAACCTCCATTATGCAGCTTTGAGGAAACATAAGATCAACAGAACAAAAAGACACAGGGACAACACACAAACTGAATGTGTGTACTCCACTGTAAGGCAGTAGAGCTGGACGTACTTTGTTTCTGTGTAAGAAGTGATTATCTAAATCTGTGTATCAAGCTTGATATTTTTCTTTCTTTAATAGGAGCACTGTTGTAACAATGCTTGTAATGTCCTAATAAAAGAAATGCTTTCAGCAGCCAGGTGTCAGGTTGTTAAAAGTATTATTTTAAGCCATGCCAGCTAGCGGCTCATGGTCTGTCTATCAGTTGGTCCACCTCTGTGTGTCATGGTCTCAGCCTGGAGGCTCCAGGTTTTTGGATTTTCTTGGTTTGGTTTTCTGTGTTTTTGGGTTTCTGTTCTGGGTTTTGAGTGTTTCTGGTTTGGGTGTTTCTGGTGTTTAGTTTAGTCTTCCCTGTCTTGTGCTCTGTTTCCCCGTGCACTTCCTGTTTTATTTTGATAGTCATGTCACCCCAGTGTCTGAGTTCTAGTTTTGCTTCCTTTTGTTAATCATCCCTGATGTGTCCCACCTGTGTCTGCTTCCCCACCTGTTCTCCATTGTTAATCAGTTCCGTTCCTTTAAAAAGCCCTTGTTCTGTCTTGTCTTTGTGGTATCATTGTTGGTGATGAGGTTTGTTTTGTCGGCGGCATCTGTGGATGTATGGATTTTGTTTTTTTTTGTGAATAAATTCCTTGACACTGGTTCCTCCTCCGCCTCTGAGTCTTTCACCCTCAGCCCTGCCTCATCTGGACCGTGACTCTGTGGTCCAACATCCACTGGATGGATTGGCACAAATTTAGTTTCAAATACCCATGGTGCCATGATCATGAATCCTACTGACCTTGCTGATCCCCTGACTTTTCATCTAGTGCCATCACACAATCAAAATTATACATTGTCCAAGAATTTACAAAACCTGCTAAACGTCATGCACGTTAGCATTGTTGTTTTGAGCATGTTAGCATTGTTGTTCTGAGTATGTTAGCACACTGACATATTGTATTTAGCTCAAAGCTCCACTGTGCTGAAGTAAAGCTTCAGAGAGCTGTTAACATGGCATAACATTCTGTCAGATTTCAACTCCATATTCAAAATGAAAAATCTTGATCTGCAATAAACTAGTCAAACAAGTTCTTGATGTGACTGGTGTCATCAAATATGCTATATTTCCCCTCAAACCATGTCTACTGTAGTTTAATTTACTGGCAAACATCTAAGCAACTCATCTCCATGGTGTTGTAGTGACAAATAGAGTTTGCACAGTTGGAAAAAGAGTAAGCAATAAAACACCATCAATAACTACTGTAGAGAACCTGCAGAGAAATTCCCTCAGAGCCACAACTAACCAGCTGCCTCACACTGACTGAGACACTTTATCATAGTCATGTAGCAGGTACTAAATATAACTGAAACCTTACAACCTCATAAACATCTGGCTGTTTATTCCCTACTTGAAGATATAGATGGAAATTTCTCTTTTAAAAATGAGAGAGAGAAAGAAATAACTAGAAGCAGCACACAAGAGATAGGAAGAAGCCTCGCTTTATAGAAAGTGAAAGTTGGCCCTACTGCATCTTTGTTATTTGAGAATGACTAAATCAAAAGCAACTAAAGCTGTCAGCAAAAGCTACCATGCTCACATCCTGAAATGTAAGAGAGAAACAATAAAGAAGCCAACCATGAACTTAAAGAACTTTTGATACAGATGTGTCTTTCCAGCCACGGCTGCATGCTCAGACAGAGCAGGGCCGGCCTTCTCATTGCAAATGAGCAGCATCAAAACCCACCAACACCTGCTGAACATGGCAGGATGAGGAACCAATCTGTTGAATAGTGCACTGATAAATACCTTCCTACATGTCTTTGCAGGTTTTCTATTGATACACATTGTGCTGGTCCTACATCACAAACTCACAATCTTATTTTAGTCTCTGTGTGGTTGGCAGTCAGTATAACTTTCAGTATACTCTGGTCATGTACTTTTCTAGGACCCTCTGCTTTCTTTGGCTTTATGGTTTAAAACAGGAAATTTCTGTAATATTTTCATGCACACCTGCCACACAGTTTAACTCTGATGCCCATACTATTTTAGTAGATTATATCAACTGAAGACTCATCTCTTCTGAGAGCACCTTCTCTCCTAACACCTCTAACACCCCAACATGCTGATACTGTTGTATCAACCAAACAATGGCCATGGTATGTGTGCTAAGCAGCTGGAACAAAATGATATCCCCATCTATCAGTGAATATGTACCAGCAACGTTGTAGCCAAAGCATGGCTGTAGGGATGGAAATGTCTCTCGTTCTGTTGACCACTTCGCCCAGACTCAAATATCTCAAAAACTAGTGGAGATTCATGGTCCCCAGAGGATAAATCCTACTGATTTTGAGGATCTTTTCCTTTAGCACCACCATAAGGTCGACTTTTTAGGTTTCATGTTACACGTCTTCACAATTGTTTCACGGATTTCCATGAAATTTGGTACCGATATCAAAGTTGCCCAGAGGATGAACCCTGGTGACTATGGTGATCCCCTACCTTTTCCCGTATAGTGCCTAAAGCAGGTCAGACTTTTCACTTATCCCCTGAAATGTCTTAACAAATATTGGATGAACATACACAAAATCTGGTACAGACATTCATGGTTTCCACATGATGAATGTTGATGACTTGATGATGATCTCCTGACTCTTCGTCTCATCATATGACATATGTGGTTTTGAGCGATATGTCTCAAGAATTATTGAATGGATTGCCATGAAACTTTGTCCCCATATTCAGCTTCCCATCTGGATGACTTTTTACGTTTGGGGGTCCTTTAACTTTTTCTTTGCCACCATCATAAGGTCAAACTTGTAGTTTGGCCAATGCTTTCATGACCAAATACCTGCAAAAGTAACACCTCAACAAAACCAACAAAGAAACATCTCAACAAAGAATCTCAAACTGATGGTTGGGGTCATTGTATAGTAATTGCAAATGCTCATGCTTTTTGAATAAGAATTAAAAAGTGAAGATATGAACAGGTATAACATTCTCTTTTAACTAGATATGAGAAGCTGGTTGCATCTTTCACTATGCAGTGAAGGTGGTGTGAGCTAGTCAACAGTTTTCCACTGGTGGAAACTTTGGTCATATAAGAGCTTCAACACAGGAAGACTACCCTCTTACCTAAAATAGGTGGTACGTTTGAAAAGCAAACAATTGACATTGTTGAATAGAGTATGTGAAATATTTCTCTTTGTGGACCATCATTTCCAATACAGAAAAGAACTGAGTTAACTGGTTTACTTTCATCCATTTTTTTTTTCAGTTGACCTTGATCTCGACCTTGACAGAAAGCTTGACCTTACCCTTGGCCAAGTTGTTTTATATGCCTCCAGTTCCCTAACATCTCTTATTAACCTTTTCATTTGACATGGATTAAAGGCTTGTTTTTATCATGACAGAATCATTTTGTGGTAGAGAAAAGAAATCTTCACTCGCACATAGTGGTTTGGGGTTGTACTAGTAGATCGCACTAGTGTTGAGCTCAGCAGTCTTAAGATGTGTTTTCCTGGGTTGGGGTAGTAGACCGTTTGACTTTGATATGGCACTATAAGTGAGATTCAGGATTTCCGCTAGTTCTACACTTGTCTGTTGGGAAAAAGTATTGTCAAACATCGTGTATCTTTGTCTTCGTAACACCCACACATGTACTGCTGCTGATGTCGGCCAGTGAAAATGAGTGGTCTGTGAATCAGAGAACTTTAGTTCAGCAAAAGTGGAATACACTTTAGCTTGTTATTCCTGTTTTTATTAATTGTAAGCATCAGACTTCTGAGTCATGTTGTGGTCCTGGTAACTGCTAACTCTGTCCGTGTGTCTTAACTCAAGAGCCAAAATTTGCAATGGAGGGGGCGCTGAACATGTGCTCACTGTTTCCAAAATAGGACATTCAGTGTCACTACTTGTTAGCCAATCACATACAGTCCTCTGTCTGAGAGCAGAGAATATATGGAGGTTCTTTACATTCATCAAAATATTGTGATCACGATGACATCTCTGAAGTTTGCTTCATGTCTGACTGTTCTGTTCTTGTGGATAATAGGTAATTTGGAGCTTTTGTGGATAAATTTACATCCTTAAATATGTATATCTATTGTTGTTATTTTTTTTTTTGTCATTATGACAGATTTTTTCATGGCATTAACTGTATACTCTCTTGATCTCTATTCTCCACAGCCTTTGTGACTAATCTCAAGATGTCCTCATCGGTGCGTCAAGACAGTGGTTTTATACCAGTTAAAGTTGGAGACAATGTGACTTTGCAATGTGTCAATGAAAGTAAAGCTGCAGTGATGTTATACTGGTATAAACAAAGTCTGGGACAGAAACCGAAGCGCATCTCTTCCTACTATAAATATGACAAAAGTGGCACTGTTATTGATGAATTCAAAAACTTTTCACGGTTTTCAGTCGAGATTATTCACGGTAAGAACCACCTGACAATCTCGGATTTACACATTTCAGACTCAGCGACTTACTACTGCGTAAGTTACTCTGCAAACAAGTTTGAATTTACAGAGGGTGTTACTGTCAGTGTAAAGGGTTCAGGATTGAACATCCAAGATTTGGTTCATCAGTCAGGGTTTGAGACCATCCAGCCAGGAGGCTCTGTGACTCTCAGCTGTACAGTACACACTGGGACCTGTGATGGAGAACACAGTGTTTACTGGTTCAAAGACTCTGAAGAATCTCATCCAGGATTCATTTACACTCATGGAGACAGAAATGATCAGTGTGAGAAGAAACCTGAGACACAAACACAAACCTGTGTCTACAATTTGCCGATGAAGAGCCTGAATCTTTCTAACGATGGGACTTATTGTGCTGTTGCCTCATGTGGACATGTTCTGTTTGGAAACAAGAAAAAGTTGGACTCAGCAGGTAAGTAACAAGATAACAGTGGTTTCATATATACTGTATATGCTATGATCACTCCTGACTCAATTTTCTAAAGCTCTGTAAAATCTCTTACTGTGTGTATCTGCAGATAAGGATGACTCATTTGTCTTGGTGTATTTGTTGAGTGGAGCTTTGGCATTCACCACCATCCCGGCTGTTTTGCTATCATATGCAGCATATAGAATGAACAAAAGCTGTCATCGTACAGGTAGGCAAACTGTCAGTTCTTACTTTTGATAGTGTTTTTATGCACTTAATACTGGAGGTAAAACACTTGAAGTTGATATATGATACAATGAAGTCAAACAAAGCAATACAAGACTGTCAGAAATCTTCCATATACATATTCCTTATTCCGAAGTTCCCATCATGTTTGAATAGTACATTAAAATCAAACGAAGTTTAAAGAATCTGTCTTTTCTTTCATAACCAGACTCTCAAGCAAGATCGTCACCTGACTCTGCTCCGAATGCAGAAGTGAGTATTATCAAAGCAACACTATAACAAAATATATTCTAGTAGGAGAAAGTGCACAATATAGCTGTTAGGTTGTTTCCACTAAAGGAACTTACTGACCTATAGCCTGAACTTTTAAGCTTGCGTCTTGGCTGTGTTAAACAGCAGAACATTTTAGATATACTGTATGTCCATGAAATCATATATGAGCATCCTAATATGAGCTACATGTTTAGTTACAGGTCATTATGTTCCTGTAGTGGGAACACCTGTGTGTAAAGCACAAAGTTCTATCATATCAGTGTGAATTATAATGTTGCTATTGGTGTGTTCAGTATCAAACAAGTCATGTGTATTAATATCGTAATTTAATGTTAATGTGACATTTTATTACCAGGGTTACCAGGATTCAGACAACCTCCATTATGCAGCTTTGAGGAAACATAAGATCAACAGAACAAAAAGACACAGGGACAACACACAAACTGAATGTGTGTACTCCACTGTAAGGCAGTAGAGCTGGACGTACTTTGTTTCTGTGTAAGAAGTGATTATCTAAATCTGTGTATCAAGCTTGATATTTTTCTTTCTTTAATAGGAGCACTGTTGTAACAATGCTTGTAATGTCCTAATAAAAGAAATGCTTTCAGCAGCCAGGTGTCAGGTTGTTAAAAGTATTATTTTAAGCCATGCCAGCTAGCGGCTCATGGTCTGTCTATCAGTTGGTCCACCTCTGTGTGTCATGGTCTCAGCCTGGAGGCTCCAGGTTTTTGGATTTTCTTGGTTTGGTTTTCTGTGTTTTTGGGTTTCTGTTCTGGGTTTTGAGTGTTTCTGGTTTGGGTGTTTCTGGTGTTTAGTTTAGTCTTCCCTGTCTTGTGCTCTGTTTCCCCGTGCACTTCCTGTTTTATTTTGATAGTCATGTCACCCCAGTGTCTGAGTTCTAGTTTTGCTTCCTTTTGTTAATCATCCCTGATGTGTCCCACCTGTGTCTGCTTCCCCACCTGTTCTCCATTGTTAATCAGTTCCGTTCCTTTAAAAAGCCCTTGTTCTGTCTTGTCTTTGTGGTATCATTGTTGGTGATGAGGTTTGTTTTGTCGGCGGCATCTGTGGATGTATGGATTTTGTTTTTTTTTGTGAATAAATTCCTTGACACTGGTTCCTCCTCCGCCTCTGAGTCTTTCACCCTCAGCCCTGCCTCATCTGGACCGTGACTCTGTGGTCCAACATCCACTGGATGGATTGGCACAAATTTAGTTTCAAATACCCATGGTGCCATGATCATGAATCCTACTGACCTTGCTGATCCCCTGACTTTTCATCTAGTGCCATCACACAATCAAAATTATACATTGTCCAAGAATTTACAAAACCTGCTAAACGTCATGCACGTTAGCATTGTTGTTTTGAGCATGTTAGCATTGTTGTTCTGAGTATGTTAGCACACTGACATATTGTATTTAGCTCAAAGCTCCACTGTGCTGAAGTAAAGCTTCAGAGAGCTGTTAACATGGCATAACATTCTGTCAGATTTCAACTCCATATTCAAAATGAAAAATCTTGATCTGCAATAAACTAGTCAAACAAGTTCTTGATGTGACTGGTGTCATCAAATATGCTATATTTCCCCTCAAACCATGTCTACTGTAGTTTAATTTACTGGCAAACATCTAAGCAACTCATCTCCATGGTGTTGTAGTGACAAATAGAGTTTGCACAGTTGGAAAAAGAGTAAGCAATAAAACACCATCAATAACTACTGTAGAGAACCTGCAGAGAAATTCCCTCAGAGCCACAACTAACCAGCTGCCTCACACTGACTGAGACACTTTATCATAGTCATGTAGCAGGTACTAAATATAACTGAAACCTTACAACCTCATAAACATCTGGCTGTTTATTCCCTACTTGAAGATATAGATGGAAATTTCTCTTTTAAAAATGAGAGAGAGAAAGAAATAACTAGAAGCAGCACACAAGAGATAGGAAGAAGCCTCGCTTTATAGAAAGTGAAAGTTGGCCCTACTGCATCTTTGTTATTTGAGAATGACTAAATCAAAAGCAACTAAAGCTGTCAGCAAAAGCTACCATGCTCACATCCTGAAATGTAAGAGAGAAACAATAAAGAAGCCAACCATGAACTTAAAGAACTTTTGATACAGATGTGTCTTTCCAGCCACGGCTGCATGCTCAGACAGAGCAGGGCCGGCCTTCTCATTGCAAATGAGCAGCATCAAAACCCACCAACACCTGCTGAACATGGCAGGATGAGGAACCAATCTGTTGAATAGTGCACTGATAAATACCTTCCTACATGTCTTTGCAGGTTTTCTATTGATACACATTGTGCTGGTCCTACATCACAAACTCACAATCTTATTTTAGTCTCTGTGTGGTTGGCAGTCAGTATAACTTTCAGTATACTCTGGTCATGTACTTTTCTAGGACCCTCTGCTTTCTTTGGCTTTATGGTTTAAAACAGGAAATTTCTGTAATATTTTCATGCACACCTGCCACACAGTTTAACTCTGATGCCCATACTATTTTAGTAGATTATATCAACTGAAGACTCATCTCTTCTGAGAGCACCTTCTCTCCTAACACCTCTAACACCCCAACATGCTGATACTGTTGTATCAACCAAACAATGGCCATGGTATGTGTGCTAAGCAGCTGGAACAAAATGATATCCCCATCTATCAGTGAATATGTACCAGCAACGTTGTAGCCAAAGCATGGCTGTAGGGATGGAAATGTCTCTCGTTCTGTTGACCACTTCGCCCAGACTCAAATATCTCAAAAACTAGTGGAGATTCATGGTCCCCAGAGGATAAATCCTACTGATTTTGAGGATCTTTTCCTTTAGCACCACCATAAGGTCGACTTTTTAGGTTTCATGTTACACGTCTTCACAATTGTTTCACGGATTTCCATGAAATTTGGTACCGATATCAAAGTTGCCCAGAGGATGAACCCTGGTGACTATGGTGATCCCCTACCTTTTCCCGTATAGTGCCTAAAGCAGGTCAGACTTTTCACTTATCCCCTGAAATGTCTTAACAAATATTGGATGAACATACACAAAATCTGGTACAGACATTCATGGTTTCCACATGATGAATGTTGATGACTTGATGATGATCTCCTGACTCTTCGTCTCATCATATGACATATGTGGTTTTGAGCGATATGTCTCAAGAATTATTGAATGGATTGCCATGAAACTTTGTCCCCATATTCAGCTTCCCATCTGGATGACTTTTTACGTTTGGGGGTCCTTTAACTTTTTCTTTGCCACCATCATAAGGTCAAACTTGTAGTTTGGCCAATGCTTTCATGACCAAATACCTGCAAAAGTAACACCTCAACAAAACCAACAAAGAAACATCTCAACAAAGAATCTCAAACTGATGGTTGGGGTCATTGTATAGTAATTGCAAATGCTCATGCTTTTTGAATAAGAATTAAAAAGTGAAGATATGAACAGGTATAACATTCTCTTTTAACTAGATATGAGAAGCTGGTTGCATCTTTCACTATGCAGTGAAGGTGGTGTGAGCTAGTCAACAGTTTTCCACTGGTGGAAACTTTGGTCATATAAGAGCTTCAACACAGGAAGACTACCCTCTTACCTAAAATAGGTGGTACGTTTGAAAAGCAAACAATTGACATTGTTGAATAGAGTATGTGAAATATTTCTCTTTGTGGACCATCATTTCCAATACAGAAAAGAACTGAGTTAACTGGTTTACTTTCATCCATTTTTTTTTTCAGTTGACCTTGACCTCGACCTTGACAGAAAGCTTGACCTTACCCTTGGCCAAGTTGTTTTATATGCCTCCAGTTCCCTAACATCTCTTATTAACCTTTTCATTTGACACAGATTAAAGGCTTGTTTTTATCATGACAGAATCATTTTGTGGTAGAGAAAAGAAATCTTCACTCGCACATAGTGGTTTGGGGTTGTACTAGTAGATCGCACTAGTGTTGAGCTCAGCAGTCTTAAGATGTGTTTTCCTGGGTTGGGGTAGTAGACCGTTTGACTTTGATATGGCACTATAAGTGAGATTCAGGATTTCCGCTAGTTCTACACTTGTCTGTTGGGAAAAAGTATTGTCAAACATCGTGTATCTTTGTCTTCGTAACACCCACACATGTACTGCTGCTGATGTCGGCCAGTGAAAATGAGTGGTCTGTGAATCAGAGAACTTTAGTTCAGCAAAAGTGGAATACACTTTAGCTTGTTATTCCTGTTTTTATTTATTTTAAGCATCAGACTTCTGAGTCATGTTGTGGTCCTGGTAACTGCTAACTCTGTCCGTGTGTCTTAACTCAAGAGCCAAAATTTGCAATGGAGGGGGCGCTGAACATGTGCTCACTGTTTCCAAAATAGGACATTCAGTGTCACTACTTGTTAGCCAATCACATACAGTCCTCTGTCTGAGAGCAGAGAATATATGGAGGTTCTTTACATTCATCAAAATATTGTGATCACGATGACATCTCTGAAGTTTGCTTCATGTCTGACTGTTCTGTTCTTGTGGATAATAGGTAATTTGGAGCTTTTGTGGATAAATTTACATCCTTAAATATGTATATCTATTTTTGTTATTTTTTTTTTTGTCATTATGACAGATTTTTTCATGGCATTAACTGTATACTCTCTTGATCTCTATTCTCCACAGCCTTTGTGACTAATCTCAAGATGTCCTCATCGGTGCGTCAAGACAGTGGTTTTATACCAGTTAAAGTTGGAGACAATGTGACTTTGCAATGTGTCAATGAAAGTAAAGCTGCAGTGATGTTATACTGGTATAAACAAAGTCTGGGACAGAAACCGAAGCGCATCTCTTCCTACTATAAATATGACAAAAGTGGCACTGTTATTGATGAATTCAAAAACTTTTCACGGTTTTCAGTCGAGATTATTCACGGTAAGAACCACCTGACAATCTCGGATTTACACATTTCAGACTCAGCGACTTACTACTGCTTAAGTTACTCTGCAAACAAGTTTGAATTTACAGAGGGTGTTACTGTCAGTGTAAAGGGTTCAGGATTGAACATCCAAGATTTGGTTCATCAGTCAGGGTTTGAGACCATCCAGCCAGGAGGCTCTGTGACTCTCAGCTGTACAGTACACACTGGGACCTGTGATGGAGAACACAGTGTTTACTGGTTCAAAGACTCTGAAGAATCTCATCCAGGATTCATTTACACTCATGGAGACAGAAATGATCAGTGTGAGAAGAAACCTGAGACACAAACACAAACCTGTGTCTACAATTTGCCGATGAAGAGCCTGAATCTTTCTAACGATGGGACTTATTGTGCTGTTGCCTCATGTGGACATGTTCTGTTTGGAAACAAGAAAAAGTTGGACTCAGCAGGTAAGTAACAAGATAACAG
This sequence comes from Seriola dumerili, assembly GCF_002260705.1. Classification (NCBI taxonomy): domain Eukaryota; kingdom Metazoa; phylum Chordata; class Actinopteri; order Carangiformes; family Carangidae; genus Seriola; species Seriola dumerili. Next base: position 2,196,321 of record NW_019174422.1, on the reverse strand, counting down.
TGGTTTCATATATACTGTATATGCTATGATCACTCCTGACTCAATTTTCTAAAGCTCTGTAAAATCTCTTACTGTGTGTATCTGCAGATAAGGATGACTCATTTGTCTTGGTGTATTTGTTGAGTGGAGCTTTGGCATTCACCACCATCCCGGCTGTTTTGCTATCATATGCAGCATATAGAATAAACAAAAGCTGTCATCGTACAGGTAGGCAAACTGTCAGTTTTTACTTTTGATAGTGTTTTTATGCACTTAATACTGGAGGTAAAACACTTGAAGTTGATATATGATACAATGAAGTCAAACAAAGCAATACAAGACTGTCAGAAATCTTCCATATACATATTCCTTATTCCGAAGTTCCCATCATGTTTGAATAGTACATTAAAATCAAACGAAGTGATACAATGAAGTCAAACAAAGCAATACAAGACTGTCAGAAATCTTCCATATACATATTCCTTATTCCGAAGTTCCCATCATGTTTGAATAGTACATTAAAATCAAACGAAGTTTAAAGAATCTGTCTTTTCTTTCATAACCAGACTCTCAAGCAAGATCGTCACCTGACTCTGCTCCGAATGCAGAAGTGAGTATTATCAAAGCAACACTATAACAAAATATATTCTAGTAGGAGAAAGTGCACAATATAGCTGTTAGGTTGTTTCCACTAAAGGAACTTACTGACCTATAGCCTGAACTTTTAAGCTTGCGTCTTGGCTGTGTTAAACAGCAGAACATTTTAGATATACTGTATGTCCATGAAATCATATATGAGCATCCTAATATGAGCTACATGTTTAGTTACAGGTCATTATGTTCCTGTAGTGGGAACACCTGTGTGTAAAGCACAAAGTTCTATCATATCAGTGTGAATTATAATGTTGCTATTGGTGTGTTCAGTATCAAACAAGTCATGTGTATTAATATCGTAATTTAATGTTAATGTGACATTTTATTACCAGGGTTACCAGGATTCAGACAACCTCCATTATGCAGCTTTGAGGAAACATAAGATCAACAGAACAAAAAGACACAGGGACAACACACAAACTGAATGTGTGTACTCCACTGTAAGGCAGTAGAGCTGGACGTACTTTGTTTCTGTGTAAGAAGTGATTATCTAAATCTGTGTATCAAGCTTGATATTTTTCTTTCTTTAATAGGAGCACTGTTGTAACAATGCTTGTAATGTCCTAATAAAAGAAATGCTTTCAGCAGCCAGGTGTCAGGTTGTTAAAAGTATTATTTTAAGCCATGCCAGCTAGCGGCTCATGGTCTGTCTATCAGTTGGTCCACCTCTGTGTGTCATGGTCTCAGACTGGAGGCTCCAGGTTTTTGGTTTTTGGATTTTCTTGGTTTGGTTTTCTGTGTTTTTGGGTTTCTGTTCTGGGTTTTGAGTGTTTCTGGTTTGGGTGTTTCTGGTGTTTAGTTTAGTCTTCCCTGTCTTGTGCTCTGTTTCCCCGTGCACTTCCTGTTTTATTTTGATAGTCATGTCACCCCAGTGTCTGAGTTCTAGTTTTGCTTCCTTTTGTTAATCATCCCTGATGTGTCCCACCTGTGTCTGCTTCCCCACCTGTTCTCCATTGTTAATCAGTTCCGTTCCTTTAAAAAGCCCTTGTTCTGTCTTGTCTTTGTGGTATCATTGTTGGTGATGAGGTTTGTTTTGTCGGCGGCATCTGTGGATGTATGGATTTTGGTTTTTTTTGTGAATAAATTCCTTGACACTGGTTCCTCCTCCGCCTCTGAGTCTTTCACCCTCAGCCCTGCCTCATCTGGACCGTGACACTGTGGTCCAACATCCACTGGATGGATTGGCACAAATTTAGTTTCAAATACCCATGGTGCCATGATCATGAATCCTACTGACTTTGTTGATCCCCTGACTTTTCATCTAGTGCCATCACACAATCAAAATTATACATTGTCCAAGAATTTACAAAACCTGCTAAACGTCATGCACGTTAGCATTGTTGTTTTGAGCATGTTAGCATTGTTGTTCTGAGTATGTTAGCACACTGACATATTGTATTTAGCTCAAAGCTCCACTGTGCTGAAGTAAAGCTTCAGAGAGCTGTTAACATGGCATAACATTCTGTCAGATTTCAACTCCATATTCAAAATGAAAAATCTTGATCTGCAATAAACTAGTCAAACAAGTTCTTGATGTGACTGGTGTCATCAAATATGCTATATTTCCCCTCAAACCATGTCTACTGTAGTTTAATTTACTGGCAAACATCTAAGCAACTCATCTCCATGGTGTTGTAGTGACAAATAGAGTTTGCACAGTTGGAAAAAGAGTAAGCAATAAAACACCATCAATAACTACTGTAGAGAACCTGCAGAGAAATTCCCTCAGAGCCACAACTAACCAGCTGCCTCACACTGACTGAGACACTCTCTCATAGTCATGTAGCAGGTACTAAATATAACTGAAACCTTACAACCTCATAAACATCTGGCCATTTATTCCCTACTTGAAGATATAGATGGAAATTTCTCTTTTAAAAATGAGAGAGAGAAAGAAATAACTAGAAGCAGCACACAAGAGATAGGAAGGAAGCCTCGCTTTATAGAAAGTGAAAGTTGGCCCTACTGTATCTTTGTTATTTGAGAATGACTAAATCAAAAGCAACTAAAGCTGTCAGCAAAAGCTACCATGCTCACATCCTGAAATGTAAGAGAGAAACAATAAAGAAGCCAACCATGAACTTAAAGAACTTTTGATACAGATGTGTCTTTCCAGCCACGGCTGCATGCTCAGACAGAGCAGGGCCGGCCTTCTCATTGCAAATGAGCAGCATCAAAACCCACCAACACCTGCTGAACATGGCAGGATGAGGAACCAATCTGTTGTATAGTGTACTGATAAATACCTTCCTACATGTCTTTGCAGGTTTTCTATTGATACACATTGTGCTGGTCCTACACCACAAACTCACAATCTTATTTTAGTCTCTGTGTGGTTGGCAGTCAGTATAACTCTCAGTATACTCTGGTCATGTACTTTTCTAGGACCCTCTGCTTTCTTTGGCTTTATGGTTTAAAACAGGAAATTTCTGTAATGTTTTCATGCACACCTGCCACACAGTTTAACTCTGATGCCCATACTATTTTAGTAGATTATATCAACTGAAGACTCATCTCTTCTGAGAGCACCTTCTCTCCTAACACCTCCAACACCCCAACATGCTGATACTGTTGTATCAACCAAACAATGGCCATGGTATGTGTGCTAAGCAGCTGGAACAAAATGATATCCCCATCTATCAGTGAATATGTACCAGCAATGTTGTAGCCAAAGCATGGCTGTAGGGATGGAAATGTCTCTCGGTCTGTTGATCACTTCGCCCCGACTCAAATATCTCAAAAACTAGTGGAGATTCATGGTCCCCAGAGGATAAATCCTACTGATTTTGAGGATCTTTTCCTTTAGCTCCACCATGAGGTTGACCTTTTAGGTTTTATGTTACACGTCTTCACAATTGTTTCACAGATTTCCATGAAATTTGGTACCGATATCAAAGGTCCCCAGAGGATGAACCCTGGTGACTATGGTGATCCCCTAACTTTTCCCACATAGTGCCTGTAGCAGGTCAGACTTTTCACTTATCCCCTGAAATGTCTTAACAAATATTGGATGAACTGACACAAAATCTGGTACAGACATTCATGGTTTCCACATGATGAATGTTGATGACTTGATGATGATGTCCTGACTCTTCGTCTCATCATATGACATATGTGGTTTTGAGTGATATGTCTCAAGAATTATTGAATGGATTGCCATGAAACTTTGTCTCCATATTCAGCTTCCCATCTGGATGACTTTTTACGTTTGGGGGTCCTTTAACTTTTTCTTTGCCACCATCATAAGGTCAAACTTGTAGTTTGGCCAATGCTTTCATGACCAAATACCTGAAAAAGTAACACCTCAACAAAACCAACAAAGAAACAGCTCAACAAAGAATGCCAAACTGATGGGTGGGGTCATTGTATAGTAATTGCAAATGCTCATGCTTTTTGAATAAGAATTAAAAAGTAAAGATATCAACAGGTATAACATTGTCTTTTAAATAGATATGAGAAG
>NW_019174422.1:2157663-2192203 GCF_002260705.1 Seriola dumerili | reverse complement strand
AGAGATAGGAAGAAGCTCGCTTTATACGAAAGTGAAATGTGGCCCTACTGTATCTTGTTATTTGAGAATGACTATATCAAAAGCAACTAAAGCTGTCAGCAAAAGCTACCATGCTCACATCCTGAAATGTAAGAGAGAAACAATAAAGAAGCCAACCATTGAACTTAAAGAATTTTGATACAGATGTGTCTTTCCAGCCACGGCTGCATGCTCAGACAGAGCAGGGCCGCCTTCTCATTGCAAATGAGCAGCATCAAAACCCACCAACACCTGCTGTAACATGGCAGGCATTGAGGAAACAATCTGTTGAATTAATGCACTTGATAAATACCTTCCTACATGTCTTTGCAGTTTTCTATTGATACACATTGTGCTGGTCCTACACCACAAACTCATAATCTTATTTTTAGTCTCTGTGTGGTTGGCAGTCAGTATAACTTTCCGTTAATCTGGTCATGTACTTATTTCTAGCATACCCTCTGTTTTCTTTAGCTTTATGGTTTATATCAGACATATTCTTGTAATGTTTTCATGCACACCTGCCACACAGTTTACTCTGAATGCCATACTATTTTAGTAGATTATATCAACTGAAGACTCATCTCTTCTGAGAGCACCTTCTCTCCTGACACCTCTAACACCCTGCAACATGCTGATACTGTTGTATCAACAAACAATGGCCATGGTATGTGTGCTAAGGAGAAGAAGCTGAAATGACAACATACCAGGAAAATAATATAGCTAGCCATGAAATATCCTCTATAGAATATATATTTCAGCACGTTGTTGCCAAAGCATGGCGTAGGATGAATGTCTCTCCGGTCTGTTTGACACTTGCCCAGACTCAAATATCTCAAAACTAGTGGAGATTCATGGTCCCAGAGGATAAAATCCTACTGATTTTGAGGATCTTTCATTTAGACCACCAGGTCGACCTTTTAGGTTTATGTTACACGTCTTCACAATTGTTTCACAGATTTCCATGAAATTTGGTACCGATATCAAAAGTGCCCAGAGGATGAACCCTGGTGACTATGGTGATCCCCTAACCTTTCCCCACATAGTGCCTGTAGCAGGTCAGATTTTTCACTTACCCCTGAAATGTCTCAACAAATATTGGATGAACTGACACAAAATCTGGTACAGACATTCATTGCTTCCATATGATGAATGTTGATGACTTGATGATGATGTCCTGACTCTTCGTCTCATCATATGACTAATGGTTTTTGAGTGAAAGGTCTCAAGAATATTGAATGGATTGCCATGAAACTTTGTCCCCATAATTCAGCTTCCCATCTGGATGACTTTTTACGTTTGGGGGTCCTTTAACTTTTTCTTTGCCACCATCATAAGGTCAAACTTGTAGTTTGGCCAATGCTTTCATGACCAAATACCTGCAAAAAGTAAAACCTCAACAAAACCAACAAAGAAACATCTCAACAAAGAATCTCAAACTGATGGTTGGGGTCATTGTATAGTAATTGCAAATGCTCATGCTTTTTGAATAAGAATTAAAAAGTAAAGATATCAACAGGTATAACATTGTCTTTTAAATAGATATGAGAAGCTGGTTGCATCTTTCACTATGCAGCGAATGTGGTATGAGCTAGTGAACAGTTTTCCACTGGTGGAAACTTGGCTCATAGCAAAGCTTCAACACAGGAAGACTACCCTCTTTCCTAAAATGGGCGGTACGTTTGAAAAGCAAACAACTGACATTGTTGAATAGAGTATGTGAAATATTTCTCCTTGTGAACCATCATTTCCAATACAGAAAAGAACTAAGTGGTTTACTTTCAGCCATTTTTATTTTCAGTTGACCTTGACCTCGACCTTGACAGAAAGCTTGACCTTACCGTTGGCCAAGTTGTTTTATATGCCTCCAGTTCCCTAACATCTCTTATTAACCTTTTCATTTGACACAGATTAAAGGCTTGTTTTTATCATGACAGAATCATTTTGTGGTAGAGAAAAGAAATCTTCACTCGCACATAGTGGTTTGGGGTTGTACTAGTAGATCGCACTAATATCTACAACTACTGTCTACTATCGCAGACTTCTGCTCAAGAGTGAAAATTTGCAATGGAGGGGGCGCTGAACATGTGCTCACTGTTTCCAAAATAGGACATTCAGTGTCACTACTTGTTAGCCAATCACATACAGTCCTCTGTCTGAGAGCAGAGAATGTATGGAGGTTCTGTACATTCATCAAGATATTTTGTTCATGATGACATCTCTGAAGTTCGCTTCATGTCTGACTGGTCTGTTCTTGTGGAGAATAGGTAAGTTTGGGCTTTTGTGGATAAATTTACATCCTTAAATATGTATATCTATTGTTGTTATTTTTTTTTTTATCAGTCATTATGACGGATTTTTTCATGGCATTAACTCTATACTTTCTTGATATCTATTCTCCACAGCCTTTGTAACTAATCTCAAGATGTCCTCATCGGTGCGTCAAGACAGTGGTTTTATACCAGCTAAAGTTGGAGACAATGTGACTTTGCAATGTTTCTATGAAGGTAAAGCTGCGATGATGTTCTACTGGTATAAACAAACTCTGGGACAGAGACCAAAGCGCATCTCCTCCTACTATATATATGACAAAATTGGTACTTTTACTCACAAATTCAAAAACTATCAACGGTTTTCATTGGAGACTGATAATGGTAAGAACCACTTGACGATCTTGGATTTACACATTTCAGACTCAGCAACTTACTACTGCATAGGTTGCTCTGCATTCAAGTTTGAATTTGTGGAGGGTGTTACTGTCAGTGTACAGGGTTCAGGTTTGAACATCCAGGCTTGGGTCCATCAGTCCGGATCTGAGACCATCCAGCCAGGAGGCTCTGTGACTCTCACCTGTACAGTACACACTGGGACCTGTGATGGAGAACACAGTGTTTACTGGTTCAAAGACTTTGAAGATTCTCATCCAGGACTCATTTACACTCATGGAGACAGGAATGATCAGTGTGAGAGGAAACCTGAGACACAAACACAAACCTGTGTCTACAACTTGCAGATGAAGAGTCTGAACCGTTCTCATGCTGGGACCTACTACTGTGCTGTTGCCTCATGTGGACACATACTGTTTGGAGACAGGACCAAGCTGGACTTTGAGGGTAAGTGCTATAAAATTCAGGCAGAGAATTAATCACATTTTACATAAGCACAAAGATAAAGCTAAACTGTCCGTCTTCAGATGCCTCACTCTCTGCAGACGAGGTGAACTCAAGACAAAAACAAAAAAGTTCTACAATTTCTCCTCTTACAGATGAGGGAGACATTCTTGTCTTGGTGTATTTCCTGAGTGGAGCTTTGGCATTCACCACCATCCTGAGTGTTTCACTGGCTTTCTCACTGTACAAGATAATCAAGAGAGACCGCTGCCACTGCACAGGTAACTGGTACTGCTTGTATGTTACATCAAGTATTAACTGAATATGATTTTTACATGAAAATATTTCTTTTCTTTGTTTCACATCAGAGTCTCGAGCAAGACTTTCAGCTCCGTCCACAGCTAACGCAGAGGTGAATATTATCTATTTACATTAATTGGTTGAATTACCCTACAAATACTGTATGTACCACACCAACTATGTGTTTTGTGGACTTATTTAATTCATGTTCCATAATTGGATTCACTTATTTATTTCATACCAGGGTTATGAAGATTCAGACAACCTCCATTATGCTGCTTTAAGGGAACCAAGAGTCAACCGAACATCAAGGCAGAGGGATGACACCTTGACTCAATGTGTGTACTCTGGTGTGAGGCAGTAGAACTGTCCGATCTGTACTTTGTTTCTATGGAAGTGGTAATTTTCTTAACCTGTGTTTTGAGACGTAATGTAGACTTTCTTTAAATAGGAGAAGTTAAACAGGAATCGTGATGATAGTGATGATAAATGTAAAAGTCTTGGGTTGCAGTACTTGAACAAGCTTGAGCTGTATGAGGTGTGTTTTGATATGTTGTGGCAAAGGTGACATATTTGCACTGTCACTTTACCCACTGCATCAGTCTCTCAGTGCTGCACTAAACGCACCATCACCGTACCATATGATAAATAAAAACATGCCACATGTTACTTTTGAGATTTGATGGCTAAAGAACTACAAAATCTAGTCCTCTGTACTTGGGAACATCTGTTATATTTATGTTTGTCATAGATGTTGTTTCAGACTCAGTGCTGGAACAATCTCTTCTTTTATAGCTTCCCTTGTGGTCTGCAGTCAATAGATGAGATCGCTGCATGCTGTGCTAAGGGTCGCTAATGTGCATATTCATACACCTCTGCTTTTGTTTTTGTATCAGTGTTCATTTTTTTTTATTGCCAAAGCAACTTTCTATTTTAAAGTTGTTCAGTAGATATATATATATACATAGTAGATATATATTAATGTTGTATATTTTTTTTGTTTTGTTTTGTTTTTAATGAAACCAGTACATTCAAAATGCCAGATTCAATGATGTGGTACGAGAGCAAAAGACTATAATGGAAATAAATTTTTAACTATTTTGTTATTAGTTGTTTTATCATATATAATTTTCAACCAAATGCAGTGTTGTGCTTTTTTGTGTTATTAATGATTAAATCACTGTGATTTAATCATGTTACACTGAGAAAATGTGTGGGTGTATAGTATATAAACTATAAATATCATACAGTACGTGTAATGTCAGAAAGTGAGAAGGGAAGCTTACATCATTACTGTTGTGTTAATATGATGCTTACTATACGACTGAAGTCATTAAAGACATTAGCACTTCCTCTTCCTGTACTCAAGCAATTACTCACCAGCCCCCTTCAGATCACACTGCAATCCAGCGGCCACTGCACTGCTGCACTTATACTGCTGCAGACATCTGGATTCAGCCTCCAGAAGCACTCATTCCAAGTTATTTGTGTGTTGCAGCGACCAAACCAGGAAATGTTTGCAGGTGGGAAGCCAGTGAGGGATCATTTCCTTGATGGCAGGTCAAAAGAAGTGGCTGATGATTGTAGGTGTATCAGAGGAGGGCCATGATGAAAAATGAATAGATAATTAGAATAAAAATATGTTTTAATTTTAGATTTGAAAGTCTGAATGGAGTCAGAAAGGTCTGATATCAGCAGGGAGGTTGTTCCAGAGCAGAGGGGCCCAATAAGAAAAGGCTCTGCAACCTGCAGACATCTTTTTAACTCTGGGAACAGACAGGAGCCCTAAATTCTGGGAACGGAGAACACGAGATGGAGTATAAGGTTTCAGACAGGTATGAAGGAGCAACTCCATTTAGAACCTTATATGCCATCAAAAGCACCTTAAAGTCTGATCTGATGTGGATAGGAAGCCAACGAAGGGAGGCTAAAATCGGTGTAATATGGTCAAATTTTCTGGATTTGGTTACAGTCCTAGCTGCAGCATTCGGGACCATTTGAAGACTTTTAATACGACCATGTGGCAGGACAGAAAACAAAACGTTACAATAATCAAGTCGTGACGAAAGAAAGGCATGAATTAAGATTTCACCATCGGTCTTAGACAGAAAAGACCATATCCTAACTATGTTACATAGGTGAAAAAAGGCAGTCTTGGTGATATCGTGAATGTGCTGATCAAAGGAGAGGGAAGTATCAAAAGTGAAGTTTGAATTTAGGAGCAAAACATTATGAGACATCCAGCTTTTCACAGCAGACTGTGATGCAGCAACATGGCCGTAGACCTTCTGTCAGATTTCACCTCCATATACAGAATAAAAAATCTTGACCTGCAATTAACTAATCAAACAAGTTCTCGATGTGATTTGTGGCATCAAATATGCCATGTTTCTAATCAATATGTCTGTACTGTAGTACAATCGACAAGCAAACATCCAAGCAACTCATCTCCATGGTGTTGTAGTGTCAGAAAGAGTTTGTACAGTAGGAAAAAGAGTAACCACTAAAACACCATCAATAACTAGTGTAGAGAACCTGCAGGGAAACTCCCTCAGAGCCACACCTATTAGTCTGTCAACTGCATCACATGACTGAGACACTTTCTCATAGTCACATACCAAGGACTAGATATAATTGAAACCTTGACACTGGAATGCAAAGCATGTCAGAGTTTTCACTTATCCCCTGAAATGTCTCAACAAATATTGGCTGCATTGGCACAAAATCTATTACAGACATTCATGGTTTCCATATGATGAATGCCGATGACGTTGGCAGTCTCCTGACTCTTCGTCTCCCACCGGCATGAGCTTGACATTTGTGGTTTTGAGCCAAACGGCTTGACAATTAACAGATTGATTTCCAAGAAACTTCGTCTCTACATTCAGCTTCCCATCAGGATGAATTTTTCCCTTTGGAGGTCCTTTAACTTTTCCTTTAGCACCATCATCAGGTCCAATTTTTAATTTGCCCAATACTTTTACGACCAAATACCTGCAAAAGCAATGACATCCTCATTGTCCTTAGACCGCTACTTGTCCCATAAACACCACATTAATGTGAAACACTTTGACAAAGAAGCCAAAACTGATGGGTGGGGTCATTGTATGGTAATTGCAAATGAACATGTCCTTTCAAATAGTAATTGAAAATTAAAGATATGCTGGTGTAACACCCTCTTTTAACTAGATATGAGAAGCTGGTTGCATCTTTCACTATGCAGTGAATGTGGTATGAGCTAGTGAACAGTTTTCCACTGGTGGAAACTTGGCTCATAGCAAAGCTTCAACACAGGAAGACTACCCTCTTACCTAAAATAGGTGGTACGTTTGAAAAGCAAACAATTGACTTTGTTGAATAGAGTATGTGAAATATTTCTCATTGTGGACCTGGTGATTCGTTGGCTGCAGGCTGTATTTTACATTGAAAAACTGCATTATAAAGTAAAAGTGGAAGGGGTGAGGGATGAGGGATGGGCAGACATGAACAAATCCTGGTTCATTTCCAATTCGGAAAAGAACTGGAGCTTTTATTTTCAGCCATTTTTTTTTCAGTTGACCTTGACGAAAAGATTGACCTTACCCTTGTCCAAGTCGTTTTAGATGCCTCCAGTTCCCTAAAATTATCTAAACTCTTATATACCCTTTCATTTTACACAGATTAAAGGCCTTTTTTATGATCAAAGAAGAAATCTTCACACATTGTAGTTTGAGGTCCAAGGTTTGCACTAGTGTTGAGCTCAGGGCGCTGAACATGTGCTCACTGTTTCCAAAATAGGATATTCAGTGTCACTACTTGTTAGCCAATCACACACAGTCCTCTGTCTGAGAGAAGACAACGGATGGAGGTTCTCTACATTCATCAAGACATTCTGATCACGATGACATCTCTGAAGTTTGCTTCATGTGTGACTATTCTGTTCTTGTGGAGAATAGGTAAGTTGGAGTTTTGTGGATAAATTTACATCCTTAAATATGTATATCTATTGTTGTTATATTTTTTCTTTTTTCTTGTAATCATTATGACAGATTTATCGTGGCATTAACTCTATACTTTCTTGATCTCTATTCTCCACAGCCTTTGTAACTAATCTCAAATTGTCCTCATCAGTGCATAAGGACATTTTGCGTTTTATACCAGCTAAAGTTGGAGACAATGTGACTTTGCGATGTGTCTATGAAGGTAATGCTGTGAAGATGCTTTACTGGTATAAACAAACTCTGGGACAGAGACCAAAGCGCATCTCTTCCTTCTATAAACATCAAAAAAGTTACACTTTTACTGATGAATTCAAAAACATTTCACGGTTTTCATTGGAGACTGATAATGGTAAGAACCACTTGACGATCTCGAATTTACACATTTCAGACTCAGCAACTTACTACTGCATAAGTTGCTCTTCATTCAAGTTTGAATTTGTGGAGGGCGCTACTGTCAGTGTACAGGGTTCAGGTTTGAACATCCAGGCTTCGGTCCATCAGTCCGGATCTGAGACCATCCAGCCAGGAGGCTCTGTGACTCTCAGCTGTACAGTACACACTGGGACCTGTGATGGAGAACACAGTGTTTACTGGTTCAAAGACTCTGAAGAATCTCATCCAGGACTCATTTACACTCATGGAGACAGGAATGATCAGTGTGAGAGGAAACCTGAGACACAAACACAAACCTGTGTCTACAACTTGCCGATGCAGAGCCTGAATCTTTCTCATGCTGGGACCTACTACTGTGCTGTTGCCTCATGTGGACACATACTGTTTGGAAACAGGACGAAGCTGGACTTTGAGAGTAAGTGCCATAAAATTTAGGCAGAGAATTAATCACATTTTACATAAGCACAAAGATAAAGCTAAACTGTCCGTCTTCAGATGCCTCACTCTCTGCAGACGAGGTGAACTCTCTCCACTCTCTTGTGTATTTCCTGAGTGGAGCTTTGGCATTCACCACCATCCTGAGTGTTTCACTGGCTTTCTCACTGTACAAGATAATCAAGAGAGACCGCTGCCACTGCACAGGTAACTGGTACTGCTTGTATGTTACATCAAGTATTAACTGAATATGATTTTTACATGAAAATATTTCTTTTCTTTGTTTCACATCAGAGTCTCGAGCAAGACTTTCAGCTCCGTCCACAGCTAACGCAGAGGTGAATATTATCTATTTACATTAACTGGTTAAACTACCCTACAAATACTGTATGTACCGCACCAACTATGTGTTTTGTGGACTTATTTAATTCATGTTCCATAATCGGATTCACTTATATATTTCATACCAGGGTTATGAAGATTCAGACAACCTCCATTATGCTGCTTTAAGGGAACCAAGAGTCAACCGAACATCAAGGCAGAGGGATGACACCTTGACTCAATGTGTGTACTCTGGTGTGAGGCAGTAGAACTGTCCGATCTGTACTTTGTTTCTATGGAAGTGGTAAATTTCTTAACCTGTGTTTTGAGACATAATGTACACTTTCTTTAAATAGGAGAAGTTAAACAGGAATCATGATGATAGTGATGATAAATGTAAAAGTCTTGGGTTGCAGTACTTGAACAAGCTTGAGCTGTATGAGGTGTGTTTTGATATGTTGTGGCAAAGGTGACATATTTGCACTGTCACTTTACCCACTGCATCAGTCTCTCAGTGCTGCACTAAACGCACCATCACCGTACCATATGATAAATAAAAACATGCCACATGTTACTTTTGAGATTTGATGGCTAAAGAACCACAACATCCAGTCTTCTGTACTTGGGAACATCTGTTATATTTATGTTTGTCATAGATGTTGTTTCAGACTCAGTGCTGGAACAATCTTTTTATAGCTTCCCTTGTGGTCTGCAGTCAATAGGTGAGAGCGCTGCATGCTGTGCTAAGGGTCGCTTGTGCATGTTCATACACCTCTGCTTTTGTTTTCGTATCAGTGTGGTTTCAAGTGTTGCTGCACAGTGTTTTTTTTTTTTTTTAAATGAAACAGTATACACATTTTGAACTATTTTGTTATTTGTTGTTTTATCATATATTGTTTTCAACCAAATGCAGTGTTGTGTATGTGTGTGTGTGTGTGTGTGTGTGTATTTTATGTTATTAATGCTTAAATCATCGTGATCCAACCATGTTACACTGAGAAGATGTGTGGGTGTGTCGTATATAAACTGTCACTATCATACAGTACGTGTCATGTCAGAAAGATAGAAGAGCAGGGAGGCTTACAGCATTACTGTTGTGTTAATATGATGCTTACTATACGACTGAAGTCATTAAGGAAATCCAAAGCTGCTAATATACACTTTTTATTTTACGTATAATAACACCATCAGACATAGAACTCAAGACATTCTGGTTGAACAAGCAGTTAGCCTCCACATTGTGATTCTTTCTTGACTGGCAAGAGCAGGGCTATAATATTACTGGACTCAACATACGGAGATTAAGCTGACATCAATCTCCTCATCCAGGTAACTAGGAATAATGCAGCATACAAGAGGTTATGAGGTTCTGCAGTCATCGCTTTGACCGAGTAAACACAGGAGGGGGTTGGGTCAGGCTTTGCAACCTTAGGAAGCCTTTCTATAAAATAGCATTGTTAATTTAGTTACATCATTACGGCTCTTTGTCGACTGTGAACACAGGAATTGAGCAGTCTTTTCACTGCGTCCTGTTAACCTTGCAGCGATTTTGCAGTCCTTGTGGTCTTCAGCACGGTGCAGAAGTGTTGACACCTCTTAGCGAGGATTCAGACTGAAAAGTGATTGTGGGAGTGTGTTGTTTATGGTAGCAGTGAGGCAATGAACTGCACTACACATTACACTTGACAAAAACCCCCCCCCCGCCAACATCTGCCATTTGTTGTCAGTGTGAACGGGCACAGTGGTCTTTCCAGGTCAAATGGCTCTGCAGTAGTCATGGGTATTTATCGGCTCCACCTCTGATGAGCAGTGATGTAAACATGCTGTCAGAGCACGAAAACACTGTAATCACACATGAAACCTGCCCAGCACGTTGTGGTTAAACCATGAACCCCACGGCTACGCATGACGCGACCATGGATGCGACGCTTTCATTTTACTAGTCTGCATGGTAGATAGCAGCTCACTGTTTGAAACTGTGAAGATATTCCCAACCCTGTGTGTGTGTGTGTGTGTGTGTGTGTGTGTGTGTGTGTGTGTGCGTGCGCGTTCGGTTCTGTAAACGCCTATGATGACTTTGCTCCCTGCAGTTGTGTGTCTGTGTCCTCTCTCTGTCCGAACAGAGGCAAGGCGAAAGGCAAACTCGTCTGACAGTGTGACAGGAGTCAGTCACTTTTCTTTTGTGGGTTTAGCCACATTTAAACTTGGGCGCTAATTTCAGTGTGAATAGAGTAAATGAAATGCAAACCAGGAAGTCTAGTTGGTTTGAAGGCTTATCTATGGTGGCCCTAAGAGTTCAGCACACTGCAGGTTCAGAAGCAGATGTAAATACACAAAACACAAGCAAACTCAGAAAACATCGTCACCAATTTGACAGCATTCATGAAAATGCTGAAAAATTAGAAAACACAAACACTGATCGACCAAAAGATTATTATAAAAGATTGTTATTGATCAATAAAGAGACAAGGCTTACACATAGTTGGTAAGTATAATCGTTCCTTTACCCAACAATACAGAGTCAGATGAACCTTTTTATAGAACAGAGATTGGTCGAGATACATATCAGCTTATGATTGCAACCAATAGCAAACAACCAGGGGACATACATATACATGTCTACTACATATATCTATATATATGTGTCCTAAGACACAAGAAACCTAAAGTTACACAAAGACTCAAACCACGTGCAGCTCCTGACTTCTTTAAATATGAACAGGATGAGGAGAACCGTCGGCTTCTTCAGCATGTAACAAACGCACATTCACTTCTTATAAAACAATCAATATCACAAGAAAGAAACGCACGACTGAACGAGTGGTCAACTGATAATTTCACTTCCACACACTTTTACAGGTTGTGTTTCATCACTTTGCACTACTTTTTTTCTAAATGTCACACAATCGTGTTATCAAATTGGTGAAGATGTTTTCTTAGCTTGCTAGTGTTTTGTCTGTTTGGACACCAGCTCCTCCAACCTGAACAACCATACAGGGCGTTCTCTTCAACCCTTTGACAGAACCGACAGGAGTGTCTCCTGAAATAGCGCCCCTCCGGTGGCGGGCGTACCAGACCCCGGTTGTCGTAGGTATGATGATAAACATGGGAACTGTGCCGAGAGTGACGTACCTACCTCTGTCATGGTTTGGTGAGATTTAGGCACTAAAACTATTTGGTTAGGTTTAAGAAAAGATTGTGATTAATTTGGGTTAAAATAAGTACTTCCTCAACAGTAGACGAGCTTTGTTGTCATGGTTACAGTACGGTCATGGATAATAGAAACAACATTAACTGATGGGAAGTGAGCACCGCTCTCCTTTTTTGTTGACCCATCTATCCACCACAACCTCCTCATAACGCAGACTGTGTCTCTCTTTCTATTCGTCACCGCACTTTGCCCTTTTTGCTCATGTCATAATTACTACGACCACTAGATGTCACCTGCTGCACAAACGACCTATCGGCTGTTTTCTTCTTTTTTTTTTTTTTTTACAGGAGAACAGTGTCCTATTTGGATTTGGGATTTTTCTTCAATTGTAATGTGTTGAGCTCTCAGGAACACCAGAACACTGCACAATGGTTTATAACAACTATTTTATCTTTTCCTTTATATAGTTTTGAGGTAAACAGTAGATATACACTTCCCTATTGACAACGTATTATGTTGTGGTAAAATCTGAACCACATTCAATTACTTTGCAGGACATATTTCTCTCCCCATAACAGCAAATACTACAAACATTTATTTTGGGTTATTATATATTCTCAAATGTCGATAAACTGCATACAATCATGAGGTGATGCTGTCTTGCAAAATGTTGCCATGCAGTGTTGGTGTACTTGGCAGGTTGTTGCTAATTTATCACTGAACTCTGCTCTTCTTTGCTGTACATACAAAAGTGCTTCAGATGTTCTCTCACCATGTGTTTCTTCTTCAGGAGCAAAAAATCATTGGTGGCAGTTGACATGTGATCATCAGTGCTGCCTTGTTGGCCAATCAACACTGGTCTTATGTTTTAAGAGTGGAGAATGATTCGGGGTGCCTGTCATTCAGCACGGAAATTTCAACATGAGGACATCTCCAGAGTTTTTTTTCTACCTGACATGTTTGTTCTTGGGGAAAATGGGTGAGTTTTGTTTTAAAAAATAGTTTGTTTTAAGGTTTAGTCAGTCTTAATAGGAGTTTTTGTGTTTTTTCTTTTCTTTTCTGATTACGTTATAATTTCTGTCACACAAAATTAATTGTGTATTTGTTTTTTCTCCTGTCTCACTTCAGCTCAGATGAATAATTTCATTCTCTGCGCAACTGTTTATCAAGACAGCAGATTAATATCAGTTAATGTTGGTGACAACTTGACTTTGCAATGTTTCTATGACAGTGATGCTGCAAAGTATTACTGGTATAAGCAAACACTGGGACAGAAGCTACAACTTATCTCCATTACCTATAAGTTTGATAAAAGCGGAACTTTCCATGATGAATTCAAGGACAATCCACGCTTCACACTGGAATCTAAAATTGGTGTGAATCATCTAAAAATTTCAAATGTGCAACTTTCAGACTCAGCTTCTTACTACTGTGCAAGAGGTTATTCATTTATGTTTGAATTCGCGGAGGGCACTCCTGTCAGTGTACAAGGTTCAGGATTGAAGATCCAGGCTTTTGTGAATCAGTCAGGGTCTGAGACCATCCAGCCAGGAGGCTCTGTGACTCTCAGCTGTACAGTTCACACTGGGACCTGTGATGGAGAACACAGTGTTTACTGGTTCAAAGACTCTGAAGAATCTCATCCAGGACTCATTTACACTCATGGAGACAGGAATGATCAGTGTGAGAGGAAACCTGAGACACAAACACAAACCTGTGTCTACAACTTGCCCATGAAGAGCCTGAACCGTTCTCATGCTGGGACCTACTACTGTGCTGTTGCCTCATGTGGACACATACTGTTTGGAGACAGGATGAAGCTGAACTTTGAGCGTGAGTAACCCTCTTCCAGGTTCTTTCTCATTTGATAAATACTGAGCTGCTTCTTTACATGTAAGACAAAGACAAAAAACTACAATTCTACAATTCCTCCTATTGCAGATAAGCAAGACTCTTTTCTCTTGGTGTATTTCTTGAGTGGAGCTGTGGCATTCACCACCATCCTCAGTGTTTTACTTGCTTTCTTAATTTACAAGATGATCAAGAGAAACAGCGGTTCAGGTAACATGTACTTTTTATGTCAGGCATTATATATTCATTGAATTTAACTTTTGAATGAAATATATTTTTCTGTGTTTCACAACCAGAGTCCCATGCAAGATCATCAACTCTCTCCACAACAAATGCAGAGGTAAATATCATCTCTTTAGCTTAACCGTTAAATTTACATTCAGTATCTTTTAATAGCACAAACAAATGTATAATTGTCTTGTGGACATTTTTTGTTTTAATCAGGAACTATACTGATGTGTTTTTTGTTACCAGGGTTTCCGAGTTGCAGACAACCTCCATTACGCTGCTTTAAATGTGAGAGTGCCCAACAGATCAAGCAGACAGAGGGACAACGCCAAGACTGAATGTGTGTACTCCAGTGTTAGGCAGTAGATCTGTTTCCATTTTTACTGTCTTTGGTAGTAATATGGGATTTCTCAGTTTCTCTTTAGAGATGTATCATGTATTTATATGTAGATTTTATCTAAATAAAATATCTAACTGTGCATCTATGGCAGGGATTGGCAGGTAGGTTTGGTTTTTTTGTTTTTTTTCTTTTTTCAAATCCAGCACACAATCAAAGGATAATTTAAGAAACTGATTGATGAAAATGCAACTGGAATTTGCTTTGTTACTGTTAACATGTGTGACGCCGTGGCCCACAACACACAGTCTCTGCTATTTCAGAAGTCAAGTAAACAACAGAATCAAGTTAGAACTTTTCAGAATAAAAGCTCTCAATAGCTCACTCTAAAGTATTGTTGCAAAAAACAAGCTTTGTTGCGCTTTTATTTTCTAGACAAAATCGCTTAAATGGAAGTGATTCTGTTGCCATGACGGAGATCTAATTTAGCACTTGGCGCTGTCCGACCGACAGTGCAGCCCCGATTCTTGATTTTTCTTTTTGTATCTGTCATTAAGATTCTCTATTTGCACATTATAGCGAAATGTGTCAGTCCGATGTTAAAAAAGAAAATCTGACTGTGAAAATAATCTGGCCTGTGGGCTGCCAGTTGCCGACCACTGGTCTATGGTTTCAAGCAGAGTTACTTTGTTGGATTCAGTGATGCTGTATTTTGATGATAACAATGGAGCTGTCGTGGATTCTTGTCTTTCATCCTCACTGGTTTTTATCTGTATAACGTACATTTTGTGTGATTAATATTAAAATAAAACTTGTAATGCAATTGTGAAACACTTTGATGGTTAATATATGAGTTTGAGAATGTCTGTGTGTGTGCAAGATAACAGTGAGCAACACATAATAAATCAATCATCCAATTTGAACTGGTCTACACAAGAGGGCCTCAGGAAACTCTGGGAGGAAAGAAATGAAAAATGTTTTACATTTCGTTCAAATAAGCCTTGGTTCCATGGTCATCCAAGTCTGACCTATAGCGCCTTCATATATGCCTTTACCAGGTCAGACACACTTTGATGATGTCATACGAAAAACCATTGTTTAACCTTTCTGTTCTGTCCCACGACCCCTAAATCTGATTTGTCTTTCTGCTGTTGAGAACAAACAGGATGTTGGTTGTGTGCACAGTGATAGTTGATCAGGTCTCAGCACGCTGTTACTTTAATCCTCATGCTGTTACGCAGGATGGAATCAACATACCTTGCTCACTAAGAAAGCTTTACACCAATGAGTATGGATGACAAAATGTGGCCCTGCTCCTCCTACTATAACCATATTTCTCCACTGACACTAGCACTACTAGTATTTAGCAATGCAGTTTTGGAGGTTTTAGGTTTTGAATTTGGGTTGACTACAACAAAGATGAATTAAATTTTATTTCTAGTGCTCAATATCAAATCAATAAAGAAGTAGATAGTTAAGATAGTTTGAAATTTTGCCAGTAAGTTTGACCTTTAATTTACTGTAAAAAGTTGTCTCTTCAAAATAAGATCACAGTCTTGGCTCATTGTACCACAGCTTGAAAAAAAAGATATATAGGTGCTTCACTTGACACCACATGTGCTCTGTTACTATAATCCTCAACTAATCAATTTCCTGCCTGAACTCCACCAATGGACTCAGCATTTACAGTAAGCCACTGATTACTCAAAATTCACCCTTTTTTAAGTGCTGTTGCATAAATGCTCGATGTTCATGATGCATAATTGATAAATGATTCATAGTTGATTCTATAATTCTATGCAATAAATAAATAAAGGTAGAAATGCCAATTGTCTTCCAGCAGCAAAGCCTGTATTATTCACTAGAGATCCTAGAAGCTATCCTTTCCATCAAGCATTGGCGAGGTTATACGACCTTCACAACTTTTCACATGCAAGTTTCAATGGTTATGGTGCATGTTCATTCCTCTGAGCAATTGGTGGAACAGGACAGTTGCCCACTCGTCATGGGAAAGGCAAGAGTATCCCCTACCAAACTAACGACTATTCCAAGACTTAACCGTCAACTGTTGCTTCAGTCTGCAACAGTGATGTCGTCAAAAGAGAGCTCAAGGTTGAAAACCTGCAAGAGGTTTTACACGTTTGTAGCCAACTGGATCCAGCACATAAGATCCATAGACTGTATATTTGTGTCACCCATAGGTTTCTGAATAGCAGTTTTGAAGCTCAGAGTGGACTCAGAGTTGAGACTTCCATGCATGTCGGTTAAATAACTGTGACAAGCGTATGCTCCTGTTAGCGTCATTAGCACAGCTGGCCATTTTGCTCGAAGGGAAACACAAGGCTGATTCACTTACTGGCTAATTAGCTAGTTAACGAGCTCAGCTAACAAGCTAAGTATTGTGAGCGCAGGCATAGATACCTGCTAATTAGTGCTAACATATAAATAATACTAGAAGTCACGTTTAGTGATTCGAATTAGTTGAGGTGACAGAGCAGATAGCTAGCGGCTAGTCAAATTTGACGGCACTCACCTGTCACTCAAAGTGGCCACACCCTCAATTATGCATAACTTTCAATAAAACTGAAACAAGTGAGTTATCTGAAAAAATTCACCCCGCATACAGGATATTACCTATAGAGACCAAGACTGCACCAGGCTGTAAACACTGTAAAAGCCTGCCTCAAGTGGTCATTATAGGAACTGCAGGCTTTTGCACTTCCAGGTTGGCTTCATTTTTCAGCCCTGGAGGTTGTCGCTTGATAAGATCTCGCACAAACCCTGAACAATAGTGACATGTTAGTTCCAAAAACAATCCAGCCAACGATGCCTTAAGAGGGTTGAGTGCCGTTCAGCTAACTCACTGAGAGGACTTGACGTTGGCAACTGAAACACTAATGGTGGGAGAAGTGGAAACGGCCAACTCTAACTTATATAGATAAATTACACATCTGAATGCATGTATTTTTGTTCTATGTTCATTCACAAATATGGTTTTCATGACGTAATCAAGGAGTGCATACATCAGAGAAACAGGATGTGCTCAAACAATAAACGCACATTTCAAAGAATCACCCTGTGTCTGTGTTCTTAGGAAGAGAGCTGCAATATTATCCAAAACCATCCTCTGCCAACTAAGTACTCCAATTGCCTTCATTACATTATTATTTCATTGGTGTTATTAATGTGGTTTTAATATTATTCTAACTAAACTGAAACACTACTAGTTTCACAACACTTTCCATTCATTTTGATCATTTTCACTGTCAAGTATAATTCTAAGATTTGTGATCAGTCATTTATGAGATTAATCGTATGAGACTGATCTGAATTACCTGATTGCGCCCATAGTGTGTATCTGTATGACTTCTCTCATGTTTATTACACAGGTATTCGTTAAATTAACAAACCTGTATGTACATAAAGACAGTCAGTCCCTTGCCAAATGTTGAGCATAATTAGACTCAACTGTATGTCATTACTGGTAAATATACTGTATATACCTGTAATTTATTTCCCCACAATTTAAAATATAATGTCAAGATGAGGAGGCTTTATGTACTTTCTTTTAGATTTCTCTCAGCATGTGAATCTTCTCAAACTTGACACTATAGGTGGCTGTGAACATGTGATCATGTTTCCTAAGTAGGACATAGTGTTAAGTGCAGTGTCACCTCAGGTTGGCCAATCAAACACAGCCTTGTCTCTGAAGAGTGGGGAAAGTATCGAGATACTTTTCATTCAAGACAAGTATTCGAACATGATGGCATCTCTAAGGCTTGTCTTCTGTCTGACATTTCTGTTCATGGGGAAAATGGGTGAGTTGTGTTTTTGTGGCTACAGTTTATATTTGAATTCATACCTCTCCATTCAATATCTTCTCATATTTTCATGTAGATATAATGCATCTCTCAGATTTAATTGATTGTGCATTTGCTTTTATTCTCATTACACTTAAGCTCAGGAGACTGGTTGGGAATCGTCCTCATCTGTGCACCAAGAGAAAAGTTTTATATCAGCTAATGTCGGAGGCAATGTGACTTTAGAATGTTTCTATCAAGCAGATGATTCAGCATGGCTCTACTGGTATAAGCAAAGTCTGGGACAGAAGCCAAAGCTCATCTCTACCTTTTATGTGTATGATAGAAGAATCACGTTTTATCATGAATTCAAGAACAATCCACGCTTCACACTGGACCCTGAAAATGGTAATAATCACTTAATGATCAAAGATTTGCATATTTCAGACTCGGCTACTTACTACTGTGCAGATAGCTACACGTTTGTATTAAGGTTTGCGGAAGGCACCATTGTTAATGTGCAGGGTTCAGGTTTGAACGTCAAAGCTTCGCTCAGTCAGTCCGGATCTGAGACCATCCAGCCAGGAGGCTCTGTGACTCTCAACTGTACAGTACACACTGGGACCTGTGATGGAGAACACAGTGTTTACTGGTTCAAAGACTCTGAAGAATCTCATCCAGGACTCATTTACACTCATGGAGACAGGAACGATCAGTGTGAGAAGAAATCTGAGACACAAACCTGTGTCTACAACTTGTTACTGGAGAATCTGAATCGCTCTCATGCTGGGACCTACTACTGTGCTGTTGCTTCATGTGGACAAATATTGTATGGAAATGGGACCACGCTGGACTTTAAATGTGAGTAACATCATAGCGGAGCTTGTATGATTTTGATGAATAGATATTCATGGCAATGAACACAGAGATAAAAGGTGAAAGCTCTGTTTCTAATGTCTGCCGCTCTGCAGATGAGGCGAACTCTCCAAACTCTCGTGTGTATTTCCTGAGCGGAGCGCTGATATTCAATACCATCCTGGTTGTTTTACTGGCTTCCTCAGTGTACAAGATAATCAAGAGAAAAAACTGCCACTGTACAGGTAAGTTGTAATGGTTGCATATGATAACTTGTATTGACTAAACATAACTCTTGAATAAAAGAGCCTTTTGTGTCTACAACCAGAGTCTCAAGCAAGATCGTCAGCTCCCACCACAGCAAATCCAGAGGTGACATTTATTTTAATAATCTATTAAAGGTCCAATATTGTATAAACACATGGAAATGTATAACATTTCCATGTGTTCTTTGATTATAAAGCAGGTCTAGGCTCAATATTAACAACATGAAAGCATCAAAGTGCTCAGTCCACAGAGAAATGTACACAGCCTGTATTTAGCAGCTGAGCCTGAAAACAAGCCGTCAGGACTTCTGTAACTTTGTGATGTCACAACAAATCAACACTTCAAAATAAAACACCTGAAAAGTGTAAAACACGGGACCTTTAATTACCATTTGAATGCACAACAATCACTTCTTTTGTGGATGTTTTTACATTTTTGCCAGCACTGATTCTTCCCGTTTTGTTACCAGGGTTACCAGGACGCAGACAATCTCCAATATGCTGCTTTAAATGTTAAGCCACCCAGCAGATCAAGCAGACAGAGGAACAGCACCAAGACTGAATGTGTGTACTCCAGCATAAAGCAGTAAAAATACAAGTGTTACGTTTATACTTTTTGAATAAAATTGTATTTTGTTGTATGTCAATGTAGGTGTAGATTTTGAGATATATTTGTGTAACTTTCTTGTGGTCTGCAGTCATAAGATGCTGTTAAATATTCCTAGGAATTATGTTCATGCCTAAGGATTCTGCACCTCATGGTTTATAGCAACATCAAGAAGTTTTCCCTTTTATGAAAAAGAGTAGGAAGAAGAAAGTAGGAAGTGGACATTGGGGTGTTCTGTGGCTGTGCAGTACATCATACGTTTGTGCAGGTGACCAGAAATGACATTATGACAGACTTATAGTTAAACATTGGACTTTTTTAAAACCATAAAAACACACTTTCCCTAATCTTTACCAAGTCACTTAGTTAACCCACCCTATCCATACTTTAACCACACAATGATGTTTCCCTAATATTAACCATACCATAATTTTCATTCTCAAATATTGTAGAAAGCAAGACTTTTATTGATTGTAACACTGTTATCTGGAGACATGGAATTGAGGAGGTTCATATATGTCTAGATCAACCAAACCAAATCATGTATTTGCTTTTGTATGCCATTTTATTCCATGACTGATCTAATAAAGCTCTTCTAATTGTGGAACATGTTGATCATGATCACGGTGATGTGTTCATGTGGTTTCATATCTGGTATCTCATTCAGTCTTCAGCGGCTGTTGGCACCACGTGTATCAGAAGAGCATGTGGTTGACCTCACCCACCTCAATCAGCAAGTGAGTGGCAAAGCTCAGTTGTTCTGGTATCAGATTAAAATGACACCGGAAGATTTGTTTTGTTGTTGACATAATTCCTACACATGTCCTACACATGTCCAATGTGCTGACCTGACTAATGACCTGAGACAGTAAAGGCCCAGCACTCTTTTAGGAAATATGAGGCACATAAAGTTCACTATGTTACTGTTTGGGTTACAGTGAGTTCTGCCAGATGTTTACAGATACTCTTTGGAGTTGGCCTATAGATGACATTTTCTTTCAGGTATAACTAGAGAGAAAACATCCGTCTCAAGTGTTCATGGGACAGATCTGACCTTCATTTATGCATTTACCACCACATTTATGCCTTTACTTTTATTATGTAATTGTGAACAACACTATAAGCTCCAGGTCTATATGATCAAACCAAAATTCTTTTCACAGCTTGCTTGTTGGTATTCACAGTGACACCTGAAACAAAGAATGAAAAAGAAAGTGTTGATTTTCACACTAAACAGCAGGTATATTTTTTTTATTCAAGCAAATGAAGTACAATCACTCAAAACTAAAAAAAACATTTCAGGTTTGACTGCAGAACCTTAAAAACAAGGTGGTAACCTCTGAGTCTGAAAACTGAAACCAACACAAAAAATTGCAGTTCTTCAAATGACCACTTGGGACTGGCTCCAAAAGAGTCATACCCCATAGACTGCCGTGTTAAAATGTCCAACTTTACAGCAGAAATTAACATGTTTACAGCCTGGTACCGAAAACAGTTTTAGTCCCTACAGCTAATCTCCTCCTTCATGACAACTGTACGGGGGTGAATTTTTATATAACTCACCTGTTAAAATTTTATTAAGGCTTAAAGTTATGCATAATTTAGGGCGTGCCACTTTGAGATACAGCTGGGTGAGTGTGTGCTACTCCTCTTTGCCCATTTTAGATTAGGAGTCAGGCACTGCCAAGATGGCGATGATGGAGCAGCCCACTCTGAGATTCAAAACTGCTCGTAGGAAACCTATAGATAACATCACGGAGGATATGTCCATCTTTATTTACGGTGTATGGGTAAAAAACCTACAAACAACACATCATATTATTCAGTGCTTCATCTTCACTTTATGAGTACTTGTCAGAATAGTAAAATAGTACCACGGGAGAATTTAGATGGTAGTTTTCATAGGGTGACTTGAAACATCCGATTAAAGTGCAGTAAAGGAGCCTTTTAAAAACTACATTCAAATCTGTTTTCACATCCTAATAAAGAAGTTATAATTTATCATTCGTTAGCTGAAGAGCAAACAATTTAAAAATCAAAAGCCTGAACTGTAAAATTGTGTCTGTATACAGTATACAAAATATAGCTGGTTATCTAGGCCATATTATTGCATTGTATATGTTATCCACTCTGGATGATCTGCTCAAAATAATGTATTTGTGGTCTCCAAATGTTGAGCATTGTGCGAGGCATAGGCTACAGCTCATACATAGCTCACCACGTAAATGTTCCGATAGGTGGTTGTGAGCATGTAATGTTTCCTATGAAGGACATACAGTGTCTCTTCAGGTTAGCCAATCAAACGATGCCATGTCAGAGAAGAGAAAAGTACCTGTCAGCGTTCCTTCACTCAGCAGAGAAACTTGAACAGGATGACATCTCTAAAGTTTGTCTTCTGTCTTATATGTTTGCTCTTGTGGAAAACAGGTGAGTTGGGATTTTATGGTTCCAGCTGATATCATTTAGTGTATGGTCAATCCTCATACAAAAGTTTCTTAGATTTTTATTTACTGATTACATAAATTTTGTCATGTTAAATTAAATCTGTGTCTACTTTGTCTCTCATTTCACTTCAGCTGCTCTGAAATTCTCCTCATCTGTGTGTCAGGACAGTGTTTTTTTATCAGTTAAAGCTGGAGACAATTTGACTTTATGCTGTTTTAATGAGGACGATGTTTCAGCACGGCTTTATTGGTTTAAGCAAACTCTGGGACAGAAGCCAAGGCTCATCTCTGACTTCTCTGTACATGATAAAAATGGCATTTTTTATGAAGAATTCAAGGACAATCAACGCTTTACGCTGGATACTAAAAATGGCACCAATCACTTGACAATTTCTAATTTACGCACGTCAGACTCAGCTACTTACTACTGTACAAAAGGTTATTCAGTCACATTTACATTTTTGGAGAGCATTATTGTCAGTGTACAGGGTTCAGGACTGAACATCCATCAGTCCGGATCTGAGACCATCCAGCCAGGAGGCTCCATGACTCTCAGCTGTACAGTTCACACTGGGACCTGTGATGGAGAACACAGTGTTTACTGGTTCAAAGACTCTGAAGAATCTCATCCAGGACTCATTTACACTCATGGAGACAGGAATGATCAGTGTGAGAGGAAACCTGAGACACAAACACAAACCTGTGTCTACAACTTGCCGATGCAGAGGCTGAACCGTTCTCATGCTGGGACCTACTACTGTGCTGTTGCCTCATGTGGACACATACTGTTTGGAGATGGGACCAAGCTGGACTTTGAGGGTAAGTCACTTTACAGAAAAGATCTAATTTGAGTAGTAGATGGTAGATGGTAGCATTCTGGTACTTATTCAAATTGAGGATCTAAAAGTAGAGTATTGCAAACCCCTTTGAGGTATATTTGTGATTTTGGGCTTTACTGACTTGAGTCAACTTGGTGATACTTTCAAATCAAACTAGGGATGAAAACAGAAAAGGCACTGATTCTCTTTTTAATGAATTTTCAGATGAGGGGGACTCCCCTCTCTTGGTGTGTTTCCTGAGTGGAGCTCTGACAGTCACTACCTTCCTGGTTGCTTTCCTGGCTTTCTTACAGTACAAGACGAACAAAAGCAACAGCTACCAATCTCCTGGTACCGTAACGTTTACTCTTTGTATCTGCTTGTGTCCACTGAACATGCCTTTTGAATAAAAGTATCTTTTCTGTGTTTCACTATCAGAAGCAAGATTCATAGCTCCCTCCACAGCAAACATTGATGTAAGATTTATCTAAATTTAAATTACCCAAATTATTATAGATTTATTTATTTGTTGCCTGGTTCCATGTTGTGATTGACTTTTACATGTTTTGGTACCAGGGTTTCCGAGATGAAGACAACCTCCATTATGCTGCTATCAGTGATAACCTGCCCGACAGATCAAGCAGACAGAGGGACGACACCAAGATTGACAGTGTGTATTCCTGTGTTAGGCAGAAGAAATTACTTCTTTAAGTAAGGCTGGATTATTTACTTTTAATTCGAAGGTTAATGTAGGTTTAAACTAGATTTAGATGTAGATGTTGAGATTGTCTTTATGTACAGTGTTGACAAGAAGTGCTTTTATTTTGAATGCCTCCTGATTCTTATTTTGTTTTCTTACCAAGAAAAATAATCTTTAGGTAAGTTTTTGTACATGTGAATAAATTCTCTTTCTGACAAAAAACGAACATTTAAAAGCTCAGATTCATCGATGGTGCAGAAGTGACACCTGGGCTTAGAGGTTCAAGTATGTCAAGAACTTCCTCGTTTCCCCCTCAGTGGTTTTTAACTAATCTCTGTATGTGCATTTTATGTCTTTAAAGATCTAATAAACATGATGTTAATTTTCACCTTGTGTGTCCTTGTGTCCAGTCCCTATAGTCACAGTAACTCTGGCTTTGTCATTCTTGAGTGGCTGGGGGGGTCAGTGGCGACCAGAAACACATACGTGACCTCGCCCACCACGGTGAGAGGATGAGAGTGTGGAAACTGAACAGTTGTGACACAGAAGTGCAGTCTGTGAACTACTGTCAGTATTTCAAACCATAAATGTCCGAGTCTGAGATGGCCGGTGAGCTGACGGCACTGGGGGAAAAGTTCTTTGTCATAACTTCTTAATCAATTAAGCATGTAATAGATGATTTCATATGTGATAGGTCGGTTTTCGGCCTAGTGAAGCCACCATCTCTCTTCCCCCTCCATGTAGGCCCCACCCTCTGCCTCTTTCACAGGTATACACACACACCAGGTGACTATTGTCTCATTACCTCAGACCTCCGTCTTGATGCATTTTGGGCCATGTGGCTAGGGAACAGGGTTGTCTCCCAGAAGTTATGCTTTAAGGCAGTTTGTTTTATCTTTGACAAACATTTCTTAAAGACTTTTACTGATCAGTTTGACCTTTTTACTACAGGCACTTTAAACAACCTGTTGCCCAGGCCTTGCAGGCTGAATGAACTGTTTCAAAGGTGATTTGTGGCTTATCAGAATCCTGGGTAACACACAGCATTAGGTCATGGGGACGTTTGTAACACATTTTATAGGTGGCTGTTGTGTAGGAGCTCAACACAGAGAAGGCATTGGAAGTTCATACCCCCACTGAGGTAAAAGTTATCTTGTAGTTTAGCGATTAGTATGTATATCGTTTATAATGTATTATTTTGGTTTATATTATACAGCAGTTGCCCTGAATGCCCTGTGGCTCTGACTCTGGAGCCAGATCTGTGTTGCCAGATACTGCACTGTTTGAGGTAAATGGCCTAAACTAAACTGTTATTTAGGATGTTTTCTTTTGTTACTGTTTGGAGACGGGACCAAGCTGGCGTTTGAGGGTAAGTCACTTTATAACCGCTGTCGTTGCATTTTAAAAGAAGTCATTGTTACTCCCCAGTCAAATTCATGAAAACAGAAAACTGATTGAAAGCTTTGTTTCTGCAGATAAGGTTGACTTGATGTATTTCCCGCATGGAGCTTGGGTGTTTACCACCGTCCTGAGTGTTTTCCTGGCTTTCTCATTGTGCATGATGGCCAAGAGAGTTTCATTTTTTACTTTGGGTGATGAGTGGCCTGCTAACAGCTAACAATTAATCCTGCCCCCTGAAAGTTGTAGAAAAGGGACATTTTATATTTCATGACACTGGCATAAAGGTGAACAGAAGAGTCATTACTCTCAGACCACTTTTTACCGCCATACTTTTTGTTACTAGGTGTTGTTCTCCGTGCAGCGGTCTTTGTGGTTGTCAGCAGGATGTATAGGTGTTTGCTGTCTGAAGTCTTACATAGATGCCCCTGAGTCCAAAGACCACATGAAGTAAACAGCCAAAAACCGTATAGAGTCTTTATCCGCTCGTATTCAACAAGACTGTGAATATTAATAACAAGAGAGACTACGTTTGTAGTAGGAATAATGTAACTGAAAATAATGAATAAAAGTAACTGCTTCTATTAAATAAAAATAGGCATCAGACAATAGATGCATATTTAATTTAGAGTGTTAAAACAGATGCAGACCACTGGGTAAAAGTACTTTAAAGGTCCCAAAATGCTCAATCCATGCAGAAATGCACAAAACCCATATTCAGAAACTGCCTTACAATGAGTCACCAGGACTTCTGTAACTTTGTGATGTCACAACTATAGAGTTTTTAGGTCATTCCATCACTGAGCCAGCAAGTTACAAAACTGAAAATGATCTTTTCTTGCTAGAGCTCCAGAGAAAAGTGTGAGAGAGGAGATGTAATAATATATTCTTTTATGTTTTTTGGTTCTTAAAACCACAATTATATCATCTTGTGGATATAAAACTTCAAATAAAACACTAGAAAAGTATAAAATATGTGGGACCTTTAATAGTGGAAATAAACATGCCATTGAAAATCTTATTAAGCATAAATTTATACCTTTATTCTGAAAGTATTATTTCCATTTAAAATTTGTAATAAACCCATTGATGGTTATTGGAAATTTGATTGTGGTCATCAAAAGTTTAACAAAATACATGAGAAAAAAAAGCAACAAATCGGGTCAGAAACTCTACAGCTTGAAAAGAGAGTCTGTGTCTGCTGCATTGATCCCCTCTGTGATCCACTGTGCATCAGTATTTGTCAAGTAAGAATGAACTGCTCAAATCTTTATTTAATATTAAGTCTATTTTCAAAAGTTGAACATTAAAAGGACTCTACTGCTCTTGTTACTGGTGTTTGTATTGCATTGGATTTAGTGGTTATTTATTCTTAGGAGCACCTCAGGAAACATGTTGACATGCTCACAGTCACACTATGGGTGACTGAGCATGTCATCATGTTTCCTATTAAGGGCACATGCACAAGCTGGCCAATCACATGCATTCTTGTCTGTAAAGACTGAAGAAACCATAACTATCTCTTCATTCACCTCGGCAATTTGGACATGATGACTTCTCCAGTGTTTGCCTTCTATCTCACGTGTCTGTTCTTGGGGAAAACGGGTAAGTTGCATTTTTGGGACTCCATCTTGCACCTTTTAGTGTATGGTTGTTCATCATACAGATTCTTTCGCAATAAACTAAGTGTGCGTTGGCTTTGTCTTTCATGTCACTTCAGCTCAGATGGCTGATCTGAAATCGCCGGCACCTATTCCCCAAGAGAAAAGTTTTGTATCAGCTCATGTCGGCGACAAGGTGAATTTGCGGTGTTTCTATGGAAGTTTGACTAAGAGGCTTTACTGGTACAAGCAAAGTCTGGGACAGAAGCCAAGGCTCATCTCTAGCTTCTATAAACATGATGTCAATAGCACGTTTCATAATGAATTCAAGAGCGATTCGCGCTTCACACTAGACACAGAAAATGGTAAAAATCACTTGACAATCACAGATTTACGCACATCAGACTCAGCCACTTACTGCTGTGTTACTTATTTATACACATTAGAATTCTTGGATAGCATTATTCTCAGTGTAGGGGGTTCAGGTTTGAACATCCAGGCTTCGGTCCATCAGTCCGGATCTGAGACCATCCAGCCAGGAGGCTCTGTGACTCTCAGCTGTACAGTACACACTGGGACCTGTGATGGAGAACACAGTGTTTACTGGTTCAAAGACTCTGAAGAATCTCATCCAGGACTCATTTACACTCATGGAGACAGGGATGATCAGTGTGAGAGGAAACCTGAGACACAAACACAAACCTACATCTACAACTTGCCGATGCAGAGCCTGAATCTTTCTCATGCTGGGACCTACTACTGTGCTGTTGCCTCATGTGGACACATACTGTTTGGAGACGGGACCAAGCTGGACTTTGAGGGTAAGTCACTTTATAACCACTGATTTTAAAAGAAGTCATTGTTACTCCCCAGTCAAATTCGTGAAAACAGAAAACTGATTGAAAGCTTTGTTTCTGCAGATAAGGTTGACTTGATGTATTTCCCGCATGGAGCTTGGGTGTTCACCACCGTCCTGAGTGTTTTCCTGGCTTTCTCATTGTGCATGATGGCCAAGAGAAACAGCTGTCGATCTTCAGGTAACCGGCACCTTTTTTAATATATATCCAACAACTTGTATGGACTGAACATGGCTTTTGAATAAAATGACCTCTTCTGTGTTTCACAACCAGAGTCTCAACCAACATTTACCGCTCCTTCCACAGCAAATGCAGAGGTGAGTAACAGCTGTTTAAATTAATTGTTGAATTGCCTTTCAGACATCTTTTTAATTGCGCAAGCATAGATACTTTGTTGCCCACTCTTTTAATCGTTACTGATATCTCTTTTGTTACCAGGGTTACCAACACGCAGTAAACCTCTATTACGCTGCTTTAAGCATTAATCTGACCAACAGATCAAGAAGACAGAGGGATCAAACCTGGACTGAATGTGTGTACCACAGCATAAAGAAGTAGAACTGGACAAGTGAATACCGTAATACCCATAATGCATGTTTAACATTGTTTTTGTTTTTTTTGTGGTCTGAAGCAGGATATCTCACATTCGCACAACGTTGCTTTGTTTCTTGCAAATGAAATGTATCTAATATTATAAGAGCATTGTTGGTACATATGAATGAATGGTTTTTGTGAGTAAATATAATCAGATTACCTGATACTATAGAGGTAATTTGTTGCTTTGAGGATTGCAACTGTCTTGGGCTTTTTCTGTTTGTCCTCATTGATGTTCAACCACATCATGTAAAGTATGGTTTTTTATGTGGATTTTATTTCATTAATGATCAAATAAACATCATTAAAATACTTTTGTGTAGACATGTTCGATGTGTTCAGCCAGCTGTAGCTCAGACTTCTTCTTAATATGTGACTGGCTAGTGGCTTTACGTTTTGTTTGTCAGAGAATGTGGTAGGACCTCACCCCACTCCAGTAAGTGAGGCGCAATTGTTATGGTGCCGAAATAAAGTGGCACAGGAGGGTTTTTCTGTCGACTGAAAAATATGCGGTTCTGCTAATTTACAGCGTTGTTGTGTGGGCGAAATGAGGCTCGTCTATCTTACCATTTGGAGTGTTGATGACTTGATGATTCATATATAGTGATACCTGACATTTCACGTCTGACCTCTACTCGAACTTGATTATTATCCTAGATGAACAGTCGCAGTCACAACATATCACACAGGTACCAGGGCTTCACTGTACTTGGCAAATATTTTGAATATTTTGTATCATGTATCATTGTATGTATTGTATCATTTAGTGATAATGGCTACACGATTGTGATACTTAAAAGTACAACTCATTTAACAGCATCATTGTATCTCATGGTGAATGATGTTTAAACCACATCTGAAAAGTAAAACTGATTTGAGGTATCACGAACACTGGTCCTGTGGATAGCTCTCAGTTAGCTGCTAAGCTACGTTATAGTTTCTCAGACTGACCAGACATGCTGCTAGATTAAGGTGTTTAAGACAGTGATGTGACATAAAGGATGTAGCGTACATACGTGGCCTGGCATCAGTCACAAGCCGTTAAAGAAGTTCATTGTAAGGACATGCAGAGTTATGGACCCAAAACTGCCACTTTGTTACTCTTCCCACCATCAAACTATCAAATTGATAGGAAACAGAGACAAAGGACCCCTCTTCCACAAACACACCATGCTCTTAGCATATCAGAGGGATAGAAACCAAGGGTCAAAGGGTCAACTCCAGAACATCAACAAATGGACAACAGGCAACTGGAGAACATAGGCAAAATCTCCAGTTTGTAACAATAAGACTCTGTCAATTGATATTTGAATGTTTCTTATGTATGACCACGACCACCTGCAGAGAAGCCGACCAGAAATCAAGACTTCCCGTGACAGAAAGTCTCCTGGCAAACTCCACCAGAGCTGAATCGCTGAGACACCGGCAGAATCCGTCACCGTGATAACTGGACAAGGCCTCCAGGAGAATCCACCTAGATCCCGCGTCTCCAGGGTTACCACGGCAACCATAGCCACCTGGGTTCCAGCCGAGGGTCCTCAGCTACAGTGCAACTCACAGTAGGCCGGTCTTAACACTCTGCTCATGACTGGATAGATGTCGAAAAATAGAAATATTTAATTACCTAATCTCATTCATAGACGTGGTATCATTAGCTGTATAGCCATAACATATTCTCTCCCACCATTGCCAACTCATCACACTGCTCATTTCATTATTATTTTCATCTTTATGATTATACATTGCATTTACTCTGTAGATAGTAGTTTAGTTAATAAACTCCTGTATTTACACCCAGTTGTTGTCCTGTTGTAGCCAACAGTTTCATTTTTTACTTTGGGTGATGAGTGGCCTGCTAACAGCTAACAATTAATCCTGCCCCCTGAAAGTGGTAGAAAAGGGACATTTTATATTTCATGACACTGGCATAAAGGTGAACAGAAGAGTCATTACTCTCAGACCACTTTTTACCGCCATACTTTTTGTTACTAGGTGTTGTTCTCCGTGCAGCGGTCTTTGTGGTTGTCAGCAGGATGTATAGGTGTTTGCTGTCTGAAGTCTTACATAGATGCCCCTGAGTCCAAAGACCACATGAAGTAAACAGCCAAAAACCGTATAGAGTCTTTATCCGCTCGTATTCAACAAGACTGTGAATATTAATAACAAGAGAGACTACGTTTGTAGTAGGAATAATGTAACTGAAAATAATGAATAAAAGTAACTGCTTCTATTAAATAAAAATAGGCATCAGACAATAGACGCATATTTAATTTAGAGTGTTAAAACAGATGCAGACCACTGGGTAAAAGTACTTTAAAGGTCCCAAAATGCTCAATCCATGCAGAAATGCACACAACCCATATTCAGAAACTGCCTTACAATGAGCCACCAGGACTTCTGTAACTTTGTGATGTCACAACTATAGAGTTTTTAGGTTTAACTTTACTACGCAACACCAAGCAGTCATTCCATCACTGAGCCAGCAAGTTACAATACTGAAAATGATCTTTTCTTGCTAGAGCTCCAGTGAAAAGTGTGAGAGAGGAGATATAAAAATATATTCTTTTATGTTTTTTGGTTCTTAAAACCACAATTATATCATCTTGTGGATATAAAACTTTAAATAAAAATAAACCCACTGACGGTTATTGGAATTTTGATTGTGGTCATCAAAAGTTTAACAAAATACATGAGAAAAAAAAGCAACAAATCGGGTCAGAAACTCTAAAGCTTGAAAAGAGAGTCTGTGTCTGCTGCATTGATCCCCTCTGTGATCCACTGTGCATCAGTATTTGTCAAGTAAGAATGAACTGCTCAAATCTTTATTTAATATTAAGTCTATTTTCAAAAGTTGAACATTAAAAGGACTCTACTGCTCTTGTTACTGGTGTTTGTATTGCATTGGATTTAGTGGTTATTTATTCTTAGGAGCACCTCAGGAAACATGTTGACATGCTCACAGTCACACTATGGGTGACTGAGCATGTCATCATGTTTCCTATTAAGGGCACATGCACAAGCTGGCCAATCACATGCATTCTTGTCTGTAAAGACTGAAGAAACCATAACTATCTCTTCATTCACCTCGGCAATTTGGACATGATGACTTCTCCAGTGTTTGCCTTCTATCTCACGTGTCTGTTCTTGGGGAAAACGGGTAAGTTGCATTTTTGGGACTCCATCTTGCACCTTTTAGTGTATGGTTGTTCATCATACAGATTCTTTCGCAATAAACTAAGTGTGCATCTGCTTTGTCTTTCATGTCACTTCAGCTCAGATGGCTGATCTGAAATCACCCGCACCTGTTCCCCAAGAGAAAAGTTTTGTATCAGCTCATGTCGGCAACAAGGTGAATTTGTGGTGTTTCTATGAAGGTGTTTCTGCGAGGCTTTACTGGTACAAGCAAGTTCTGGGACAGAAGCCAAGGCTTATCTCTAGCTTCTATAAACATGGTGTCAATAGCACGTTTCATAATGAATTCAAGAGCGATTCGCGCTTCACATTAGACACAGAAAATGGTAAAAATCACTTGACAATCACAGATTTACGCACATCAGACTCAGCCACTTACTGCTGTGTTACTTATTTATACTCATTAAAATTCTTGGAGAGCATTATTCTCAGTGTAGGGGGCTCAGGTTTGAACATCCAGGCTTCGGTCCATCAGTCCGGATCTGAGACCATCCAGCCAGGAGGCTCTGTGACTCTCAACTGTACAGTGCACACTGGGACCTGTGATGGAGAACACAGTGTTTACTGGTTCAAAGACTCTGAAGAATCTCATCCAGGACTCATTTACACTCATGGAGACAGGAATGATCAGTGTGAGAGGAAACCTGAGACACAAACACAAACCTGTGTCTACAACTTGCCGATGCAGAGCCTGAATCTTTCTCATGCTGGGACCTACTACTGTGCTGTTGCCTCATGTGGACACATACTGTTTGGAGACGGGACCAAGCTGGACTTTGAGGGTGAGTCACTTTCAAGAAAAGCAGATAGTAGATGGTGAGGATCTAAGAATAGAGGGTGTTTGCTGGATATATCAGGCAAATATATAAAATTGACTTGACTAGACTAAAACTGTAAATATACTGATCCTCTTTCTGTGTGGGATTTTCAGATGAGGTGAACTTTCTTGTGTATTTCTTGAGTGGAGCACTGACATTCACCACCGTCCTCAGTGTTTTACTGGCTTTCTCACTGTACAAGATTAACAAGAGAAACATCTGCCAAACTCCCGGTAACT
Organism: Seriola dumerili; assembly: GCF_002260705.1. NCBI lineage: Eukaryota > Metazoa > Chordata > Actinopteri > Carangiformes > Carangidae > Seriola > Seriola dumerili. Next base: position 2,159,890 of record NW_019174422.1, on the reverse strand, counting down.
GGAATTTTATATAACCAGCAACTTTCATTCACTAAGTCTGGATTTTTAATGAAAAAGAACCTTTTCCTGTGTTTCGCAACCAGAGCTCCAAGCAAGATTTTCTGCTCCTTCCATGACAAATGCAGAGGTGAAGAGACTTTATATTGTCTATTGAATAGCCATTCAAACACTAAATTATCTGATGTGTAGATCTTTTACATTATTGTCAAGAACCATACTGAGATCAACATTTTTACATGCTTTGTCACCAGGATTACCAAGACACAGACCTGCATTATGCTGCTTTAAGTGTTAACCTGCCCAAGAGATCAAGAAGACAGAGGAACAATACCGGGGATGACTGTGTTTACTCCAGTGTGAAGCTGTAGAGCTGGATATGTGTCATTTGAATTATGTAGTAAGAGTAAGATGACAATTTCTTAGAATTTATGTTGAGGTGTAATGTAGATTTAGAAGTAGCTCTTGAGATAAAAATCTGTTTGTAGCTCCCTTGTGGTAAGATGTGCACATTCAGGACCTTCTGCTCTTGTTGCTGTTTTTGTATGAGTGGTTTAAAGGATGTCTTCTTACAAAAAAATGGATGTAAAATCCTTACATTATATTATTTTTGTAAGGACACGTTAATTTAGGCTGAAGAGCAAACTACTCTTGTAGATCACTACAGTAATAAATGGTATAAGTCGTTTATCGTGAGTGATTTAAATCTAATTTCATGCAATTTGCATTTCACTGTGTTGCATCATTAATAATCAATTAAATCTAATCTAATTAACAATATCTTAAGACATCGTTTGTGTGGTATATCTGACAAAGACGCACGGCACCATGTGAACTTGAGAAACCCTGTGACTGATGAACATGTGATGCGGCACATTTGGTGTGCGGGAAAAACTGTTTCATACAGTGGCCCTGAGAACTCCATGCAATGCAACTTAAGGGTGGTCCCAGTGGCCATCTTTGTGTCCGCCATCTTGTGTAGTTCCTTTTTGTTTTACCGCCATCTTGGTTGTAGTTCCCTTTATTTAAGCCATGTGGTCCCAGCAACCATTTTGAATCGGCCATCTTGTCTTTGTCTGTGTCCCTACAGGGCGCACACACACACACACACACACACACACACACACACACACACACACACACACACACACACACACACAAATATACATCTGTGTGATTTTGCCATTGTGATCTTGTTACTACACCGTCCAGTGTTTTTTACTGGACTTTTCTCACTGTACAGGATTAACAAGAGAAACATCTGCCAAACTCCCGGTAACTTGGAATTTTATATAAGACCAACTTTCATTCACTAAGTCTGGATTTTTTAATGAAAAGAACCTTTTCCTGTGTTTCGCAACCAAACTCCAAGCAAGATTTCTGTGCTCTTCCATGCAAATGCAGAGGTGAAGAGACTTTATATTGTCTATTGAATAGCCATCTCAACACTAATTATCTGATGTGTAGATCTTTTACATTATTGTCAGAACATACTGAGATCACATTTTTACATGCTTTGTCACCAGGATTACAAGACACAGACCTGCATTATGCTGCTTTAAGTGTTAACCTGCCCAAGAGATCAAGAAGACAGAGGAACAATACCGGGGATGACTGTGTTTAACTCCAGTGTGAAGCTGTAGAGCTGGATATGTGTCATTTGAATTATGTAGTAAGAGTAAGATGAGACAATTTCTTAGAATTAATGTTGAGGTGTAATGTAGATTTAGAAGTAGCTCTTGAGATAAAAATCTGTTTGTAGCTCCCTTGTGGTAAGATGTGCACATTCAGGACCTTCTGCTCTTTGTTGCTGTTTTGTGTATGAGTGGTTTAAAGGATGTCTTCTTACAAAAAATGGATGTAAAATCCTTACATTTATATTATTTTTGTAAGGACACGTTAATTTAGGCTGAAGAGCAAACTACTCTTGTAGATCACTAAGTAATAAATGGTATATAAGTCGTTTTTCGTGAGTGATTTAAATCTAATTTCATGCAATTTGCATTTCACTGTGTTGCATCATTAATAATCAATTAAATCTAATCTAATTAACAATATCTTAAGACATCGTTTTGTGTGGTATATCTGACAAAGACGCACGGCACCATGTGAACTTGAGAAACCCTGTGACTGATGAACATGTGATGCGGCACATTTGGTGTGCGGGAAAAACTGTTTCATACAGTGGCCTGAGAACTCCATGCAACTGCAACTTAAGGGGTGTACCCAG